>NW_028145642.1:1767500-1855000 GCF_977016875.1 Pavona decussata
TGAGAGCTCATCAAGCGATGTCCTGCCCCTCCCCCCCCCCTCCCCTGCTACCCCCACACCTACCAAGACTTTGGGGAGGAGAAAAGGTATTATTGGACTGGGTATGGTTTCAGTGCAGTACCTCACACATCCTGCTGGGGTAGCTGTTCTAGCAAGCTCTTCTGAAATTGATGCTTCTTCTGCACATTCTCTTATCATCGATTCCTGAATATTTTCACCACAGATAATGCCACCAGCCACCTGCAGATACAAGATTTTTTTTTTTTTTATAATGGGTCTGACTACAGCTAGCACAAAAACTATCAGGTAAAATAATACTCCTAATACCCAGATTGATAATTTGCAAAGACCTCCTGCAATTTCTGATTATTTTGAAGCATGATAAATGTCTAGGCATTTTATACAACTTTCTGAAGATATTTGCAAAAATTAAGCTATAATTAAAAGAACTTCATTTTTACTCTGTGCTTTGTTTTGTGATAAAAATGAAATCTTGCCCATAATCATACCAGGTTTTTATTGCATGTGAAACGCAAAGCGGCAGAAAAAATGTTGGAGCAACCTTTCCTGAAAGAATTCAAGGCCACATGAACATGCAAAAAATTCCGGTGAATCTGAGCTTTGTAATTTTGTTAATCATTTGTAAGTTTTTAAAGCATTATGTAGTTTTTTCTCAATCTACACTGCTCCACTGGATATCACTTTCGTGATGTGGGCTTCTTGTATAAAGATTATTATTATTATTAATTATTATTATTATTATTATTATTATTATTATTATTATTATTATTATTATTACAAAACAACAAAAAGCAATCTGAAAAGTCATTTGGGTCGGTTGTGCTCTCAGCCCTTCCTTATACTGTGGAGTTGATATTTGTAGCAAACCAAACTAAATTAAATAAATGCAAATAAAAATATATTTAAATGGTGTAAAAAATGAGACTTCTGAACTTTTAGCTCTTTGTAGTGCATACCCAGTTGGCATTTAAGTACCAAATTAACACTTGTGGGGCTTAGAGCCTTACAATCTGATCCAGTTTACCGGGCCAGGTTTGCTTGGTGGGACTTCTTCTTGCCACCCACATGGAGATTTTTCCACTTTGATCGGTGAAATATCCATTCACATGAACACCATATTGTACTGTTCCTAACAAGCCTACGAAGAAAGGCCAGAATAACATTTCTTTAACATGTACACGCTTATAAAATTATTAAAAGAACTATCTTCTATGGTTCAAAACAAGAATTTACAATCATGTCATTTTCAAAAGATGCACACTGGCATTTTCATAACCTATCTGCACAAATGACAGACTACTTTGGGCGTTGCAATAATTTTGCTTCTGTTAAATTTATCACCAACAATAGGTTGAAGTTGAGTGGACTTATCCTTAGAAAATTCTACATGTTCTCTCCAAAAATAGTGGCGTATTAAAGGTTCCAGTGCTGGTATTCTTTGGGTTGGTCACGTTTTTAAAGACAAACTTCTGCTCAACTGAGAGAGAGAACTTTCTTTCTGAACTGCT
The DNA here is from genome assembly GCF_977016875.1 of Pavona decussata. Lineage (NCBI taxonomy): Eukaryota > Metazoa > Cnidaria > Anthozoa > Scleractinia > Agariciidae > Pavona > Pavona decussata. The sequence continues at coordinate 1,769,030 of NW_028145642.1, forward strand.
GCTTGTTCTTACAAAAGAGCCAACAGTGCTGCCTTGGAATTTAATCCAACACCCACCATGAATGTTAGGTTCGATATGAAATTTGAATTTCAAATGAAGCTCTCTTGAAGAGATACTTTCTAGACTAGACTTGAAGCCATTTCTCAGGAAATTGACATGTTTGGTAGCTAATGATGCTTTCAATAATACCCAGTGAATAATTACATGTAAGATATCAACACAAAGTTCACTTGAAACAAATCATTAATTTTAGTTTACTGACATTTTATATTGCAATTCAGTATGGAAGAAAATCATGCTTCTCCACTGGTGAATGAGACTGATCAGTCTCAGGGAATGCAAACGCTTACCGATTTGTCAAGCAAATTAGTGTTTAAGGGGAAGGATTGATATGGGATGATGAAGCAGTGTCCGTGCGGGGGGCTAAACTCTGGTAGCAGCCAATTGTATTAACGTGTACAAGACTTACATGTTGCTGATCTCTCCATCATAAAACATGGTTTACTGTCAAATGAAGCCATTACAGGATACATCTTTAAAACAATGACACATAATTATTATGACAGGTTACTTACACTGTAGTTTTACAACAAAATTAAGTAAAATTAATGTCTACAGCTTGCAAACTACAGCAGCCACTTAGTAAATTCAACAGGCACCTGGAAACCAATGCAAGTCTGCATATACTTACATGTACTACATGCTCACAGGAAAGTCATCCATAGTCATTCTGATCTGTAAAATTATTGATACGGGTGCTTTTGATGCTATTCCTAGCCTGGAAAAACATGATGGGAACACACCTACCTGGTACATGTACAATGTAAAACATTATAATTTTGGTAACTCTAAAGGTTTAACACAAACTTGGAACAAGGTTCTCAGCTACCTTTTAAGGTTTTCCTAAAACATTCTGACTAGTATGCCTGTTACTTTTATAAAGGAATCCTCTGGGATTATAATTCCAATATTATTTAAGAGCTCAGTAAATAACCATCTGCCAACCTGTAATGTGTTTTTAGGTCTTTTCTGGCAAAGATTTGCTGGATTTTTGGTATATGGCATTCAATTCCTCAAACTAAATGTGTCACCTGGGATTTTTTTTCCACTGACACAAAGGGCATTAAAGGGAAGGTACTGCATGTACCAAAGATGCAACATCCAGGTTGATTATTGGCACCAAACCTGTTCGTGTGTATGAAGTTTTTTCCAAACAAAAGGATAACAAAACTGGAGAAAATTGAGGGTAGATTTTTCTTTTTTTCTTTATGCAATAACATGTGATTTGCACGATGCAAATTACATCGGTTACATGTGCTGCCACCTCCATCAACGTGTAGAGGAACATAAACATTCCATAATCTGTAAACACTTTAAGGACAAACACGGTTTGAGACCGACGGACCTGCGAATGCTTGATTTTTGAAATGCTCTTGATCAGGAAGAAAGGACCAAAACTTAACACTCAAAGTGGCTCTATTTCGTGCCAAACTCTTTGTATAACAATTACATGCTCTTGTTTTACCATTATTGCATTTTTGTAATTCACACTTATCTATTTCTGTATATAGTGGTATATATGTCACTTATGTTAATTCTTTCACTGCATTTGATAATGATGACATGAGGTCGTTGAAACGTCATGTAATTTTTTTTTTTTCGTTAATTTTCCTTTTAAAATGTTTCTCAAAATCGATCTTGATAAGAATTATTAGTCACAATTAAAAAATGTCAAATTGGAGAAAAACCTTCATGTAAAACTTGAGACTGGCAGTGGCCAGTTATGCAACCAGTCTTTTCAGTTTATTTTTGGATAGTTTGTTCAGGCTTGGCCAAAAAATTGTCTCTACACTTTTTATCCACAAAGGTTATATTGAAATCTACTTGCCTCATCTCTCCATCCTTTTAAAGTACTAAACACATCCTTTTGTCTCAGATCCATCATAACTTCAGCAACCTTATTGGTTCTTTCTGTGAAAGTCTTGATTTCTGGATTTAATGTTACATGAAGAATTTCACCATCATTTGGACCCACAACCATCACAAATACGTGTTTATAAGCACTAAGATAACTGGAAACATGTGGCGAAATGTAACCCACTTGAACACCATCAACAATGAAAGGCTTGCAAGATAATTTGGATGAACCTGTAACAGATAAGACAGTTAAGTGTGAATTATAGCCAATATTTGAAAGTGGTTGTGGGGACAGAGTGAAAGATGTGCTTTAAATAATGTGAGACATGAGATATTAAGTGACTTGCAGTTGAGATTACTTGAGATCAGGGATTTGGAAATGGAAGCTGAGGGATAAGGGGATGTTGGGATGCATGCTAAAACACATTGTTCCAGAAAATACCCATACTCCCATCACAAAAGGGGTTTAGTCCAAACCCTCCAATACGTCTGGAAAATCTAAATTTAGCTTGAAACTTTTTTTAAAAAATAATTTTTATCCAAGAAGCCCCTACCCCTAGTAATTTCCAATAAACTTCCAGAAGGTATGGATATTTTCTGGAAAGTTACCAATGTGGCATGGGGTTTAAATCTTGCACTCAGTGTTAGTTTACAGTTTAAGAGCAATGTTCTTCTTCCTGCAACGAGGGCGTTTCTCTGAGTCCCCTAGCTAGCTTTCTTCTTTCCATAAATAAAAATTTATTTTAAATTTCAATTCAACCCTGTAAATTTCCATTTATCTCTTTACTTATTTTTACCCCATAATTATTATTATTTATTAAGATTTGAAAGTGGTAGATTACACTACCAACCACATTCTCTAACCTCTTACTACTTGAGTTCGAGGTCCATACCGTAAGTTACAGACCAGGTTTTTTCCCTTTGATTTATGGCCCAAGCAAGTAGTGCGGGCCATAAATCGATGGGAAAAAAACAAGGATCGGTAACTTACAGTACGGACCAAGAAAACAAGGTTAGTAAGATATTTATTACATCTCTGAGGTTAATCGGGCACGTTGCAAAGGAAATTAGTTGAAGTCAAGGGAAATTTAGCTGGCTGTACAGTGAAACACTGCCCGCAAAATTGACCAATTACACTGCGCTGCTAACTGAGAAATAATAACAACAAGTTATAATAATATTATGCCAGATTTTTGCTTCTGTTTGAAAGACTGAGTCACAGATTTGTGTATTATATAGACAAAACCATCGCTCACCATGTGCAAAATTTGCACAAACAACTGTGAAGAAGCGAAAAATGACGTCATCAATACCCTCACTAGTTAAGATATGGAAATTACGCCACTCGGGTCCCTGATGTAGTTCTGTATGAACTTTAAGAGTGGTGTATCGTCCAGTAAAATACTCCTGTCTATATAATAAAATTTATTAGTGCATGGTTTGTACAGGCATCATTCATTCAGAACTTGCATGTCATTGGTAGAAAGAGTGCCCGTTTAATACTAATAGGTTGATAATTTGCACGTTACGTCGTGGCGGCCATGTTGGTGGTTAGGAACAATATTAAAGATCTCTCTTCTCTGGGAGTTATTAAACGTCCATTTTTATGCAAACTATGCGAACAAATTTTATTTTGTTTTGGCACCAATATGGCAGCAATGCAACCCATCTTTAGCGTTGGTGTGATGTCTAACGTGTGACGTCTAACGATCTAACCGACGAAATTGAATGTAAATGTAAAAGTAAAAGCCGGCCAAAGGATTAAATTGACCCTACTGTCATCACACATCCTTACCTGCTCGAAAAAAGTTATTCAGGTTATGAACCAGTTGAAGAATGGCGCATGACCAATTAGCCATGGCTGAGGACAGAAAAGTCGGACACACAACTAAAATTGTCAAAATCCTGACCAAAAACCTGACAAACCCTTGGCAAACCATTATCATCCCTGCCGCGTTGAGTCGGTATGTACTTCATGTATCTCTTATCATAGTGTATTTTAGGCTAGCGCGCCCGCTGACCGAAAGATCGTACGCGCTGAAAACGTGATGCCACGGCACGGACCACGTCCACGTGATAGAGACTGTACACTTCGACTTCTGAACTTTGTGGACGGAAAGATCGACGTCGTATCAGATGGCCAACAACAACAACATGCTTCGAAACAGTGACAACTCTGATTTAGCCAAAAACGGCCTCGAATCAACCATAACAGCTTTACTAAAGCGCAGTATAAAAGCCAAACAACATTCGCATTCGCCTTATAGTAAGTTTCGCGTTGGAGCTGCCTTGTTGACTGATAATGGAGAAATCATTGATGGATGCAACGTAGAAAATGCCAGTTATGGTCTGACGATTTGTGCCGAGAGAACTGCCCTGGTAAAAGCTGTGAGTATGGGATTCAAGAAATTCCAGGCAATTGCGGTGACAACTGATATGGAGGAGTTTATCGCTCCTTGTGGGGCTTGCAGGCAAGTTATAGCGGAGTTTGGATTGGATTGTGTCGTGTACCTGGTCAAATCGGATCTGTCTTACACGAAAATGAATGTTTCAGAACTTCTGCCATTGGCATTTACTTCCGCTGAGTTGGAGAGGGCAAGTTTGAAGCAGTGAAGTCTGATTGAGGGCAGTTTTTATTGTTGAAACACTTGGGGTAGATATTAATTAAGTAACTGGTATGGACATGCATTGCGTAATCAGAAGAAGGCTATTCAAGGTCATTCAATTGCTGCAGGAGAACGCTTGGCCTAATAGTGAAATTCAATTTTGTTCGATTGATTTAGTAATCAAACTTAATTGAGAAGTTCTGTGTGGGAATTTAGTTAACAACCAAACAAAATTGAATTTTAACGTTTGAGTTGGATTTACATATAGGTGGTTTGCATTGTCGCCATGTTGGTGGACAAAAAACACAAGAAAATTTGCTGACATATTTTGCATAAAAATGGCAGTTAACTCCCCAAGGAGAAAATTTTAATGTTCATGTCCACCAACATAGCCGCCATGATGTCACATGTAAACCATCAATAAGGCGCTATACTCTTCCACAGAAGGTATTTCGGTTTGTACCCTACACTCCTCTGCAAAATCCAATTTAGTCTTGTACTCTCCTTAGAAACTTTGGCCTTTGAGACTCTCTTCCCCCTTGGGGGCATGGATATATTTTTCTAGAGATGTACATTGCGATAAAATAATGGATAAGTAAGGATGGTATATTTTCAAAGGTTTTAATGTAACAAAGTACAATGAGTGAAAAAAAATAGTCTGAAAAGGTTTACTAATTATTTATTTTAAAGCGCCAGTCAAAATTATCTAGTTACTTGGTCATACAAAAGAATAAATGAATATTTCACAGTCAAACATTGTTCTGTTACTGATGTCATATGAAAGAAGGAAATACTATATTTAACAATTATTCCATGAGAGCGCGTTGGATATGAGATGATAGATAGCCAACGAGGCGCGTAGCGCCGAGTTGGCTATAATCATCTCATATCCAACAAGCGCAAGTGGAATAATTGTTTTATTAAAAACAATCAAGAAATATTGCTAGATCTTACTGATTTCGCTGTGAGAGAAGAACCAGCAGACAATTTAATGGCCGCCATTTCTTGGCCATGGTATAATGGCTCATATACCATGGCCGCTCAGCCAATCAAATTCCTCGAATTGCATTATACAATGATCCAGTTTTTAATAATGTAAGTTAGAGTATGCCACATGAGGTGCTCTGCTTCTGCTCCCCAGGGATATGCCCAAGATTATTCTCTAATGAGAAGTTTGTTCTTATGTTAGATGTCACAGAGTGTCCCTTGACCCTGATCATTACCTGAACACAAGTAAATCAGTCAAACATGAAGTTGTATGAAAATGGTAAATAACTCTAATATAATGATAAATAATGTAATAGTATTAAATGATAATAATAAGATCTGTTCAGGTATCTGCTGAATGGTGGTGTGTAGAACTTTTTCTTTCAAAATTATATTGTCCACTTACCAAAAAGAGGAGTACATGTAATAAAGTATGGCTTGGTACATAATTTTGTGCATGTAAACCAATGATACACTCTGACACTAATGACAGTAAACTGTGTTGTAACTCATTGATAGCAAACATTTTGGCCAGTTTTAACAGGGTGTAAGTCACACTGATGATTCAAGCCTGTCGGATGGTAAATAATTATTTTATGATCCAATAAACTATGCATTTTTGTTTCCCATTGTGTTTTAGTCAGTAAGATGAACCTTAGGAGTAATGTGCATAGCACTTAGACTAAATTTCAATTTTGTATTTCATGTTTATGCATAGACAGGGTCTAGCTCTCTATGACCCTCTATCATTGGCATGGTATTCTCCAAGTTCAAATTTCATGAGAAATCCACTGGGTGTGGAGACTAAAAATTATTTGTCTGCTTGTATCTAGTTTTATTTTTCTGACCTGATTGTTAACATTGACCTGGTTATTTGAAAGCTGATTAACGCTAATCCACGATTTAAACTTAATGGAAGGTTTTCATCTCGCTCGTTAAAAATGGGTTTAAAGGATAATGTCAAGTTAAAGGTAAAGAAAAGTCTATGTCAATACTGCAGGACAAAAATCTTTTGGAAGAATCTTCATTGATTAGTAATTAAACTCTAATCAAAGTTCAGTTTAATCCTGCAGGATTAGCTTAATCCGGCCTGGAACAACTGGGCAGTGATTTGCAAGAATTTCCCTTGGGAATTTTATATCAAGTTATTTAGGGGGCAGTAAGGGATGAGCAGGGATCCTTGCATGTAGGATTGGGTATACACTGGCCCCCTGGGAGGGGGGATACTCCTCAGAATTTCAGTAGGGGTGTGCGGCCCGGTTATCCAAATCTTGACCCTATTTCAGACCAAAACATACCATTTTCCGCACCCGTTTTCAGACCTGGCCTCTAAAATCCATACCTGTTTTCAGACCTTTGTTGTAGCGTAATAATAATCTTCACATCGGTGCGGAAGTCAGAAATTGATAAAATTCACCCGAAAGTTCAGCTTGAATGATAGATAGATAGATAGATTTTGGATACTTCTCTTTCTCTACTATTCATTTGAAGTTGAAGAGACAAATATGTTTACCCGGTATACGCTCGCATGAATCTCTTGAAAACCATACCCGATTTAAGACCAAAATGGTCAAAATCTATCCCCGTTTTCAGACCAAAACAGCTAAAAAACCATGCCCTTTGTGGCGGCACATACCTATATAGCTTATATAGGGAGTAACCCCCCCCCCCCTCCCGGAGTAGACAAGTCAGTAACTCCAATTCTGTTCCTTGAGAGGAGGGCATTATCCAGTGTAAATGTGATGTAAATCTCTAATTTCATGGTTTGGTTCTGCTTTGGCTCAGGTGCAAATGAGGCCAGGCTGTTGGACCTGGTAAATGCCTACTGGGCTAAAACTGAACCCCCCCCCCCCCCCAAAAAAAAAAAAAAAAAAAAAAATCCATTGGCCTGGAGCGCAACCCAGGAAAGTCAATTCTTCTCTTGAAAAGACCCTATAGATATCCTGTTCCAAAAGCACAGTCCACCAGAAAATTGCTAACCCTCAAAATACTAATGTCCCACACCTTCCCGGTTTGCGGAGAGGCGGGGCGGGGGCGTTCACCTGCACCTATTAAGCAGACCATTAACCACGTGATTGAAGTTCCCATCATCAATATGGCTGCTGTTGAAGGAGATCCTGTGTGTATGAAGAGTAGTCATAATGAGCTTAATAGAAGTGAGGAATCAACCATAACAGCTTTAGTAAAACGTAGTATAAAAGCCAAAGAATATTCGCATTCGCCTTACAGTAAGTTTCGCGTTGGAGCTGCCTTGTTGACTGATACTGGAGAAATCATTGATGGATGCAACGTGGAAAATGCCAGTTACGGTTTGTCGATTTGTGCTGAGAGAACTGCCCTGGTAAAAGCTGTGAGTATGGGATTTAAAACGTTTACTGCAATAGCCGTGGCAGCTGATATGGAGGAGTTTATCGCTCCATGCGGGGACTGCAGACAAGTTATAGCGGAGTTTGGATTGAATTGTGACGTGTACCTTGTGAAGTCAGACTTGTCTTACAAGAAAATGAGTGTTTCAGAACTTCTGCCATTTACATTTACCTCTGCAGAGTTAGAGAGGGCAAGTTTGAAGCAGTGAAGTCTGATTAAGGGCCTTTGATACTTGAACTGTGCCCCGAACAAATCGAATACAGTATTGCACAATTGCATAATTATTTCCTTTGCCGGGAGCTGCAGTCCTCTGTACTGAATCAATCAGTCAGTTTAGACAAGTCCAACTCACGTGAAATCCTTGCGTGAAATCTAAAGCGACGGGAATCCAAAGGAAGAACATCTTGTGACATGGACAAAGAACAATGCAAGATTTATAAATGGCTCAATGTACGTATGAACAAGACACGTTTACATGAAATATTGAAACAAACTTAAGGACGGTGCCTACTAATACCGAAGTATTTTTGTGCGGTTTATGACTATAATGCGGGAAAAGCAGATCTTGGCAAGGGCTATGGAAAACCAACAAGAAAATTGGGACTAACCATGCATTTTTCAGAGATAATTATTATAAGCAATAATATCTCTAACAAGTGCCAAAATATAAAGCAATGTGTGGGAATTTTTCCTAAATTGAAGCTTAATAATCTCTGAAAAATGCATGGTTACCCCCAATTTTCTTTTGAGATAGCAAAAGCATTTGCTAAGTTCTGCTTTCTCCATATAGTTTTAAACCATGCAATAATGTTCCTGTATTAGCAGGCACCACCCATAGGAAACCTGAGTATCTTGAGATATGCAGAACATATGCGCAGCAACAATAGTAGGCACTGCCCTCAAGGACAGTGCCTCTTTTTGCCACTGCGCATACATTCTGCACATTTTGAGATGGTCAGAGAAAGTCAGATAATTTCTTAACAGCAATGCCCGCTAAAACAGAGATATTTTTGCACGGTTTATAAGTATGCACGAAAAGCAGATCTTGGCAAGGGTTTTTGGGATCCGATAAGAATTTATGGGCAACCACGCATTTTTTAGAGATAATGAATGTTCAATGCTGTAAAAAATGCCATACATTGCTTTGTATTTTAGCACTTTTTAGAATTATTGTTGCTAAGTTATCTCCAGAAAATGCATGGTTACCGCCCAGTTTTCTTTTTGGATTCAAATAGCCCTTGCTAAGATTTGCTTTTCCCACAAAGTCAAGACTGCACTAAAAGACCTCTGTATTAGTGAGCACCATCCTTAAAAAGTATGTGAGTGAGTGAGTGAACTTTATTTAGACAGGGTGGCCCAATCAGCTACGGGGCTGTTATCCTGAGGGGCCCTGTATATGTAGGGTTTTAAACAGGACGTTCCGCTATAAAGGGGCTTGGCCAGGTAATAATTATAATAATAATTATAGGTCATTCTCAACCATCAGAGTGTAAACGACTGACAAACAACATGTGTCTTTTTCTTCGGCTTTTACCAATAAATTGGCTTAGTTTTCATAATAACCCTTGTTAAACAAATTAGAACTTGACATCTTATATTGTTGTGGTGATATTATAAAATTTTGAGGCATATTTTTCAGAGGGCGCTTGTGTCAACAACATGCATGTAAATTTGCATCTCATGCCCACAAAGGTGTGAAATGAAGCAGGGGCTTGCCCTTTTAAAGCGGAACTTCTTGTTTAAGCTCATGTGTGCACTGATGATGCCAGCTTTAGAAATGTGTGCACTTGAGCTGACACAAGCTCATGAAAAAGGGAGAACAAGTCAACGATACAGTTCAAATATTTACAGCCTTGATGTAGAAACAAAAAGCATTCTAAAGAAACCTCTGTGATAGTTTTAGAAACCGAAATATGGCTGTTCATTTCTTCAAACATAGCCAAGGTTGTAAATTTCATCTAATTAGTTTGTGTAAACAAGTCCACCGCTGTAGATCTAAAGATCATGTATGCCCAAAAAGTGATCTTGGCAAATTCCTATTCTAAGAAGTAATCATCATCTGTGAACTGAATGTAAACTTTCATCTAGATTTTTCTTGTGTTTCCTCCAGTGAAATTTCCTAAAAAGTCAAAAACTGGCAAAGATTTCAAATAATTTGGTCTATTTGGGGCTTGAAAGAAATATTACCAATCATCAACAATGATTAGCAAAAACAAGTATGGAAAGCTGATTGGAGGGTTTGATGAAAGGTGACTGAACGAACAATCCCTTCTGTTTAACCGCAAAATGTTTCACAGTGTGATCTGGAAGGTTGTTTACGTTCTGAGGCTTTTTCCTGTTAATCAATGTGATTTTGTTTTTCTTGTGTAGCAACTTTTCTTTTTTTATGCCTTTTATAGCATTGTAGCTTTGTTTGGTCTAAGTGCATAAGACAATGCACAATCGTGTGCATCACAGACCAACAAAAAATACAACTGCTCTGAAGTCTAGGGTCATAATTTTGGGACATTTGGGGCATTTCTGTATTTTAGTGATTTTTTGTATGATTTTGTGGGAGTTTTTGTTTGCATGTATACTAGTAGACATGCTTTTTGTATTCAAAAAACATTAAAATCTGTTCTTCGGTCCACCATCTAGACTTTCATTCCACACAGAGCCTACCAAACAGTTTCAGGCCACTTTTGTCTTGCCTGTGAACAGGCTCCCAAGTGGAGTATAGGGCGAAAAGAAATATTGTCGAGCCGGGCGAGCGGAGCGCGGTATGCCCGGGCTCGATTTTTGTCTTTTCGTTATACCCACTTGGGAGCCTGTTCACAGGCTACTTTTGTCAAGCAGCAGTTATTTGGGGGTGTGTCTGGGGGCAGCAAGGCTGGATTATTGGTGTGTATGTGCACAGGCCAGGGTTTTTCTCTCGCTCCACGATCACTCGTGTTATCTTCTCATCTCTTGCCCTAAAAAAGCAAGAAATGATGTATATTGCTTAAAAAGCTGCTGTAAAACAAAGTTGTGATTTGCCTAAAATGGGTCTCAAAATGCAGGAAATAAGGTTTCAGGGAACCCAGATTTTCAAAAATTTCTGGGGGAGCATGTCCCCGGACCCCCACTAGTAGGAGCGCCTCCGGTGCTCAGTAAGATTTGGGGCTCAACGAACACCCCTATCGAAACCTTAGCCACGCGCCCGCTCCTCATTCTTTCACTCTCTCTCCAGTCCGCTAAGGCGCTCTTATTTGTCTCCGCTCGGGCGCGAAAGAGGCTTCTATGGAGGAGAGGATTCTCTATAAGAATTCAATGCTTTATGTGGACCAATATGGTGGACTACCCAAGGTCCCCGAGAAGGCGCGAGTGAGGAGGACTGGCGAGTCCCCATACGTGGCGTTAGTCGGGATTCCGCACGGACAGCATTCGAAAAGTGTCGTTTATCATAACATTATATGTAATTATTCAATTTATTGTGGCACCATATATTATATATATTGGAGTGAATCGTGATAGCTTGAAGCTCACATTATCATTAAGTAGGTGACAATCATCTTTAACGTCGGTCTCTCTTCCACCAACTATTCAATCAACGAATTGTAATTTTTTCAATATAAATCTATCAATCAATGTATATATTTTCATTATCGCTATTACTTTATTTATAGTAAATTGTTTTATACTTCAAATTTTGTCAATATTTTCTCATGCAAATAACTATCCCTTTACTTGTACACATTATATTTCCATAAGTTGTACTTTATTCTTCAATTACTAATTTATCCGTATCCTCCAGATTTTTTCCATGCAAACAGTTCTCCGTTTCTTTTTACATATTTTCATTAGCTCTTTCGTATCTCTATTAGCAATTTTATAGTAATTTATGAGATTGTGCTTTAATAGGCCTGAGGAGTCTGTATTGCTAGCCGTACTGAATTGTCCCTCGGCGTAATACATAAAGTAATGTGTAGGTGCTGGTAGTATTGGCGTCGGTCCTAGGTTGGTTTGCAGACGATGCGCAAATGCTAATACCACTAGTGCCACATTTCTGTTTGAAGTGTTCCGCCAGTCTTACCAACAGTTTAGTGACCTGGCACTCGGGTATTGTACACTGATCCCCGGTTTGTCACAATTTTTTTTCTTCCTAAATGGAAGAGGATCTTTGTTATAAATTGATCAGTTTCACTTTGAGATTATACCTCATATGGTGTACAAGCTAAAGAGCAAAAACTGATAATTTGTAAGTCACAACGGAGCCTATTTTACTGAAATCTTGATAAGCGATAAATTAGGTCTAAATATCCCTTCCTATCATTGTTTATATGTGGAACTTTTGTGAAAATTTCCTTCAGTATAAACGTAAGTTGCTAAAATTAGAGATGACATTGAATGTCACAAACAGCCGTACTTGATGTTCATCAATATTCAAAGTAGGTATTAACAACGTGGATTATTTAAGATAGGCATTTTTAGTGAGCGCCTAAATCTTAAGAAACAAAGACTTTTTTTGCAACACTTATTTAAGTTTTTTTAGTTACATTTATAGGTAAAATGATACTTTTTTCTGTACTCAGTTGTCTTAGTTGTTTAGATGTTGCTAATTTATGCCCTGTCCTCAAAACACTTCCCGGTAACGCTGTCATCCTTATCGTAAACATCACGGGGTATTTTCAAGTTCCGTAAGCTCGATTCTAGCGTAAGCTGCTCTTGATTTTTACATGTAATAACTTTAAGCCTTACCAAACATTTCTAGGAGAAACTGGTCCGATTCGCCTAAGATTTAAAAGACGGAACTTGATCAGTGTTGTTAAGAGTATTTGCAACATTGATTTAAGCGTATGCATGAGTATAAACAAAGCTGCAATTTGCATTTTTCATGATTAGTTTCTCTTCCTTATTTTCAATATATATAAATACCTTCAAACACAGTGAAGTTAACCGATGGTCGTCACTTGGTATGACATGTTAATGCATATACGCGGCACCGTGTTTTGAACCAATCAGAGTGCATTGAGGCCTGGATCAATTCACTTCATATTCCCAGCGCGCTGAAAAGGACATACTTTTATGACCGAGCACAACTCAGCTATCAAGGCACAATCGGACAGCTATTGTTTCAGGCATAATGTCTTCTCCTTAAACACTTAAGAGAATCATAATGGCGGGATGGAAAGCTCTCTGATGTAGAATATAGTATCAGCGATGTATCGTTTGGGCAAAACTTCAGATACACTTGACTCTTCAAGATCGGTTCAACTTACGTCTTTTAACCACACGAACGGAGAATCGGCCGCCTCGTTACAACATCCACAAAATCAGCTCTTGCAAAGCAAGATAAGGCGGAATCATGGCTCATCTCAAACAGAAATTCTTGGGCCAACTGGTACGGTCCGAGGATTCAAAAATATAATCACACAACGGAAGGAGTTTTTGAGAATGAGCTTTGTTGGAGAAACTTTACAGGTAGGGCACAGTTCAAGATAACTCATGTCAAATTTGAAGTATTTAACTTCGCTTGGTGTCAATTATTTATGCAAGCGGAGTTATATCTGCATGTGTGATGAATTGACTCTCGATGTGCAAATGTTCTGATTTTGTTATTCTTTATACTATTAATAAAATGCTCTCTTGGCAGGAAAACGAAGAAGGAAAAATCGTTGTGTACACAACATCTATGGGAGGAATTCGCTCGACAATAGAAGAGTGTGCTTACATAAGAAAATTATTCGACAATCTAGGACTAAGAGTGGACGAACGTGATATATTTATGCACAAGGACTATCAATGCCAGCTTGACAAGCGACTGGGCATACAGAATGCTTCTGTACCACATGTATTTGTCAATGGGATCTCTTTAGGGGTAAGATACGATATTTCGTTTGTTTTAATTTAATAGATATTTCCTCGCACAGGTGGAAAGCTGGCCAAGGCAGCATTCCCTAAACGCTAGATTTTCTTTCAGTTGACTGCCGTCGATAAAGCCCTCATGATCAAGAACAAAACTGAAAATGTCGTGGGAATTTTTATCGCATTAAGCCATTTTTTGTTTTGCTGATATTTAAGTTTACATGTCTTCATGTGTTGCGAAATATCTTAAGAACTTTTTGTCCCCGATAACAACCTTGTGAGTTGTTTAGTTTAAGATTTTAATCGGTATGGATTATCAAGTGCTGATGTTCTATTTATGCGCTCGCATAAGTAAGAGTCAAATTTTTTGAAGATCCGTTGAATTTTTACATTCACGTGCTCGGTGGTAAAAAAAGATACCGTATGAACGAAAAAAATCATAAAGTCTCAAGTTTTCTGCGATCGCGCTCGCGACGAAATAGTCTCAATAAACGAACGATTATTTATTGGCAAATTTGCATAACATGACCGGGTTTCGTGATTGTGCTCATGCAGATGACTATATTATCATTATTAAGTATATAAAGGTCCATGGCACTGGGGACAAGTATTCATGCTACTGAACTTGTCAGTGTGCTGACCTGAACAACTCCTCAACTTTTTTCTGTCAGTTTGCATTAGTAAGCTTACGTATTATCATTAAAAATTTGCATAGTAGGACTTTAGTTGCTTTTTCCAATGCAAATGATCAGAAAGCCTCGCGCCCAGTAGCGCATAGCCGCATGGGGCGGAAACAAGGCCCCTCTTTTAATACCGGTGTTAAATTTTCATCGATATCCACTGTCTCCCACGCTGTCTCGAAAAAGTGATTTAGAAGTTGTTTAACGCGTCGGACTTACTAAAAATGTGGTACTTTGCATGTTTGTTACTCTTATCAACAACTAAAAGTTTCAAACTCCTCTTAAGTCTTTGTCTACAACATTAGGCACTTCAAATAAGAGCGTTCGGATGGTTGAATATCAACAGTGGACGAAACATCATAACAAACCATGAAGTCGCTAGTACTATTAAACCAAATCTCACATCAATGTATCTTGCTCATTATAAACTTTTAGAAAGATTTTATCATTATTTACGCCTCGACACAAAAATTAATATGTTTTCTCGGCCAGTCCCAGAGCAAAAGTAACTTAAACATGTGTGAAACATTGTACAGATTATTACTAATAAATGAGCTTTCAACAAAATATACTTCGGTAAAATTGGTTCTTTATTTATGTTTTGTCCTTAGGGTGTTGAAGAACTCGAACATCTGAACGAAACAGGAGAGCTTAAGAGTTTGCTTGAAAACTTTGAGGTAGGCTGGAGACATTCGGCATTATATTATTGACATAACCCTATCCAATTTAGACTACTTCGCACGGCATGTCAGCCGGAAAAAAAAAACGCCAACGTGTTTCGATTGGACCTAGATACGACCCATGGTTCAGTTCAGTTTAGGGAGGAGTTAAGGGACTGGGTGCTAATTAGTTCTCCAGGGGGTTCTTTTACCAAAAGAAGTTTGTCTGCTTGAAAACCATGTCGACCAACATTCATAAGTAATCTGACCGACGCCCTTTGAAAGTCAGTATTAGATTAATCAAGGAAATTCCTTACAGGGGAAGGCAGCGAGTTAGGGAGGGTGTTTATTTCGGTTTTGAAGGCTAATGTATGCGAGAAATTCTAGCCGAGTAAGTTAAGAACAGAAACATGTTTGGACATCCATTTCAGTCCGTCTTCTGTTGACCTGCATGTGCAACAAACAAAAACACTCTTGCTTGGATTTGCTGTAGAATTTTAATTCTAATATTATTGTAATACTAAGACCGGCACTTGAGGTGTTCATCTGTACCTCTCTGATCCTATAACTCAAACTGGTGCATATTTGAATTTGACCAAGCAAGTTTTTTTCCTTTCAGAGGCGGAACAGTAATGTATGTCAAAGCTGTGGTGGTTTTCGCTACATAAACTGTACCCAGTGTCACGGAAGCAAGAGAACACGGAAAACAAGAATTTCTAGACATATAAGCGTTTTACGATGTACTTCATGTAACGAAAATGGACTGCAGCGCTGCCCAGAGTGCGCGAAATAGCAGAAAGTGTACTGTAATCTGTTTTACAGCGATAACTCTTTATTGCGGCCAAAATAACAAACAGGGTTTCATTCCAAAACGACACTGGTCACTGGTCATTGACGTGACTTGCCATCACGGTTTTTTTGCAGCACAGTCAACCAGTCGCAATGCAATATGTATAAAAAAATTATTGTTGAACAGTCTGTATAATTATGTAGCTGGCTGCTCCGGATTCTGCATCGAACCGTGTGGAGTATTTCAATCGCGTGTTTTACGCATGTTTGTAGGCCCAAGTGTCCGTAAAATGGCTGAACAAGTGACAATGGCGGCAGGGATAAACTTCTCACCGCTATTATGGTAGACCACGTGACCTGCGCTGAGGGCTATTTTTTCAGCGTTCACTTACAGCATAGCATACAAACGCCAATAAAATTTGGCCCAGTACAATCTTTCGCAGAATCATTCGCTAATTCACCTCAAAATCTATCGTTTGGCTTGGAAACTCGCAAACTCCGCCATCGTCATGTTGTAAAAGGACAAATGCCCTGAAAAGCTGCAATAATATCTGTCGCTCAAGCTCTTGAAACTCAAATTCTACTTTGTAGAATAACCTGCAACTTGCTGTGTATCCAGCTTCATCGGAAGACTGGGGAAAGGGCATTCATATTGTACCGGATGATAAAAATTGCCGCCACGCGTTAGGCTTAACCTGCTTAACATTCTGCACTGACAGTTCACTCAGGGCCGATTATAGTTATCTTTTATTAGCAACATGCTTATACGCTGTTCAGTCTAAATAGCTGTTAAATCCCAATTGAGTTGACTTACTAAACGAAAATTATTAGGGCCCGTTGTGACCTGCCTCGGACCCACTTACGCGTCCCTAAAGAAAAGGAATCATGAAAGGAAACACGGAACCTCGCAGCTCTGTGCGCTTTCTTAATTCGTTCTCAAACTCCTTTCGATCCAAAAACTTTTAGAACGCGCCTGGGTAAGAGGCAGCGTTAAGACTCACTTCTTGTTTGTATTTAGAGGCAAGCTAAGTATAACTGGCTGCTGTTGGGGAAGAAAAGGAAAAAGGCGAAAGCCTAAGTTTCCACTTAGTTTTGGTTGAAGATCGTGTTTTAAGGCGTCCAAGTCGCACGACAAGTTCGCGCCAGGTGTGACCGCTCGCACATGGCACACATGTGAAACTGTTGCGGACAAACATTTAACCGTAGAACAAGTCTCTATTCCCGCCAACTCTCTCACCTTATGGGGTTCTCAATCTCGCATTTGACATGCATGTGTACGCTTGTTAAACATGTGCTTTTTACTTCAACGGTGTTAGAGGAGGATATAGGAAGAATTTACATCAAACTCGGATTTTTATATCTAATTTATCGCTGTGATTTTATACCAAAGTTTATTATTTAGATGAACTGGTTTGTGCTGAAACGGAACATTCTGATTGACTCCCTATGCGGTCCGAATTTTCCTATAAGGACCGCTAAGATGGACCGCTTGCGTTACAACGTTCGTTTGAAAGGAGCAGTCTTTCAATTTTGACAAACCCCAAGCAAAAATGTTTTAAATTAAGCTTCCGAAGTAGGAACTATTCGGACCGCCATGTCGGAGTTTTACTTTGAGAGCGACGAATTTTATCATGCAGACGAAGAACATAAACAAATTTCACGCGGCCTTTAAAGCAACAGAGGAAAAGCCCATATAGTAAACACCTTATTGAACTAGCGTGAGGTCCCCGCAGGCTTCGTCTTCGTAACATCCAGTAAATAGCAGTATTAGTTAGGATGAAGATGAGGCCATTATACAAATTACGAGACATTTAAGATCACACCATGACGTATTCCATTAATTTTTATTTGGAACTCTACTTATCACACCTTAGGCTCGATTACCAGCCGCTGTTCGGAAAAAATGAGCCCGCGCTCACCCCCCCTCTCGGGGAGGAAGGGAGCGGCGGAAATCGAGCCTAATCACACCTCGAGTTTGATACTGATGTTTATTAGATATATTTGGTAGTGTCATTTTGTGATCCCTCATCTTGCTCTTCGAATTAAAATAAAAAAAGACTTTTAAATAAAAATAGCAATTTTTTAGACTAGGAGAGACTTCAAGCTTTTTGGACGAAAAAGTTATCCAAGTGTCACAACAGCCTAACGCGGTTTTGGCTGTAGACGTTGTCTAAATTCGTACGTTGATTTGTCCGTCCATTAACATGATCACAATTCGCGTCGGTACCATTTTTACATTAAGATGATCTGCGAATCTGAGACTACTTTTTCGTCCATAAGTTGTCTTAACATTCAAAGCTATCCAGCCTGCCTCCGCTGGCCACTTTCAGCGTTTCTTATTTTTGTTAACTTGATGTTCAGATAGCGAGGAGCAGCAGTGTAAAGGAAAGCAAAGGAGAACAAAGCAAGCGAACCAGTTGCCTATCCTTTTTCACATCACTTTTTCTTCGCTCGTCTCCGCACTGCTCGTGCTCCTGAAAAAGGCTACAGGCTTGCCAACACGAGAACCTAACTACAGCACCAAATGACAAATGCTAAGAATTTATCTCAAAAAGCGTCTGCAATCTTCTTCCTCTATTCCTTGCTTGTAAATCGACCTCAAAATAAGCTGCATTTTTTCCCGCCGCCTTGTAGCACCGTGTTGATTTACACGAGTAACTAACAGATTTGTTTAGGCAGAGGTCGATCCATTATCAGCACCCAATATGAGTCAAGTAGTCAAACGCAAGTTTACTATTTTACCCATCCCCGCAAGAGCTTCAAAGTTAACAGATTAAAATTTTTTAAAAAATAATTCAACTAAATTGGCGAAAATAATTTCTATACTCTTTGGATTCAGCGGAGTAAAAAGTAAACCTACGTAAAAAGAGTATTATATAAAACGTCCAAGGGGAAGTTCAAGTAAGTATTTCCAAAACTAAAAACTATGTGAAATGCTACAGAGTTTGGAGGAAGGCTCCCACGTGAAACTAGGAGCAGACGCTCATAAGACATTTTCTGGCTTACTTCAAATGACATTTCATCCCGAAGAGATACAAAACAAAATTTAAACGGCCCTAAGAAGTATTGATGAATAACACCACCCGGCAACATTTCGTTTGATAGCAATGTGTAATGGTATGATACGAATCCCCGCCACACAAGGAGCCTTCTTCCAGGAATACTGTTCTCAAAAAGAGAAAAAGGTTGGCGTCAAGACCTAAGAAATTTGTCAGACAGTTTGCTGGTGTTTGCTACTAAGCGACAGTCAACGTGTTCGCATGAGGCTTACAGTACACTTTACTTTCAGTCAAAACAAAATTCCCAACTGTTAAGAGTCGTTTACAGACAGTACATTTAATGCATTGTTTGTGAAGCACACTTTTGTCAAAGCTACACCTCTCCATTTGGTAAACTGTTGTCCCGCACACTGCACACTTGTCAACCGAGGTAAACACTGTAGGTTTGCTTGGAGTGCTTGGTTTAATAACCGGTACTTTTTTCTCTGTTGTGCTGTTAAATGTGTTGGTTATGGGACGAGGCTTTCCAGGAGTAACCTTGTGTGCAAGTCTTTCTGGCTTGGTTGGTAATTTGGGTTTTTCTTTGACATTAGCAACCGGTTTGTCAACTTTATTGCTGTCGTTATTAATGGGAACCGAAACAGGAGTAGATGATACACCAGTAGCCACTTTCGACAACACCTGAAACAAACAAATGAATAAAACAGTTAAGTACTTTGTACACTCACAGATAAACTTTAAGCAGTTGAAGATACACCTGTTCATATAGCCTTGGGGTAACAAATAAACATTCCTAAGTGGTTCAATGTTCGAACCAAATTTTTGCGCTCGCCAAAGCAACCAGTACTCAGTTGGTCGATTCCGTTTGTTTTCGCTCGAACAGAAAAAGAAAGAAAAATCCTTTATGCTTCGCTTCGCCGTTTTAGTTGTGAGATAAAAGGCATGGGCTACAAATACAAGGTAAAGAAATACAAACAGAAATACATTTTTCATATGACAATGCCTATGTCTATTTATTTAGGGATTTTGGATTGACATGACTTGGCTTAGGTTTTGACCAAGGCCTGCAATTGCATGTTTAAAGTCTGTTCATACTGTTACCATGTTACTCCTTTACCTTATTGTCTCCCTTGGTGTCGTCTTCAATCAGTTGTGAAAGTCTTTGTCTTCTCTTGTTGGCCATTTCTATCCAAGAAGGTTGCCCCGAGGAAGGCTGCTCTTTGTTGGATGCTTTCTTAACGTCTTTCTCCTCAGGGGAAGCTTGAACGTTTTCAGGGAGAGAGGCTTTAGACTCCATTTGGTTTAAGGTAACGGCATCAACCTTCGGCACTGCTGATCTTTGCAAACTAGAGGAATTTTGTTCACGTTCCACAGTTTCAGGTCGTTTTTCTGTCACTTTTGTAAGTTTCAGGTCAGTAGTTTTTTCTTTCGGCTCAAAGCTGTCGAGTGAGAGGCCCCTTGGTAGTGGTGGCTTGTCCACAGGGCCAGTCTTCCCTGATTTGCCCTTCACATCAAAGATCTGTAGAGATTCAGATCTTTTGCTCATATCCAGCAAAGGTCTAGTTACTTCAACCTTCGGCTCTGCTGAACTCTGCAAACCAGAGGATTTTGGTTCAGGAGGAGCTCGAACTTTTCCAGGGACAGAATCTTTAGACTCCACTTGGCTTAAAGTAACAGCATCAACCTTCGGCTCTGCTGAACTCTGCAAACCAGATGATTTTTGTTCACGTTCCACAGTTTCAGGTCGTTTTTGTTTTTCTGTCACTTTTGTAAGTTTCAGGTCAGTAGTTTTTTCTTTGGGCTCAAAGCTGTCGAGTGAGAGGCCCCTTGGTAACGGTGGCTTGTTCACAGGGCCAGTATTCCCTGATTTGCCCTTCACTTCAAAGATCTGTAGAGATTCAGACCTTTTGCTCATATCTAACAAAGGTCTAGTTACTTCAACCTTCGGCTCCGCTGAACTCTGCAAACCAGAGGATTTTTGTTCACGCTTCACACTTTCAGGTCGTTTTTGTTTTTCTGTCACTTTTGTAAGTTTTAGGTCAGTAGTTTTTTCTTTGGGCTCAAAGCTGTCGAGTGAGAGGCCCCTTGGTAGCGGTGGCTTGTCCTCAGGGCCAGTTTTCCCTGATTTGCCCTTCACTTCAAAGATCTGCAGAGATTCAGACCTTTTGCTCATATCCAACAAAGGTCTACCTACTTCCTTTTTGTCATTAAGTTCTTTAAGAACCTTATCTTTGGTTTTTACGCGATCTTCCGCACTTTCAAGTTTCTCGTTTTGTTTGCTCTCAAGTTCTTTGTTTTCCTTGTCAATAACAGTACTGTCCTTGTTATCTGGTTGCTCCACCTGTTCAGAATCTACTGTAGCTTCACTTACACATCCCTGTTTGGTTTCCTCTCTCTGTAGCAGCAACTGACTTTTCTTTTCCTCTGTACCGTTCTCTGTCATTTTGTCGGTTGTTCTTGGAGACTCGGAAAGATTTGCCAGAATGTTGTTAACTTTAGCTTTCAAATCAGCAACAGCACTTTCTTTACTTTGCTCATCAATGACTTCCTGAGCCTCAAGTATGGTATCATTGATAACATCTGAATTTCTGGCACTCCCGGATCCTTGTTCTTTGTCCACGCTAGTTTTAACAGTCAAGTCTTTCGGATCAGTTTTGGGTCTCCTGTGTGGTTTAACTGAATTATTCTGCAGCTTCATGGATGAGCTCCTGGAGTTTACCCTAGTGGGTGGTCTGCGATGTTTTGGTGCAATTTTGATCTTGTCATGCGCAGCCTGCAGTCCCTCAAGTGATGAAGCACTCGGCAGATTATCAAAACTGACAGCAGCTAAAAAAAACAAACCAAAACAGATTTGCATTAGTCATTAAACTGAAAAGAACGTTATTAACAAAACCATTTTATGGTCAGAGGGTATCAGTAAATACAGGTGACAGCAAACAGATAGCATTAGGGTAGAATACCTTCAGTTCCACTGTCAGAACTGATCATGCTCCAGTCCAGAGCTGTAGCACCAGAATACATGGAATCTGAAGACACAGCATGTTCTTCACTGATGTCATCTTGACTCTTGTCCTGCTTACTAGTTAAACCCTCAAACAGTTTGCCAGCATCCTGAAAAACAAGAACAAATCAAGGATAACAAAATCTCAGGACTTCAATGGTTGGCTTAGAGATCCCATTAACAAGGGCTGTGCTGGCCAGAGCCAGGTGAAGCCCCTGTTTGGGTCTCGTGAGAGCTACTTGTTAGACTACATGACACACACAACAATGGAGTCTGTGACTGGCTGGTGTCAGGTGGACCAACCACTTTTAAAACCTTTACATATTCCTCTGGCTAAAGAATATCAGAGGTGGAAGTGTATGACAAAATTAGCAACGTGACCTCTGTCTTTTACTACCCATCAACTGGAGCTCATCTTGGATTTTAATGAAGAATTTATTTAATAAATATCATAACAAAAATAAAATAGCGTCACCTCTGCTTTGGTCTGTTATAAAGCACACAAGGAACTGACAAGAACACAAAAAAGCGTAGGGAGATACATAGGCTGCCTACTTCTTGAGTGCTCTAAAGACTTCCTTGGGCACTTTATAACAGAACAAGCTGTAAAGAATTGCACTGGCTTAAGTTTGAAAGTCTACTTATAAATGCAGTGGTAGCATGCAAAGTATCTAGGAAAACACTGAACAACTGGACAGAAACTTTGCTATTCCTGTAGCCTGCAGTCAGCAGGCTCCCAAGTGGGGCATAGGGCAAAGAGAAAAATCAACGAGCATGGCAAGTCAAAGAAAAGGAAGGAGCCTGTGGATATTCTTTTGACCAGATTCTGGTATCATGATCTGATTGGTTAGATGGATGATTTTTGACAGCCTTGCAAAGAATATTGACGCATTGAATCATTTGAATGCCAGGCGGAGTAAATTTCATAATTTGTGAATGAAGCTGAAGCTTCTTACTTGCAGTTTGGAGAAGTGGAATTTGAGTGAATCTTTTCGTCAGTTGCTTCCTTGGGTAGTAAAAGAAATGTGGAACTAAGAATATTCTACTGTTGTAATTGTCATGCCATTGGTGTCAATAATGAGGGAGAAAGTTGAGGAAATAGCTAACTTAGGGCTCAAAGCATTTGCAATTGGCGCTGGAGACAAAGAAGGCTTCCCTGAAGGTGCTACATCGGTTGGCGAACGTACCGCTTCGGATCAAGCAATTCCTTGTTTTTTAAAGATTTCACAATGGAAATTATTGACACTCTTTAGCGTTCAGGTGAGCTTGAGAATATTTTGCAGAATTGACAAATCTGCTCTTGTTCTCCCTGCATTTCCCCAATGAACAATATTGGTGACAAATATTGTTGATATTCTGACTCGATTGAGCGGAATGATTGGCACACAGTTACCTATGAGGTGACCTCAATGTCCACAGGCTCCCTCCCTTTCTTTCTCGGACCCCAGACCAAGCTTGATTTTTTTTCCTTTACCCTTAATACTCCCCATACCCCACCTGGAGCTTGTTCACAGGCTACTATTCAAATCAGACAATCAGATCAGATATGGACAGATAATTTATTCGACAGATTAGAAATAAACATATAATTGTATTGAAACATACACAAATAAATACATTATAAATAAAGATAATAACATCTACATAAGGAGTGAGTTGGGATCATCCAAAATAGTAGAGGCTAATCTAGTTTATGGTCCCAATGGGATACAATATTACACATGGCATAAGCAAGAACTTCTTTATGGTAAAAGGGTATCTTTTCATGCACTAGGCTAAATAATTAATAAGTATAACAATCAAGCATAGAGTTCTTAATGAATGAATGAATGAATGAATGAATGAATGAATGAATGAATGAATGAATGAATGAATGAATGAATGAATGAAATGAAATCCTTATATACGGCACATATCACCAAGTCTCATGGCAGTTTACAATTCTATGGGGTGAGATCGCACGTCAGCATCAGTTCTTAAGGGTTTTATGAAATGGTGAAAGAGAATTTGACTTAGTGATGATGAAAAGGAATTCCAAAGATAATTTCTGTTGCTGCATGCTGTCAAATCAGCAACAGGGATATCAAAAACATCTGATAGAAAAGGTAAAGGCAATACAAAGGCCTCCACAAGATCGTTTAGATCCAAGAACTGATGATACATTATAGTGAGGATGAAGAAGTAACAGAGGACAGATAAGCCTACAGGCTTGAGATAAAGTTACTTTTTTTGAGACAAGTAACACATCACACCACAGCTTGCAGCTACTGTGGCTGTTTGAGGATTGATGAGAGCAATCTTTAAAGCTGTAATATAGTCTGGGAACTTGTCAAATTGGTATCAAAGCGCTCCTTAACATGTTTGTACATATACTGCATGCAATACAAAAATTTTAAGATGGAAATGACCATTAAAGTCGCACCTTGCTCATTTACAATTTGCAACTTGCAACTTACTAACCCATTTGGATGTATTTTCTGTATCTTTAACTCTTTCCCTCCTAATTTTTTGGCCCAATTTTCCAAAACAGTAGAGAAAAATCCTATGCTTATATGTGCAATATACTGTTTCAAAGGTCTTGGATCTTTAATGGATATAGTTTTAAAAGCTACCAAAATTTCACTGATTGACTGGTGTGATAGGTATACATCCAATCTGTAGCTTATTTTGCAGAGCTCTTTAGAGCAACCTGAGTTATGCCAGAACCTGTAAATGTATTAGATTAAAAGAATACAACAACAATCATAGGGGTGGTAAACCATGTTGGAGGTAGCAGAGGGTACTATTAATTTGTTCTTGAAATGCAAAGATCTTTCCAAGACCCATTTGCTGACAAAATTTCACTTTAATTGAGCAAACACCGACCCAGTTATGAGCCGGGGACCCACTATAGTGTGTCTTCACAAGTAGGGTTAAAGAAATTATTAGGCTTTCTTGTTTCTTGTTGAATATGAATACATGAAACATATATTTTGAACTGCGGATGAAAGACTAAATAGAAGAAAGATCCTCGCAGTTAGTATGCAACTTAAGCAGTTGCAAAAAGAAAGCCTGAAAAAAATTTTAGGTCTGAATTCAAGAATTTTTTTCAGGCTTTCTTTTCGCAACTACTTAAGTTGCGTACTAACTGCAAGGATCTTTCTTCTATTTAATTTTCTTATTGCTGTTTATTGTTGGGGACTGACAAGAAGTTGCTTCGTGTTGGTGATTTCTTGGATTTCTTGATTGTACAGTTCTATTGCACAATTGTACAATTTTCCTATCAAAACATTCCCCAAAGAATGCATTACTATGTATTCTGACTAAACCACATTAAAACTGCTCATTTTGTTCAATCTGCTGTTAGGACCAAAATAAACAGAATGCCATCCTTTTCACTCAAAAAACATAATGGTTCCAAAGGATTGCTTTCTATTCTGAGATATTGCTCACCTTGGTTGAAGGATCACTCTGTGTCCTATAAACAGCACTACCAGCCGTGTTCCTTTTTTCATGTACCTCAACTGCAACAAGTGGTGTCTTCTTTTTTACCTCTGTGAGTGACGATTCAGACTTGGCACGATTTCTTAGGGTCTCATCCTCTGCATTAGCCCCCGCAGTTGACTTGTAACGTTCTGTCGGAAGTGCTTCACAAGACATTGCTCTCCTGGAATTCTTCTTTCTCCTAAAGAGACTTCTCATCTTCTTGAATGGACTCCACTTCCATCTCAATTTCCTTTTCTTTTTCTTCTTTTTTCTACCTGCTTCATCGTCAGAAAGCACATCCTCATCAGTACTACTTGGTGACAAATGTTCTTCACCTTCACCGGGTACCTTGATTCGCACATTTGCTGCTTTCTTTGATGCAAAGGTTTCTTGTGATGTTGCAGTCTCATCAGAACTTGATAAAAAAGACTGTGCACTCAGTCGACCAACTGGTAATGCCTGAGGTTGAGTTAGAGTAGGATCTGATACAAACTTGTTTAACAGGTCAAGTGATAACTTGCCTGGTTTCCCTGGTTTCTCCAAATCTACAAAAATATAAAGTCAAACATGTTTATTTAGCTGTGTTGAGGCCTATTATTTAAAATGTACTGTGTCACACTAAGATGACTTAATTTATTTTTACTTCTATGGTACAATTAACAAAATAATTATTTGTCACTATAAACATCAAAAATATTTCATTTCCCGTATTCAGAAAAGAAAATTAATGATTTCAAGTTTCTGGGAAAGAAGATAGCTGCTGCTACAGTTTTCTTGACAATGGCACCGAAAGCATGTGCGCTGTATTTCATGTTCAAGTTAGTTGTGCATGTCAGGTCACCAATCAAAAGTTTTCACAAAACTTTGAGTAGAGAAATAACACTATAAAAAATTGTATGTTTGTAAGAACTTGTTGCAGTTTAATGAAACATTAAGTTTAAAGCAATACAAATGAAAGCAGCTACTTTCACAGTAGGACAGAAGTGTCAAGACAGATTTTGTGTAAGTTTTGCAAAGCAAAGATTTGAAAAGTCACACAAAAATGGTCGACATGACTTGCACTGGCCAGGGGGTCTGGAGCATCTCCGGCCTCCACCCAGAAAATTTTGAAAACTAAGATGCTTGGAAATGCTATTTCTGGCCTTTTCCACAGTAATTTTTTCGAGAATTTAACAAATGAAATGACCCACATTTTAGGCATTTTAGTCAACCAGCATGAATTTTACCAAAAGATAAGACTGTCGGCTCCATGTGCTGCCATACTTTTTTATTTTTTCCACAAGAAAACAAGGCTTAGGTCTTAAAACAAATCCGCCTGGGTTTGTGAACAAGATGGAAAAATTCTGCCCACTGCCAGAACCAATCAGATTGCATGATTTACAGAACTGAGCCTGCTTGCGCACTAAGAAAAAATGTATAAAGACTGTTATCTGCTTGTTTGCAGGTAAGGAGACAAATGCCTGTCCTTTTAAAATATCTGCAAAGGCAGTGATGACCCTACCGACTTGTAAAAATAATAGATGAGGTAGATGGGCTTCGGATTTTTATACATTTTAATATATTTCAATCTATTTTTATTGTTATTATTTGTAACTTAAGATATGTACTTTTATCTTTTGAAGATCATTTAAGACTTATTTTTGATGTCAACCTACTAATTAACAATATGAAGAATTGCAAGAGCAGATGTGACCCACAAAGCAGCTATACATCTGGGAGACATGAGTAATCAGCTGTGACTTGCGCGTTATTGTGTATGGTACAATTTGTTAATTTTTTAGTACCCAGGATAGCCTGATTAAGAACAGGACATCTCTTGCTAAATTCAACAAATTGCAGGCCTCAAAAAAATCTCCCAAAAGCCCAAGAATAATTTGTTATTTTATTTATTTTTAATAATCATTTTCAGTTTGTAGAAGTATGTGCACATGCATATGTTTGTTTATGGTAGCTATACCCATGCTTCACTCAAGTGTAGTATCATAACTCACCAGGGCACCTTTACTATTCTCGACTCATTTTTAGTCTTAGCATTCCCTTGCAGTGATGTGACAATCACAAATATGTCACATATGATGATGTCATATAATATTGTATCAATATCAAGGTGGTTAGTATCTGAAAACTCGTATTGGATAGATTTTAAAGAATGTTTCAACCACCCTAGGGTTTTAAAGGACCCTAGTCAGCCTCCGCCATTTTCGATACCATCGAAATGATTGATATTGCATGGTGAAGTGAAATCTTATTGTTTAACCATAAGTTGTGTTCCTGAAAGTATGTTTCATTATCTTAAGTAGTTTCACAGTGATTTTGTTCATTTTGACATGCTCTGAATTAAATATAATAGCCAAACTTTCGCATATAAACAAAAACAAAGGTGTGCCTGACTATGGCCCTTTAAGGCAACCATGTAAGTTTTGTTAAAGGTGCACCCTGACCATTTGCACACTTGTATCACGGTCATTATTTCATCTATTATGGGATTTAATCATAAAAAAATGCTTTGTGCTGGTTCGTTTTCCAAATTTGGGTGTCCAGTGTTACACGTGTCTAACGAGAACTCTTTGCAGTTAAACACAGTGCCTATGCTGGAAAAGCAGATCTTAGCAAGGGCTATTGGAATCCAAAAAGAAAATTGGGGTTAACCACACATTTTTCTTATTTTAAAAAGCAGTAAAATACAAAGCAATTTATGGCATTCTTTTCCAAATTTGAAGCTTTATTATCTCTGAAAAAATGCACGGTTACCCCCAATTTTCTTTTTAGATACCAAAAGCACTTGTTAAGTTCTGCTTTCTCTGCATAGTTTTAAACCGCGCAAATTAGTGGGCACCACCCATAGAAAACCTGAGTATCTCAAGATGCAGAGCATATGCGCAGTAACAAAAGTAGACACCGTCCTAAACAGCTGTAACTGAAAACTCATACACATATAGTGCACATCATTCAGATGTAAATAAATTCAAAATTTCCAATAACACACCTCTACATTCTTGGCCTATTTGAAATGTCTTGCAATGATTATTCTCCAAATATATCATTATCACAGGAACAAATTGTAACAAAGTTAAAGTTAAAGCCAAAAACGTATGTAAATTATCGTTAAGCGAAACAGGAATGATGCAACCGGTTCCGTTCAATTTCATAGCAGTGCGTTACCTTCTGCGGACCGAGAGCCTTTCAGACCACCCTCCGCCATGTTTACACACTCTGAAACCACAAAAGAAATCGGTCAGATTTATCTTACTACCAAGAAAATCCAGGATTTAAAGTAAAACATGAACGTGGATTTTTCAGTCAGCGACAAGAAATCACAAACAAAGGCAAAACCTCAGTCTCCAAAAGCTAACCGATATGGCATGATGATAACCAAATTAATTACCGTAGCTTAAGGTTAACTTAAATAAATATGATGGCTGTGGCACAATTAAACCAGGGTTTCACAAATACAGCATCGCCAATCAAACCCTGTACCAACGAAAGGTTACATATCACTAAAATTTCTTGTGTTTGAAAGATGCCACTCGTGACCAATCGTCCCCTGAAACGTGGAACGAAGGACAGAACGAAATGATACTGTTTATAAAAGCATTCATTAGCTTAAAGAATAAAGGATCGTTAAGAAAATGTTAAGCGTGAACTAGTTTAAAAGCTTGTTTGATGGCTTTCCCTCACCACAAAGAAGACATTATAACCTATTCACCAAAAATCACCAGAAAAATTTTTAATGGGGCATCTTTTAAACTGAATCTCCAAGCCACAATCACTCAAAATAAAGCTTAATTAATGTGCGTGCGACCTTACCATTTTACAAACGGTGCTATAACAGGAACATAACTTGATCTCAACCACATCGTGATTCAACCGCATGCCGTCCAAAACTCGCTATTTAAAGGGCAGGCATGAAAGTAATTAATTAATCTCTCTGATCCCTTTCTATTCTTTCTTCTGGCGTGATGGAAATTATGGCGTGCAACAGGAAACTCAATTTGCAAACGCACTCCTTGAAGCAGTTCAAGCTGAAAATTGTTTGTGTTTGCCTCTTTGCCATATATGGTAAAGTAAGTCCCACTCTTCCGCTGAACACTAAATGTATCCGGATAAGCCATAGGGGAGTTTGAACGAAACTTTGGATGCAGGGGCCACACGACGCAAAATAAACTGTTCTGAATACGTTGCCGGATCTCCTGTAGTAGAAATGCACGTGCCAGACGTCACTTTACGTGTAAATAAACCAAACTGATGATTAACCGATTATTTTATACGTTCAATTTTAACTTTAAGAGCCGTTAGTTTTTCTCCCTGAAGAAGACTAGTTGTACTAGTTGAAATATCGGCCCAAATAAATAAGCGTCTTTACCGTAGTGTGAGCCCTGCAATCAGTTTGGAGTTTAAACCAAGTTAAAACTCAGGCGTTTTCTTTTTTCGGGGGAGTGCGAAAGGTGGCAGTGCGAGAGGCGACTCTCGCGCTGCCACCTTTCACGCTCCCCCCAAAAAAAGAAAACACCTGAAAGCAGGTTAGGGGAGTTATTGTATTTATTTGATTAACCACCCTGGGCGCTTACTAAATTTTGCGCTTATTATTTCCTAACATTTTCAGTTTTGAGCAAGCGAGGACATTTTTAGAGAATAAAAAAACAAGGGGTAACAAGTTTATTTCGCTTCAACAAGACAAAACAAAGTACAAACTCTAACATAAACAACATAAAAGTTTATTGACTACCGTATGTTGCCGTTGTCGCATCCAAGTTGTCGCTTCCAAGTTGTCGCTTCCGAGTTGTCGCTTCCAAGTTGTCGCTCCTATTCCTGGAGAGATATCATTCTATTACAATGTAAGAGAGGGGGGTGGGGGTGTCAAGAAAAATTTAAGAATCTAAAAGAGGTTTGTTATACTTTGTTAGTTTGCTAGTTTTTTAAACCCCCCCCCCCCCCCCGTAATATATTTTTCCAAGTTGTCGCATGTTTAAATGGGTTTGACAGACCTGCACGACTCCCGCTGTGTGCCCATTGTGTTGATAAAAGCCTTTATAGTTTTGCTTTAACAAGCATGACTTAACGCGATTTTCCTTTTCTATAAGAGATCAAGGGAGGTTCCTTGTATATCTCTCTCAGTAGCGGCTGGTTTTGTATTAAATGCCATTTGTCCATTAGAATATTTTCAAACATGGCAATGATAGTTGAAATTGTGCCACGAAGGGTAGAATTTTCTTGTGCGCTTCCTGTTTTTGTGTAAGAGCGTTCTTTCTTTCTGCGAAGTTAACTTCGGAGAGGATTTTGTCAACCAGGTTATTAGGATAACCTCTCGATGCCAGGCGTGTTCTAAAGTTTTTAATGTTTTCCTCAAACACTTCTTTAGAAGAGTTTGTCCTCAGAAGCCTAAGAGCTTCTCCTTTAACGAAGCCTTTTTTGACGCCTGCTCGGAAGCGATAACTTGGAAGCGACAACACGTGACCCTTATCGGCTTCCGTAAAAACCAATTTTACTTCACGTTGGGCTACAGAAATTTTTTTGTTGCAGTTAATCGAATAAATAGGTATTCAGTAGAGACGTTAGTTGCGAGTTGTTCAAATCACTGCTCATATTTTAGCCTGTGCACAGGCTCCTCAAAGTGTTTCTGTTTTGCTCCAACCTCACCCCCTCTCCTTTCCTTTTATTGTTTTCGACTTTTCGACCAGTCGCCAAGCGGTTGTTTCGAACGTTAGGGGAAATCGATCGCTCGATGTAACTTATTGTGGGCCATGCGAATTACCTGTGAATCAAGTGGTTGATTGGGGTTGAAGGACGCCTTCGCCTCTGAAAGAACTCTATTTAAATATGTACTTCGAACAGTCTCCGAAATTATTACAAGTAATAATTTCAACAGTTGCTGGGGTAGCCCCTGAGGTCGTTTTTAAGGGACCCATATTACCTCCTCCAGTCACCTGAAAACGACTGCGTGGGAGGCTATTGCTGGTGTATCACATGATGATATTCCCCCGGGGGGGAGGACCCATGTAAAAATGAGTGACGGGGGTGATCATTTTTAAAATTCGTGGTTTTGGTACCCCTTTCGGGGTTCTTTTCAAAATTTCCGACGATCATTCCCCGTCACGTTTATATGGGAGTCCCCTTCCCAGGATTTCTTCATCGCCGAGGACACACAGCTCATCCGTTTTCCGTTTTCTGAGGTGTGAAACGTCCAGTAGCATTTGTCGAAAAATCCTTACCGAAAATTCCGTTCAAATGGTAAGTGCTGCTAGTCACGCAAAACCAGCCGCCATTTTAGTAACTCTAACCAATCACAACAACCTTCCTAGTGGCTCTCTATATCAGTTTAGAGCGTTTAGTGCATTGTTTGTTCTGTTACGTTTGACCCTTTTTTTCTCTCTCTTCTCAAACAGCCGTTACGATTCGTTGTTGGCGCTTAGTAGCTCACTTTTGTTTGAGGAAGAATAAGAAAGATAACCTAGTAGCTCTGGGACCTGGGTACGTGTTCCTTTACTTAGCTGAGAAAAGGGCGCCTTTTTATACCAATCACGGAGTAGAGTGAAACCAAAAACCAAAGCAAACGCGACATTAATTTAGACACTAAAATAAAAATCGCTCTACAGTGGAAACCCGCTTTTGGAGCACCGGCTAAATACGGACACTTGCTTATTAAGGACGTTTGTGTTTGCCCCGGCGAAAAGCCCACATATTCTCTCTTACATTAGTCCGCTCTTAACCGGTGTCCATGTTAAATAGGGGCACCGGTTAATACGGCTTACGGACACTTTGTTGTGCCCCGAGTGACATGCTCTCATACAAAGTTCACACGGTTATCAGCGTACTGTAAAAAGTCTTTAATACAGTGAAATCGCCGGACACCAAAGTGATGCTGTACAATCGGAACTGGACAGACACAAATACACATCAATACACAAGGTTTGTAAGTGCAAATGTCTGGCTTCACACCAGACTTGTTATCAGAATCAAGCAAGGTGATTACAAGGAACAGGTCTTATTTTCTAAGGCCGACGTTTTACATTGGTTTTACTAACGCATCGGTAATCCTTCACTGATATTCATTTCTTTCTGCCGTGGGAAAAAAGCCATATTATAAAAGTTTCTGTGAGTGTGCAATAAAAAGGTACTGTATATACAAATAAATAAAGAAGAATCGGATACACCGGAGTAGTACAAAACCAATGGTTCAACAATGTGCACAAAATAAATATCTCTTGACCGCGAAATGTACATACCACCCTTTTTGTTACAAGAACGACTAATATTGGGGCAGAAGCTGAACGTTGTTTTGGCAATTTGAGCCCGAAAAGTTCTTAAGATGTTCTTAAATTACCTGTTATAGAAATCTATCCGGGCTTGACCAAGACAGCTATTATTTGGGTTAATTGGACAATATAGACCGAAGTTTTACCTGTATTATTTTATCCGTATTTATACTGTTCATTCTAAAAACATTTAGTCAAAATAAAAGTGCTCTTAACCGACTCTCAACCTGGGTAATGTTCGTAGTATGTTCTCAAATTTCAGTTTAGCCTCAACGTTCTTACAAAAAAGGTTCTTATAAAAAAAAGAGTATATGATAAATACATGTGATACTCTTGGCATCATGTAGCGTAAAAGAGGTTGCAATTTCAATGGGCGACGTTTTCACTGTTGCATATCCTTTGATAAATTCATTATTCATTCAGATTGTGATCTGTATAGATCTCAACTGCAGAGTGCATGACTGAATCGCATGAAAATGGCATTAAGATAATCCTCCTAAACTTTTTAGTGCTTCCACAAGCTGCCTTAAAAAGCGAAGCAGTCTGTATGAAGGTGAACATAGCATAGACTCCGAAACATCTGCAAAGTCTTCTTCTTCTTCTTCTTTTGCACTTCGCCTTGGTGACTGCGTCGGAGTGCACATGCCGTCTGCCTGCTCTGACCTCTTTAGGGATTGAGTTAAAGACAACTCCATGTTGTGGGTTAGAACCATGGCTGTATGACGCAACACTCGATCACCCATCTCCTTCGGTAAAGGTTCTAGCTACAAATAGACAAAATAAAAGAACAGGATGAGCTCCCTAAAAAGGAGGAATTGTTACGGAAAAGTTGTTTATGGCCCAAAGTGTCCCCTTGGTGTGAAACCTGACGTGGAAATATTTGCCACTGAAAACAAAATATTTCCCAAACAATTTTTGCTTCTTGGAGGGAAAAATGTTTCCGCAGCAATTTTTTCATGTACGCGCAAACGGAGAAACATCTACGAAAAAGTGTTACCGTATCAATTCTTCTGCAACTTCTATTCCCCCATTTGCGAGGACGTTGCTTTGGTTGATAGAGCGGTTTCATTTGAGTGTTGCAAAACCAAAAGCAAAGCAATTACTCTGGCTAATCACAACAGACATAAACGTCGCAATGAACCAATCACAACTCGAAGCAAATGCATGTAGTCGGTGCCAAGCGCGGGAAAACGCGTGAGACCGAGTCACGATTGGTTTGGGTTTTGCTTCTCATTGGTTGAGAATGTGGTGTGGAGTTTGCAAACCAATCACAAAGCGCAGTAAAGCAACAAAGAAAACGTGAACTTACTTTCGACACTCAACTGAAAATCGCTCTATAAAACCTCACTGATCCCGCCCGACCACCCTAATTTCGCGACTGAACTTGATATTTACGACTAAACAGAGGCCTTATTAACAGGATTGCAATCTAAGCGAAAACGGAATTACATAAATAAGTTAAGTTTTGAAAGACGAAAACCCGACTTGGCTTCACTTCAACCATGCATTACCTCGCAGAAAGTAGTTATCAAACATTCTAAGGTGTCTCTCTCACCC
The DNA here is from genome assembly GCF_977016875.1 of Pavona decussata. Classification (NCBI taxonomy): domain Eukaryota; kingdom Metazoa; phylum Cnidaria; class Anthozoa; order Scleractinia; family Agariciidae; genus Pavona; species Pavona decussata. The sequence continues at coordinate 1,803,133 of NW_028145642.1, forward strand.
TGGAAGGAAATAAAGCAATTCAAAGTAAACTGACACATTGTGGCCAGATCAATAATGAGAATTTCTATAAATTTATCGTGTTAATAGTCAATTAATGTCGTGCAAAGGAAAAATAAAATCTCCCAAAGATAGACATGCTACTAGCAGTAACACTAGGCGAATACCACGAAATCTTTAGTCTCGACCGCCCAGCTATGACCTGGACGAGTGACTCGACTTGTTCACGACCTTCCTGAAAACAGCAATCATCTCTGGGATTTTAAATTTCCTAACCACACACGCAATGCTACTCCAATCAAAAACTCAACCGAAAGGACTATTTCTGAATTCAGAGAAATTACAATGGAAGATTGGACTCGTTGGAAAGACGTTCTCTTAGGGCAGCAGCTGACAGTGTACCTTGCAAAAAATCAGGAGACGCGGCGCACTCCCTTGGATAGATGGCGAGGTGAAACACTTGCTTATGTTAAAAGACTTTTGCAGGAGGAAAACTAGGCGAAAGTCATGCAGGGAAATGTTTCGCGAACTAAGGCGAAGAGCTACGTCTCTAATCTCCTCCAAAACTAATTTTTTTCAGTTTATTCCGACTTTGCTGAAGTCAAACAATAAAAAGTTCCCCAATACCAGCGAGGGGCATATAGTTTCTGACGTGCCAACAAGTGTATCCACCAACACCATATTTGACATCCAGTAGACAGCTGAAGAGGTCTGTGATGCTCTTAGATCACTCGACGAAAACAAGGCTACAGGCCTCAACAAAAAGACAAAATCAATTTTTTAACGTGACGCTGGTATAGTCATGACTCGAGTGAAAAACGGAAGCCAAATCAAAATCCCGGAAATACGAAAATTTGCGCTTTGTTGCAACGTTAACTACATGTATAACTCGAACTACTTCGTGTTTTTTTGTCTTGTGTACTTCAAGTAACTTCGTACGCCATCGAGAACATTTCCAATTTGATATCTTTGATTGAGTTGAGTGTGAGTCGGATGCAAAACTTACACGGCCTAGTTGTTTTACAGCACTTATGGGGTCATCAATATTTTCCTCCAGTAGTGACACCTCTTTCTCTGTAAGAGCAGGTTCCTGTAAGAAAACCAATCTGTAAGTTGATCGCGAGAGCATCTGTTTATGATTCGCGCGCTATATAAGTAATAAATTATCATTATTAATTATTATATCACATTAACTTGTGTTAACTCTACTGGCTCACGAATATGAAACAATGAGGAAGATCCTGTATTTACTAGAACAAAACACGAAACGAAACGGAGCAACTACAACATAAAGTCCCGAGTTTCAAAAATTTTGATATACTTCGCGAGGTTTCATTCTTTGAACTTACAGTGAGGAAACTATATGGCACTTGCACTCCAGCTTTCAATATCCAAAACAATTTGGTTAGTTGGTGCAAATGGAACGCTCACTGTAAGCATCTCAACACTGGTTGTGTAGTCTCTTGTATGCTGCCAGTATCATACTATAAAGAAGTACTCACCGCCAGATTGCCAAGCCAAGTCCACAAAAGGCGAGTGAGGACCCACGGATCACTTTCACTGCAAACCTCCTCCCAGCAATCTGAACTGTTCAGTTTCCGCTAAGAAAGAATAGGTTACAACATAACTACGACCGTTTCAGCTACTAAAACAAATATAAATAAAGAAAAAGAAAGAAAGAAAAAAAACGAGGATCCATAACTTACAGTACGGACTGAAAACACCAGGTCAGTAAGATATTTATTATATCTCTGAGGTTAATCGGGCGAACGGGAAAGGAAACTTTCAAATTTAGCGGGCCGTACAGTGAAATACATCCCGGAAAATTGACCAATCACACGGCGCGTTCTAACTGAGAGATATAATCATGATAATTACCTTTATTCTCTCCACGCGATTCTGTACGCTGCTATCAGCGCATGCGCTAGATGCCAAACACTTGGCCACTTGGATTCTATCATTGGTTGCTGATTGCTCCGCATTTCGCTTCAAGGAATTGGAGAAGCTGTTCATCTCGGCTATGCCTTCTCCTGCTGTGCTATCAACACTGGATTCAGCTTCTACACTGCGCAGCTTTTTTCCTTTTCGTCTCTTCTTATTTGGCTTTCTATTTGGCAGTTCAATGGGTTCAAGTGTTACACTATGAACTGAAGGAAGAATGGGTTTATAATCTGAAAACAGCTTGTCACGAGCGTATGTAACATTTGGATCTGAAGCACGCCTTCCAAGGATTTGATTACTTGTCTGCTTTAACAGATCAACATCCAACTGGCTTTTTCCACCGTGTTTAATGTCCTCTCTCTCAGAAATTTCTTCAACTGCATCAAAGCTTTGTGCATGGTGCATTAGCGAAGACCCTGTTAATGATGGAACACTGGAATCTACATAAGGATTGTGTTTTAAAGCATCGACAATATCCTCTGAGATAGAGGGTTGAATAGAGTCCCCAACAGACTCGTTTGTAATGTCACTGTCATCCACTTCAGCAAACACAGCTTTGACTTCCCGGGAGAGAGTCGTTGTTAGCGGGGTGTCCTCCTTCTTCACTCCTGCTACTTCCAGTAATCGACAGCAACACAAGTACACTACCTGCAAAGAACATTGATTGAACTTAAGAAAAAGAACTAAAGTGGAACAATTCATGAATACGTACTGGTTGAAAGAAAGGCAAATGACGCTAAAACATTAAGAGCAAGACCATTCTTGTTTTGCTTCAACAGACATCACGTTCATGAAAAACAGTACTGTTTCTCCAATATTGTACAGGTTTTATACAATTATGACACCTTCATTTTTCTCTAGAGATCCACAAGGAACCAGAATATACCACTCTTATGTACCGCAGCTGATTTAAAGTTACAAACCGCCTTATGAACGTTAAGCCGGCGACACACTAGGCGATTTTATTCGCCGATCGCGGCGAATTTGATCGCCAGCGATTGATGCGGACACACTTGGCGGTTTTGTTTTTCGCTGATCGCAGTGATGTGGCACTTTAATCTTGTTCCCGGGCACCATCGAGGGGCGTTTTGAAAAGTAATGTGAAAAAAAAGGCCAACCTGATTCGCAGCGATGAGCGTAAAAACAATCGCGGGAACGGGCACACTAGGCAGTTACCACAAAAAACTTACAAGCTAAATGTACTTTGATCTGCAGAGTAAACGGGCTAAAATAATTTCAACGATATCAACTAGGCCAAGACATGCTTCCACAACTCGCTAGAAATATGGGAAATTTGCCATTGCCGTGTAGCCTGCGAGCAAGCTCTCTTGGGGCAAGAGAGCTTGCTCGCAGGCTATTGTCCGTGTTCCAATAGATTTCATATGAAGACACATAGAAAGACTAGGTAAAGACAAGTGTTTCTATGACATTTTCTTTCTTTCTATCTTGTTCTTGTATTTCTACAACTCTGCCTTTCCTGTTCTCATCAGATTGCAAACTTAAACAACTTGTTAACAAAAAATGCACTTTCAAAAGCTTAGAGGAAAATATAGAGCTTGGCTACTGAATTAGTGGGAAAATTACGTTAACAGTATTAATGGATAAAACTGGAATTGACGAGTCATGTTTGAACGCTTTGCTGTTCTTATTTGAGCTGAACTATTAAAAAGTTAGTTCCTCTCGTGATTCACTTCTTACCTTAGGGAGGTGTTTAAGGTTTCGTGATTCCATGCCGTGCAAAAGATGTCTCTGACGCTTAAGGTACTGCTGCAAGGTAAACTTTTTGGCACCGGGAGCACTAGAAAATAAAACACGACAGTTTTGTTCTTTCTTCATTCCGCAAATATCTGGAGAAACGGAGAAGTTTATTTTTGGCTTTCAGCGTTTTCCATTTTGCTGAAATGAGACCCTTCGAGGGATGTATTTACTCCTATTTATAGCGAGTTGGGTGCCCAGGGATCGGCAACAAACAACAACAAGAACAAAAAAATACAATTCCTAGGTCGTGTTTTTCGGTTAGCATTACCCGAATTTGACGGTGGGAGGGGCATAGTATGGTGGTAACTCTGTGTAGAGGGGTACTGCTAATCACAGTTGGGGTCGCTGATGGTGGCTTATTCCCCGGGGGTGGGACTCTCATATGAAAGGGGGGGAGGAATGCTCGTCGGAAATTTTAAATTAAACCCCTAAAGGAGACCGCTCTGGGCGTGGCCCAAGCTTTCTTTGACCCCTAAAAGAGACCATTTTAAAACACAGAGAAATATATATTTTTATATTTCTTCGCGTGCAATCCTAAACGTGCAACCATCACAGCTAAATATAATGGCATTTTGCCCAGAAGACCCTAAGTGAGACCAAAATCCGCAATTTACATCCCTAAGCGAACGACGAGCGTTCCTGCCCCTTTCATATGAGAGTTTCATCCCCCCCTCTTCCCCCCCCCTAATTCACTGCACAGAAATAAGGACGTCACTCAGTCCTTGGGAGAAACTACATACAAGTTTGATCAACAGGATAATATCCTTACCATGATGGGAATACAACCCAGAGACGATGGAGGAAGTTGGTAAAATCAATGACACATTGAATCTGACCTCTAGTCTGGACAGCTTTGGGCCTGCAAAAATTATCAGCAGCACCATCAAATTACAAACTGTAACATAAACTTTAGAATTTCTTTATAACCCATAAATCAATGTTCTTACGAAAATTTATTGCCTGCTGAAATATTTCTCGCAAAAAGTTTACTCCACAATACAAAATAACCATGTGAACATTACAGACAAAAATAAGGAAAATCTGCATGTTGAGTTTAGCTCAAGAAAATCATGTGCAGTTGTGTTAAAATTTTAATAAGTAATCTGTGTTAATTCAACCCCACCGTTATTAAAACAACTACCCCATTTGCTCCATAAACTTTAAAGTGTCCAAATGTATTTATGATGAACCAAAATCATCTGGTCAATCATGAGTCATTGGAGTCAGTATGGTTGAACTTTGTTCACAATTGTAACTAACAAGCAGAGTGGGTTTTTTGTGTATTTGCTTGTTTCTCTCAATCCCCATGATCACAAATTGACAGAGTTTATGGCTCATAATTTATCAATACATGTGCCTTCATCTCATTTTGGAACTTTCCTAACCCTATGATAGTTCGGGGTGTTGCATTTCTTTTTACATGATTTTATTTCCATATATAAGTGACTTCCTGAAGGCATATTAAATTGCATCTTATGGAAACAGACTACATAAGGTCAGCTGGATTCTTGTTACTTTTTAACTTAAATACATGGAGCTATTTTTGGCTATGGTTAAAAGTAATGATAAAAGTAATGAGTCAGAGACAAAAGAACATAGAAGTTAAACTGGTTAACAAAGTCAGATTAAAACCACAACACTAATTAACACTTAATCACCACTCTACAGCTGTACCTGTTTGATCTCACTTGGTGTATTGCCTGGGAAGAAAAAGAAATCACACAGTAAGCACACATTTTTCAACATACATATTAAAATGTCTAAGGAAAATCCAAAAGTGCATAGGCACTGATAAAAGTCAGAGATGTCCAAAATGCTTAGAGATTAAGGCAATGGCAATTGTGGACTACATCTGATCTTTTCAGTTGTGTTTATTTTTGGGTTGGTTTTAAGACCAGTTTGATTAAAGTATAATTTACATTCCTCAATATTGCTCATGGACCTTCTTTGCCAAATTTTTTTCACATCCATTTTGATTTCTTCTTCGCCCCCACTATGTATATATCTATCCCTGAATCTCTAAGGATGTGGTTGTACAAATATCAACATTATTTCCATATATATTTTTGTTCACAGCTTTATTGGCCACAGTGTAAGTCAAAACATATCACAGACCTCTTCTGCTTCTATTCTCTCAGAAAACACAAGATAGCAAGCAATGAGTACTCCAGTTCTACCTGAAAAACAAAATTAGATATCCACATACATCTTCCATCTTATATTATAGTAAAGTCCATATAAATTACTGTGAGATTCAACTACCGGTATTTTGCCTGTCAAATTACCCCAAAGACCCTAGCTTGTTTCCAGAAAAGAATTCCTGATTTTTTAATTCATAATTACCCTTACAAATCAGTATATTTTGCTGAGTTCAATGTTTAGCCATACATCTTGCAATATCACCATGAGGAGGTGACTATTAAAACTTGTCTATTAGTTCTGTGGTTTCTTGAGCCCCCCTCATCGCTGTGTTAAGTTTAAATTTCATTATGAGAGATAACCCTGCCAAAGTAAACTGTGAGAGAAATCTTTTAATATAATGATAATATTTTCCTCTTCTTTGTTTTTACTACTCTTAATTCTACTACGTACTACTACAAAAGTTTTAGTACCAGTAACTATTTTAAACCCATGTCTTATTCGGTCTACCTGCTTTAATCTAATGTTCTCTTCTGGGTTTTGCGGCCTGGTATAAAGAAAAAACTAAAAAAACTAAGTAAACAAATAAAATAAAATACAAAATATAAACAAAACTAACCAAGACCTGCATGACAGTGTACTGCAGCCTGGAAGGTAAAGAAAATGGCTGTTAACCCTATGTAGACCGGGGCTTTTATTGTCTTCTAGGGTGGGGTGGGGAGGGATTCTGCCCCTCCCTCCTCCATATCTTTGCAAATATAAGAGCTATAACCTGAGCATAAGGTCCCCCTTCCACCCCGAAAAGCCTGATACTCAGGCTATAAGATCTATGACAATGAGACTTGGAGGATAGATGGCTATATGTCCAAAGATATTTCCTTTGAGGACTGTAACGGGAAGTGATGATGTCATGTGGCATATTAATAGCATAACAATATTTGCCCAATGGCCGGCGGCATCTTGGATATGTCATCATGGATTGAAAAGTTACAGCTGAAGACAAATTAGTACAGTTACGTTATTATCTGTACATAAAAAATACTTCTAACTGGCATGAACAAACAAATATCTTGCAGTTTTTTTTTTATTTTTTTCACACATATTTTTTTAACTTTTGCTTGTGAACCTGAAGAGGAGTTCATCATTGAGATGGCTTATTGGCTTGAGATAGCTTATCAGCTAGGATTAAATGACTTACCTTTCCATTCATAAGAGCAAATGACATAACCTTCACCATATCAAGAATGGACTCTAAAGATCGTACACCATAATCATTCCTTGGAGTCAAACAAGAATAAATTAGTGTGTGCATCATGACATGTGAAGTTAGTATTAACTAACATCAAATTTGGGAAACAACTTACTTGACATTTTTTTTCAAGTCAGACAGTACATAAACCTGTAGAAATGTTGACATAACTTCTCAAACTCATTAATAATTCTTACAGAGAAAACAAAGAAAATCACTACTGTGACCGTGGTTTGGATATGTGTTCCTAATTACCATAAAATTTTGCCAACTTTAGCCTTGAATTTTTCCAAGAATTATTGATCATTTGAGAAGCCATTTAAAAAGTCGTTTAAAAAACTTGGCTGCGCCTCGTTTTTTCAACCTCCTTCGAAGAGTTTGGATTTCTGATGAAACACACCTTCTTGTGTTTGATATATAACATAACATTGTACAACATGTATGTGCTATGTAAAGTGGTATTCTCTCTCTATTGTTTCATTTATTTCAAGTTGTGTTTTGTGGATTAATTGGCTTGTTACAAAACAACAAAGAGGTTTAGCTCAGTGGTACCAATAGGTCACTGATTGGTTCACTATAGCATCATTTTATTACAACTACCAGAATCCTTCTGGTTTTTGTTTTCTCATGCTTATTGGAGCTATAATTTGTTCTTTGCTGTCCACTGGGATAATTTACAAAGTTTGAATTTGAAAAGGAAAGCGAAATGAATTCTGGTAGTTGTAGTAAAATGACGCGATCATGAAAATGGCCTATTTTGATCAATTTGTCAGTTTCTATTTTCATGGTCTGTTTGTTGTTGGCCTCTTTCTGACGCGATTGGATGGCAACAAACCTACAAAAACTTAAAGGTGCATTTCTGTGGTAAAATCCGAATCAAGATTTTTGAGCCCCTAAAACGGATTTTGCGTTTCTTTACTAAAACCCAAACATGGATGTTGAATCTAAAGTATCCACACTTGGGGTGGATTCTTTAGATCAAATCTAAATCCGGATTTTTAGGATTCACGATCCATGAGTTTCTTTCGGGAATGGATCCAAAAAAAAAAAAAAAAAAATTGGCAAGTGGTCTTCTGATGAGAACCAAGAAGAGCCGCCATTACATGTACATTCCCGCCATGAGTGATCAAGGTAAGTGCTATTTTCTTGTAAAATCGCGCAGAAATGATTGTATTAAAAACCCACTGCCGTAGAAGTAGACAAAACTCTGTAAAACTGAAGCAAAATCCATTTTCAGATTTTTTGTTTCTTTGGATACGAAGAATCTCTATGATCTCGGATCAGAAATCCATTCTTACATTTTCCCAAAGAAATGCACCTTTAAAAAATATGGCTACACACACAAATTAAAGAGAAGATAGCAAACAGAATAAACAAAACTTGAAGTAAATTGTGCTGCATGTAACAGCCATTTGCACAACATCCAGGACCAAGAGATCATACAACAGCAGGAAAGCTGTTTTAAATGTTCAGAAAGTAACCACCAGCCGAAAGTAGAAAACCCCAGAAGGAATGGCACTCTAACAGTGGAGCTGTAATGGCTCCATCATTGTAATAATTAAGCATGTCATTCGATCAAATCCACTCAGGCATAGATTGTTACCCATTTTGGAGGATCATGGTACCCTGGTCAAAAAACAGCTTGCCAAAAAGCACAAAACCAAGTTCTATGGAAAGGAAAAAAATTGCCTCCAAGTCGGGGGCATCCAACAATTCATTTTGATGTTTTACTCCCAGAGAGGAACACCTGTCATTACAACTTGAGGAAGAAATGAAAATTTAACACTAATTTTAAGACAAATAGATTGAAGAACTCATTCCTTCTTAGTAATGCGCTCAAATTGTAATTTTTGTCATTTTATGGCAGTTTTTTTACCTTTAGTTTGTAATTTTTTTGAATTTTTAAATTTTATTGTAAAAAAACTACATATTAATTAGTTTTAATAAAGCATCTATCTATCGATATCTGTTTGGAAAGCATTAATCACATCAGAAATTGGATTTAATTGTAAAGAAAATTATTATTATTTACTTAATACATATTTTATTTTATATATTTCGCCATACCATAAACTGCCACTTTTAAAGCCCCACCCCAGTTATAGGCCCATCTACCAGTGACTGTAAACCAAGAAATACATCCAATTATAAGCCCCTCCCCCCCCCACTCCCGGATATAAGCCCCCCTCCAGTTTCGTTTGAGTTTTTAATATTAATTTTTTCCAAATATTGATGTTTTAAAGCTTAATTAAAAACCAGTAAATGAAAAACGTATTTCAATCAACACTGCTATAAATAGCTGGTTTCAAAAAGATTTTTTTATTCCGGTTATATTAGCCCCCTCGGATATAAGCCCCTTCATTTATAAGCCCATCTTAAACCCCTTACGAAGTTGGATAAGCCCAGGGCTTATAAGTGGCAGTTTACAGTATGTATTAAAAGTCATTACACTAAAAGCAATAGAAAAACTTTAAAAAACTCACCATCCAAAGTTGTAAAAGTAAACTGCCATGTACATGCGGAAAAAACAAAAAAATTATAATTATTTTAATACTATTATAATTTATCAAATGAATACTATTCACTTTTAACAACTGACATGAAGAACTCCAGGGAGCCATTCACTACCTTATTGCTGAAAGTGAATTAAAGTGATGATCTCATGTTACTTCAAGTTTAAGTTTACAAAAAACTAATACTCCCAGCTGCACTTCAACAGTCTGTAAGTTGCAATAAACTACTGACAGCCTACAATTTGTACATGTAGATCGATGTAACACTTCTTGATTATTTAAAATACAGGATCAAGCTTTGTCAGAAAGTGTAGGTCTCTCATAATTCTTTTGAAAGGTCTGGCCAGTGGGTGAATTTTCATCCTTAGATATGACACTGGTTATTCATGGACCATTTTAGTTTTGATTCAGCTGGCTTTGAGTGCAACTGCAACAATGTCAAAGCTACAGCTAAATCTTAGCCACAGATTGTTGGTCCAACAATGTTGAAACATTTACACATAGAACCCATGTTGGATGATCTTAAAACATTTTTTTTAAGGATAAATGTGTTTTCTTTTTTCAGTCAAATGCCCAACAATTTGAGAATTGTTGGATGCAAAAAATGTTGGAACTGTACATGTATTTCAGCTAATGTGTGCAATTAAGAACAGAAAGTTAATTTCAAAATTAAAACATATGAATAGGTTATGAATATATGTTTAAAAAGGAGGATGACTATATTGATTGAACTGGCCATGACAATCAACGAAATGCCTAAGTCCACTTAACTTCCTGCTTGGTTATTTTATTTCATCTCTCTTTCATTCAAATTTCGTTTTAATTTCTCTTTTCCTCCTTTTTCATAACATAAATTTAACATTAATATTAAACACCTATTAAACACCTATGATTTTTATTTTTTCTATCTTGGTACATTCATCTATTAAACTGAAACATAATGTAGGGAATAGCTGGTTGGTGTAATCGTATTTGCTATTTTTTCAATAGTTTCTTTGTTGTTTGTTATTGTTATTATAGCATTTTGACACATGCACATCCAGTATTGCCATCCCACACATGTTGGTTTACAATGTTCCAGCATTTAGGGTTGAAGAGTACAATCAACAAACAGTGCATGTTTAATAATGTTCACCATAACATTATGCACCACATATAATAAATATTATCACATACTGTCTTCCTGCATAAAGTGCTCAGGAATGTAGGAAAAACCACTTTCAGGTTCAAGACCAAAGCCACAGCTAGCATGTTCCCCAGGATGTTGAAGATTAATCAGTGATTTAATTCCTGCCCTAAAAGAGAGAAGGACTTTATTCATTATCATACAAAACTCGATCATGATGAAGTTGTGTGCATTTTCCTATACAATACAATTAATACAATGACTCAGTTAAGGTAGAAAATTATGTTGGTTAACATTATTTTTATAATAATTAATTAAAAGCGACCTACACCAAGAAGACATAGAGCTTGATTGATTCCTTTTGTTCACAGCTACCATATTTAATAATTTGTAATAAAAAATATAATAATATAATTGTAACTTCGTAACTTCCAAATGCATCAAAAAATAATAATACTAGAAATTATTAAATGAATAACTTGCCTGGCAAACTGTGGAATGACATCATATTTCTTTATAACTTCAGTAGAAGGACGAGCTGTGGCTAAAATCTGTGTAGTAACCCTGGTAAAATGGGTAGAAAATGTGCAATTTATTGACATATATTAAATGTCTATTTCTTCCCAAGTATTTCCTAAATGTTAGCTGCCTGTAAATCCGATGAATTAATAACTATTATTAATGGATAAAAAGAAACAATGCCATCTCATCTGACTTGTCTTTTTGCCATCACCCCATATGCATCCTGACCAATTGGCTGCAGGCAAAACTGATAAATGAATTAGTGTTATAATTATATAAAGTGCTGTCAATTTTTACCTAGCTACTTTTGTCTTGCTTTCATAACAGATATTATTATTTTAAGGTTAACATTACACTTAAAGCTGAATGATATTTTCTTGAAGTTGAATTACTCAGCTGTTAGCCAACTGAAAAATCATTGGCAGTTGTGTTTACTGGTTAATTGACACCTTAGTAACCTTATATTTCCCTCTGCTTAATCACTCGACAGACCCCAAAACACAATCCATTATAAAAATTGGCAGAGCTGGGAAATTGTTTAAAAAAAAATACAGTACATGTACTATGATTGAGGAGAAACAAATAACAATAAAACACGATGTTAAATTGTTTGAGAGCTTGAAACTGTCAAACTACATATTAATTTATACTGCACAATAATTATGGTACAATTGCTATTATTAAGCTGTGCCTACAGTGGAATTTAGACTGAAGAGAATCTGACATTCCATAGAAACAATTTAAAACGCAACTTACCAAAAAAAAAAAAAAGGAAGAAAGAAAGAACGCAAAAAACCAGGCCTTAAGTTTTTCAGGGGTACTGAACATTCTTGGTGAATAGTTGGTAGCATAGCAGTTTTTCTTGAGAGCATATACATTGTGTAACTTTTTCTTCAGACTTGCCACAAGTCATCTTCTTATGCTCTGAGAGAGTAACTGAAGTTTTCTGCCTGACTGGACTCCAATGAAAATGAACTTTGAAAAAGAATACTTTTTCTTGTAAGTAAAAAGCACTTCAGAAAATTATGTATTCTGCAATGCCAGTCTTAGCTACATTTAGCACCCTGACGTCTTGACTAGTACTTGCCACACTTAAATTTAACATACAAAAATAGCCCAACTTTGTACACAAAACCAGGATTTATGAAATTCCAAGCATTGAGTAACCTTTTTGAAAATTTTAGCTAGCAAGGACCGGGTAAAATTATGTGAATACAAACAAACAGCCACCATTGAAAATTTTGGGAGTCAGGCTTGAAATTGCTAAGGGACCCGAGCATGCAATAATCCCCTTATCTGACAAAATTATTTGAAGTTAGCTAATACACTACACTCATCAAACATCAAAATTTGATAAAACAACAGTACAAATAGTTACTGATTTTTGTACAACTTGTTACCGATATTTTACAAGCTAATTTTATGTCATATTCCAAAATAATGATGGACGTTACTTGTTAATGTAGTTGAATCCACAGTGACATAATAACTGAACTAAAAATATTCAACCTGATATAATTTTCTATATTCAAGGTTAATATCACACTATGTTAATTTATTTCAAAAGAGTAATTAGCTATAGGAGAGAGTGAACATAATGAACATGATATTTACTGCTTAAATATTTTTGAAGAAAAAAAGAATCATGTGTCTTGTCAACTTAAATATTTTCATGGCTTTCTGGTTTCTTAAATGGTGTGCTTAATTTTTGCCAACAGTCAAGGTTCACTTAAAGCCACTCCAAGACGTGACAATAATACAGGGCCTCTCTGGACACCTGCCATATTGCTAAATGGTCTTAGCTCTGGTCTAGTGTGTACTGTTAGTGATAAAATAAATACATTAAAATAAATACAATATTAATATCATTTACTTTATGTAAGTGTCAAATATGTACATGTATTTAGCACAGGGCACTAATTGGGGACAGTTATTTTTCCAGATCAAATTGGAAATTTAGAAAAATTTGGTAGAGGAGAGGGGAAAACCGGAGTACCGGAGAAAAACCTCTCGGAGCAAGGACGAGAACCAACAACAAACCAAACCCACAAATGATGCAGAGTCCGGGAATCAATAATTAATTTATGTTGCTAATTATTCCTAAATATTCAAGGAACACATACCACGAAGAATAAAGACCATTAATCGCCATTTCATCAGTTTTCATCCTGGAAGGGTTTTCATATTTACACTGCTTTCCTCCACAAAACATCGAGCACTGAATGACACCGGGTGTAACGTGCCGAAAATGTTCGGAAATACGCGAATATTTTGGTCCTGCATCCTTCTTCGGCACATCAGCTGAGAAAGCCAAAGTCCACTTAACTTCGCCAGAAGAATTGTTTTTATCCATATAACACTTCAAAACCCAGTGGAGCTACTGCGTTGGAGGCTAAGGGTTGTGCTTTAACATCCATTAACTGCTTCAATCGCACAAGAATCGAAGTACCGGACGACTGGTTACTAAGGTATACAAACACGACGAATCGACGAATCTGAACTGTCCTTCACAAATAGGAACTGAATGAATTCCTCGTTTGAGCCAGCTGTAGCCCTAGACGAAAAGCAACCGTTGTTTAAAAGGGAGTAGTCTTATCTCCATTCCTCCATCTTTATATACCTTGCTTGTTTCCGGACATGTTTCAAATGCAAACCTAAAGGAAAAGCGGAAGCCATTTTGTTTTATCGTTTTACTTGGTGCCAGTCTCTTGCGGCCGTGAGATTTTTTGCCATGTCATGTCACAACCCCCCCGGGGGGGGGGGGGGGGTGGGGGTACTAAAAAAATTAATATGGGGAGGCTTCGCCCCGAAGTCCGACCCCTTACCCTTTTGTATACCATTTTTGGCAGAAAAGGTACCTCTTTCGTATACCTTCCATTGACAAATGGTACCCCTTTCGTATACCTTCCATGGACAGCATCTACAACGAAAACGCCCTCAAAAATGAAAACTCACTTTCCTTGACTGACCCAACTCGTTCAACTTCTACAACGTGGTAAGAGCTGCGTGCTTGTTAAGAAAGAAAATGAAAAATTAATGTTTTGGTAACAGCAAAGAAATGTACCAAACTTGATGCCGCACGTGCTGTTTAGTAACGTTGTAATTTTCTCGTTGCCGAAGCCATCGAAGATGCCTCAGATCCTTATTATTATGAAACTGGCTGCTCACAGCTTATGCTGGGTGCGATCTGTGAATTAAATTACCTTTGATGTCCGGATGAAGTTCTAAACATGATGTAAACAGAACAGTGCTACTGATCTTTAACTTTGTTAAAGCTGGTTTCGAAAATAAAATTGACTTATTTGAGGGTAGGCGTGAGTGCGGTGATATTCGTACAGTTCTCTGTATGGTGAGCCAAAAGGATCAAACACTATTCAGCTCTCGTAACCTGGCAAATTTCCTGATTCCGAGGTGGGTCACCACCAAGACAGTCGATTGTACATTGTTGCTTGGCTAAGCAAAGGCCTTTCAAGATTCATAGAAGCTCTCTTTGATATTCACAATGAAAACAAACCTAAAAGGACAAGAACAAAAAAATCTTGAATTCTCTATCCAAACAGATGTTTTAATTTTGTTTTATCGTATAAGTAAAGACTGCGCGGTGACTAAGAGCAACATATAGTTCTAGAATAAACGATTCAAGGATAAGACACTGTTTTATGAAAGGTGATGACCCCACTACCATAAGAAGACCAGCAAATAGTATGTACTACGCATCAGTGTAACAAACGATAAAGAAAATTAAGCCTTTAATAATAAAACTTTGTACAGTCTTTGATGATCACTGCAGGTTAAGGTAATCAGCACTTTTTGCATTATACGTAAAGTAGTTTAAATATAATTATTTTCTTGTGGAGTTCCTTTGATGTTGGTTATCACACCTCGACGCGAACCCATCTGACTAGGTTCTCTACAGCCTCTCTCTCATGGTTTGGAGGAAACTTGAGCCTCAAGCTTGCAAAGCTGCCAAAAAAGAAAGAATTAAGGAGATCAAGTCTTGCGCTGATGAGCAGTATAACAAAAAGGAAAAAACAACAAACGGAACTTGTTCTCTACCTCAAGCTCTTGTTTAGCCTCCTGTGATTTGAGTTCCTCAAGAACTTTCTCAAACCGTTGCTATAGAATAGAACCAGATCAGAAATATCTTATTAGTGATGCCGTGGAGACAAGAGAGATATCACACAATGGATTAGAGAAATCGGCAACGCTGGGTACATACAAGTGCAAAAAAAACAAAAAAAAAAAACAAAAAAAAACAAAAAAAAAAACTTAGTGCCCATTTCGCAGATGCGTGAAGTCCACTATATTGTGACTCGCCAATTTAGTGAATCAGCTTTATGTCTAGTTCGCGTTCTGATGGAAAACTGATTTTATTTTGTTATTTTAGAAAAACGTTTCCTTAGGGCGTCATTATAACGTAAGCATGTCTGAGGTGGATTCTAAAACTACATTTAGTTGTTCACTAACCATCGCTTCACTACAACTCAGAATTTGCCTTTATTACAAATTCGAAACCAAAACAAAATAGAGGACTTTGCGCAAAAAGGTTATCTTCAATCCATTTTCACAGTTCAGTCCAGGACTGACACAAACCTGGACTATTGTGCAAGGCTGAACAGCGTAATTAAGAAAGTGAATGCACCTACTATACGCCATTGATATACGGCAAGTACATGTACTGACTGTATAATAATTATGTTACAACATTAACCGTAACACTGACCCATTTATTTCCTAAATTAAAATACCATACATTCCCATAACTATTTATACAAAGGAGCCAATAAGTTACTAGAATTAGAATTAGTTACTAAAAGAATAATTCATACTGCTACATACATTTGCCCTGTGTGATAACCATCAAAGTTATTATTATCCAATTAGAGCGGTTTCCAATTCAGTGTCGTAAAACCAAAACCAGTAATTACTCCGACCAATCGTAACAGATGTAAACAGCACAAATGAACCAATCAGAATTCGAAGCAAATACGTGTAACGGGCGCCAAGCGCGGGGAAAACGCGTGCGGCGAAAACACGATTGGTTTTGGTTTGGATTCCCATTGGTTGAGAAAGTGGCGCGCGGGTTGCTTTTAACCAATCACAGAACGTAGTAGTGCAAAACCAAAGCAATCGCAAAATTACTTTCGACACTCAATTGAAAACCACTCTATCTCCTAAATTTAACAGTATCTATTTACCTTAAGAAACAAGTTAGAGGCTTCTCGGACTCTTGTCTCCTGCTCTTCTCGCGCTGCTCTGATTTCGATTAGTTTTTCGCGTAAAAATTCTAACTGAGCTTTTGACTGACTTTCGTTCTCTACAAGAAAATCAAAAATGAAATCAGCCAACAATTAATTCTTCTCATTTAATATACAGTCTCACTTTTTTTTTCTGATATCAGGGTTCATAATACACAACCACTGGTTTTCCTGAACTACATTACCGATAATTCGTGGAGCCAAATTAACATTTTGAGATATGGTGTGGAACTTTTTTATAAATTGTATTGAATGTTCACAGGGTAAGTTTTCTGTGTAGCGTGTTCAGGTACGTGGTACAGAACTATTCAAAATAATATCAGACCATGTTAGCAAAACGTATTTAATTTAATATGAACATACCCGGCTTTCTTAATAAAAATTGTGCACCGCATTTAAGACACTTCTGCTAATTGCATGTGCCGGTATGTAACAAAAATTACCTAAAGAACAGAAAAACTTTAAAATTCTTATAAGTGAAAGCCTAAACGTACAATACTAAAAAAGCTAAGATAAAAATACGATTACTATTAAAATGCACAACAACCTCTTAAACGCCGAAACTGCATAGCACACTTCCGTGTACTTATTTGTGGGTGGACTCGAGATGGGACAATTTTTTTTTGGTATTTAATTTTTGTTTCTATTATTTCTTTGCACTACTTTTTGAAGGGGCATTTATCACAAAGTAATACATATTGGGTGTTTATTAGATAGGGGACAGCTGTTGGATCATTTGCAACACCACTGTTACAGGGTACTACGTCATACGTGTGGCAAAATCTCCAAGAAAGCTGGGATAAAATAAAACCTCCAAAGTTCACAAGATAAACCAAACCATGGATTTTAACATGTGGTATGAAAAAAGTCGGATTGTCAATGAAGAATGAGACTGCCTTCCACATCAGAATAACAGAGGCCAGCATCACCATGAAGTACTGTACCTTTTATGAAGGCTCCTTGAACACACGTAAATTTTAAATGATGCACTACCTTTACAGTTGAACATTAGCATCTCCATTCAAACTGATGAAGTCCAAAATGTCCGTTTCAAAAGCTTTAATGTTATATTTTTTTACCTGTGAATTGACCCACTGTGTCCTCTTCCATTTCCACATCAACATTAACATCATTATCATCGTCGTCTTGAGTATCTTCCTGTTCATCGCTGCTTGCCTCTTGAAGGATAGCAAACAGTTCATTCCTGTCCTCATCATCACTACCACCATCCTGCTCTTCAGTTTGTGTTACAGACAGAGGTGACGGCATGGAGTTGTTCAATAATTCAGCATCAGACACAACACTGAAACCACAAAATGCACGTTAAACAAAGCTAAAACACACCACCACATTGTAATCTCATTCAAAACACATCTGTAACATCACGTTTTATCAACTTTGTCTCCAGGGGAATTCAAAGGGCAGTGGGAACAATTTGATGAGAAAGCACCTGTTTTAATTTGAACTCAAATATTTTGCTACATAATTGTATGATTCAGTTTGAAAAAAACTGTATCTCAGAACTACATATTATTCGTCTCTTCTATCGATTGCCTTTGGTTACATGTGGTCCCTTTAACATGGGGAAAGGAACAACAGTCTGTGAAACTGTTTTCTAAAATAAATAATATTAGGTCAATAATTATATCATAAAAAAATTAAATTCTCCAGGGAGAATTTGTTCACTGCTTTTCCAAGGTTTATGGATATGACAGATTTGTGTGCAATATAATTATATGCTTTCAGATGATTAATGAGTTATGAATAGTTTGAAAAGCAGTGCACCGATAAGCATATTACCTCTCATCTGGCTTCTCCTCATCTTGTAATACCTCAAAGCTTAAAGCATGTTAAGGCTCATAAAAAATTACAATATTATTTCTACATTACATGACCACACAGGTGCAGATTGCAGAGCTCTGGTCCCAGTTGTTCAAAGGCCGGATAACTTTATCCAGTGGATAAGTCACTATCCGACAGTTTCTATCTGTGCAAAGATTTCAGTATTTCGTCGTGTACAAGCGAATATGCACACTCTAACCACAGTCTAGTTTAGGAGTGTACGAAAACCTTTGACAACGTTTAACGTGACGTATATTTTAGACCCCGAATAGTGCCTTATCCAGCGGATAAAGTTATCCGGCCTTTGAACAACTGGGGCCTGTTGTTTAAAGTAGGGCTAAACAAGCCCAGGGTTAAATTCAGTTTTGAATCCCAGTTTAAGGTGGGTGGCACTAGTTTCCAACATTTTCCCTCTTATAAGTTGATACAACTTACATTATAGCGGTATCAAACAAATGGCTAATCATTGGCGAACAAGTTATGGTCATTTTCATGACATAATGGGTTACCACAGGCAAAGTATAACCTGTTAAAAACACCTCTCATTTTAGCTTGAAGCAGTTATAACTCGGAGTCTCTTCAGGAATATTTGATTTCAATTGAAAGGATATTGACATTTGAGGCACTCAGATCAGTTCTAAGCAGCCGCTTGACTTCCTTTTCAATCTCTGGAGACTCTACTATCTAAATATTAAAGCAACAAGAAAGAAAAACATTTAGTGTTTAGCAACTCTCCAATGTCACCAAATTATGAATGCTAATTAAATTCTGGAAAAAATATTTTTATCCAGTGTCAAATTTTAATATTTTTAAAGTTTATAATTTTTGAATACCTGCATGAATCTAACATTTCCAATTCCATACCAGGGCTCTTTTGGAAAGGTTCATTGGTTTGGGCCCCACCCAACCCTGCAGCAACTCTAAATTTCAGCTTCATACTCCCTTTAAAACTTTGGATTTTGAGACCCCTCCACTTGTAATTTCCAGTGATCTACAATGGGGTGTCTGTATTGAGATTTACATCCTTGAAAAGAATAATGATATGATGCAACTATGGAAAGCCTAGTTTCTGCAGTTATTGCTAAAGCTTGGAGAAAATTATTTCAACAACATTGAAGTAATGTAGCTGGTGGGTTAGTAAGACTTGACAATATGGCATAATTTATAAGTGGATTTTAAAATTCTTTGTGAGTGCAGCAAATTCTTCATCAGGCAAGCAGAGAAACTATGTAAAGCAGAAAAGAATGTATGACAGAGATATGATTAACTTATACCCAAACCTAGAGCTCTTGTTTTAAAGCATACCCACCAGGCCAGTCCATTCATGTTTACACAATGAACTTAAGTTTATTAATTGGTACAGTAGCAGGGTTAAGCATTTGTCCCAAATTCATCACCAATACTTCACTATACTTAAAAGGAATATAGTAATTATTATTTTGTTCAGAAAAATGAGGATCAAAACCCAACAAGCATGGCCGACAAATATCACACTAACTGAATACAGTGTAATTTAATGTTTATCAGTATATACTAAGCAGAGATATAGTGATTTGGGACCAGGGCCCAGTTGTTCAAAGCCCGATTAAGTTAATCTTAGCTTAACGTGAAGTTTGATTCTAGTTTAATTGCTAATCAATAAGGATGCTGCTAAAGGATGTCTGCCCTTAGCTTTGACTTAAACTTTTCTGTCACCATTAGCTTCAAATAAGCCCCAAAAACATTTTTGAAGAGCGAGATGAAAACCTCGGTTAACTTTTAATTGGGGATTAGTGTTAACCAGCTTTCAGACAACCTGGCCCAGATTGAGGAAACCCTCCTAAGTTATGATTATAATAAGTTATGTTTCTTAACAATAGACTATTCTTATGTCAACAACAGACTTCATGAATCTGGCTCCTACATGCTAAGTGACAATACTTTATTGAATATTAAACACTACCTTCTTCTTTGCTGTTTTTCTGAATCTTCGTTTGCGGACATTCTTCAGTGGGCCAGTAACTGAGGATTCAGAATTTTTAAATCAACCTACAAAGTATATTAAGCTAATGCAAGGTACGGTCCAAATATAATAACAATAAGATTCAATAACAATAAGATTCAAGATAGAACAGTTCCCGTGAGGTCACTGATTTTCCAGGTGTTTCCTAATGACGGAGAAGTGGTGCTCATCAATACAATGGGGTAAATGAGAGAATGAATAGCACATACTGTACAGCAGATACAGTATAGCAATACACTGAAAGATCATACAACTTTTTTGCTATTTTTCATCATATATTATTACATATATCCCCCAATTTTTTTTTTCAAACTAAGGTATTTATATTCAAAATTGTGCAGAAGTTTGTGCAGCATAGACTGTACACTGTTAAAATAAGTTAACACAAGCACCATTTTTACATACCTCCATGATTCCACATGAATTTCTTGGATTCCTTTTTGGGAGAAATGTCCTCATCTTCTTTCATGCTGTCATCTTCAGAGCAAACTAACAACTACAAAGAATAAAGCCCAAATTAAATTTGTTTTGATTTTACTATAATCTATACGTACAGAAGGAATCAAATAGAGCACATCCTTAATTCGACACCAAATTTGTCTGCTACCAAGAGTTCTTTGCATTGTCTCAAAATTCTGTGGTTCAATCACCCCTTAGCTTTGTGGGGATGCCCACATTCATATACTGTATGCCACCTCTCCCAGCTTATCTGAGTCTCCAAAACACAAATCAAATCTGCCAGTCTCCTGTACAGGTCACCAAATTTCTCTACCAATGATAGACCATAGACTACAACCTTCTCAAAAATTTATCCCCAAAGTATTGGGAGCATTTTCTTGTATCTTCTTGTGTCATCCTGCTACAGATGTTTACAACCAAACGAACTGGGTCAATTTCACAAGAAGTAAGTGGGATCAATTTTCAATTTCCCTTGGAATTTGGGACATTTTTCAGGGAAATAATTATGGTTAAGTGGATAATGGGATGAGTAAGGGGGGATTGACACAAAAGAAAAACCACTTAACACTGTCGGCCAACACTTGGACAAGGGAAGCTGTTCTTCTCTGCAACCCAACTCAGTTACCAAATTTTGGAAACTGAATTTTGTGCCATTCAATTTAGAGGCAATCTCGCAAATGCTAGATGCACTCATTCCAATTTCTAATAAAATTATTAACTTATACAGCAGAACCTCACTAACTCAAAGTCAGTTAACTTGAACTCCGCACTTAAACTCGAACAAAATCCAATTTCCCCTGGTTTTGACCCCATTTTTCAATCATTAACTATCAGCTAAATCGTACTTGCCCTTGTTAACTCAAACTCCCTGCAAGCTTGAACCTATTTTACTTTCCCTTGGCTCAAATTTACCCTTTTAACTCAAACTCTATCTTAAAATGTTGTTTGGTAAACCTCAGAATGTCAGAACAAAGCTGATTGACTTGTAATGTCTGGAAATGTCCTTATCTAGATCTCAGCCTTTGTTTTGTTCTTCACATGTTCTTAAAATTTTGGCTAAAACTTGCAAACTCAACGATCTTATCAAAAGGTTCTTAAAAAAACAACCTTGTTGCACCAAAGTGACCTCACATGATTGTGAAAGAATGATAAAACTTCTATATTTTATTAATTATTAATGAGATACTTGAAATTCTACACCAATCCCGCCAACTCCAATCCCGTGGGAGTTCTAGTTAGCAGGGTTCTACTTTAGTCTTCCAAGCCTTAACAATCAGTACAAGTTAAAAAAGCATACCATCAAGGATTAAACAGCTTAGGTAAACTTATTTTTTCTGACTCATACCTGGCAAATGTCTGCAGTTTTGTAAAAACTTTTGTTGTCCACAGTCTTGTGAGATTCTATTATGCATGGCAGATCAACCAGCTATTACGTACAATGAATGAAAAGCATGAAATCAAATTCTTGATAACTGAATGTGATTCATGAAAAACCCACAGAATATCATACGGAATATCACAGAATATCACTTATTAGCAACTTCTAAAACAAGCAATGTGTATATGTTGTAGGTTAAAATGATTTCAACCTAGGTTGATTTCTATTTTCCGTTGTTAAGGTTGGGTAATTTACAAACTAAGGAAAATAGAAATCAACCTAGATTGCAATCATTTTAACCTATAACTATATTACAGTAGTTGTATATCCATGCATTTCAATGCAACACATTTTTACCTGACATCAAAACCTTAAGTTACATGTTCATTTGGGTATCAAGATCCTACTCACTGCCTTTATCCCTTTAAGCCCTGATAGTGCCATATGGCACAAGATGCAATTACATGTTCAATATTCAGTCAATTTGTGTGAAATTTGCACAACTAAAAGATCTTGGAAAGATCTGCACATAGAAGGCATAATATCATGCCCCTGTCCCATACAAGACTTGATTCACTACCCCTGCAACTTTTGGAACTTTTTATCTTTGTACTTTTTAGGCCAGGTTAATATCTGACAACAAGCGATGCACTGAGAGCTGCAAATTAAGCTATAGTTTAGGGACATACCCAATCTGTACAAGGAACAGGAAGTTTTTAAACGCTTTTATTTTTTCATTTTGGGCACTTGTCAATTCAATCTGTGACCTCCTCCATTTCTTTTGGTGTGATTTATAGGATACCCCAGAAAATACCTTTCAAAATGATGGTATATCACATGTGGTCTCCTGGTTCATAGCTACCGATTTAGAAAAATTTGGCATTTCCCTCAGGGCTTAAAGGGTTATGTCACACATTTTTTTGAAAAAAAAACTCTTGAAACTCAAATTTTTACATTTCTTTAATTTGCTCGATAAGCGTACCATATGTATCCCTGAGTCAGTATTTTGTCCAGCTGGATATTTAAAAATGTCTCAATTTACGTGCATATTTGTACTACTGGTAATTAAAATTTAATTAATAATACTCTTGAAATCTCAAAATCTTTAAAATGCAGTGTTTTTGCTATTCACAGTGGATAATTAACAATTAGACGGTGAGCTCGAGGTTTTTATCGGCTGATAGTTGGAGAGGGGCGAAGCCCCAAGCCAACTATCAAAGGCGATAGAAACAAGAGCGAGCCGTCGAATTGTTTTAGCATACCTCAGTGATCGATCAGTGAAGCAAAAAAATCTTTATATTTCATAAATTTTGATATATTTGTGCAATGATGCATGCTAAATCGCACGCACTCTGACAAACTGCCGTTCATCGATCGATAGACGGCACCTGTGTAGCCAATCAGATTGCGTGTTACGCGATATCATAGTCGGTCACTGAGGTGTGCTAAGGTTTATTAGCTGGTTAGCTTGCATGGGACCTTTGCATTCTGACCATGCCATGCAAGACTACAATAAACATTTCATGAATCATTTAAAGTAACCTGAAGAAATAATATTTCACTAATATTAAAAATGTATTCCTTACCTTAGCTGATAGAGCTGCCCCATCAAATCTGACTGTTGCATGTCTGCAGTCAGCTAAAACAGATATTTGGTTATTTTATTATTATAATATAGCATATATATGTTATTGAAGTAGCATGAGGTCTGTATTGGGAAAATATTGGTCAAGTTCTTTTGTTTCCAAGTTTCGTAAGGAGTAAACTTGAAAAACAAAATAACGAGACCAACATTAATTTTTCCCAATATGCACCAAAGAAGCTATTTTGATAAGGTTTTTATTATGTAGACTGTCCTGCTTGTTGCTTTCTAGTCCACGTGAAACTTATTTATGTTCAAGCAGTGCGAGAAAAAAAGCAAGAAAGTGAAACTCCTACTCGATAGTTTGAACAGTTCCTACTTCATAAACTTAGTTTAAAACATTTTTGCTTTGTTTTTGTCAAAATTGAATCACTTTACTCCTTTCAAATGTATGTTGTAACACAAATGATCCATCTTAGCGGTCTGTATAGGAAAATTCAGACCGCTCAGGGAGCCAATCAGAATGTTCCTTTTCAGCACAGACCAATTCAGCTAATAATAAGCTGTAGTTTCTATATCTTACATGATAAAGATCTTAGCACATCTTTGTATGTAGACAAGGCGTCTATTTATTCAGCCATCTGAGAGCATGAAATGATGTGGCAAAAAAGCAGTTTTACTCCTTTTTATGAAATTGCCGAATGATACAATGTATGACTAATGAGAAATAATTCTATCATAACCAACAAAGCTGAATGAAATGGTAGAACTTGGTAAATGTGTCTGCCTTGTGTTTCCATTTGTTAATATTTAACAAAACAGTAAATCTATCTATCAAATCTCACTGAAAGAAAACCAAACAATCAGACGCACAACTTTCACCAGGTATTGCCACTTATGTACAGGAATGCACCTTAAAGGGTAATGTTGAAAGTCATCAAATGTACCAGCAAATTAATCTACATCATAATTTTTCATCCCCAGCAAGAAATTGGTTTGAAAAATAGAATAATAGAAGAACTTTATTTGCTCTTTTGTTTACATGAATTATGATCATACTGTAAGTAAGAAAAGCAACTTCAAAATCATGCTTTGCTTTGAGAGTGTTTTCCAGTATGCTGGTGCCACTATAGTTTTGCTATTGCAGTTTTATAGTTAGTAGCAACATCATCTCCAAGAAAGTATTTTGTAGTAAAAATGATTCTCCTGAAAATCTTCCCTATTTTAAATAATAATAGTAATAATAATAATAATAATAATAATAATAATAATAATAATAATAATAATATTAATAATAATAATAATAATAATAATAATAATAATAACAATAATAATAATAATAATAATATCTGGTATCCGGATGTTGACATACTGCCTCCATAATAATAATAATAATAATAATAATAATTAAAACTTGTTGAGAATTTAGTACCATTCCTTACATTTCCTCATGTATACAGCTGAAGCTCTAAATCTTTCAAACCACTTAATGCTTAAATGTAATTTAATTGTGCATGATTTTGCACAACTTTGCAGGCACTTTTAACTGACCTTGAAATTCAATGGATAGCCTATCCTTAAGTGAGCCATTTTGGATCGCATGACGTAACGCTGAAGCATAAGCCTATTGCAAAACATCACAAAATTAGTGGTAAAACATTGAAAACCACCTTCCAAACAAATCTGCCAGCTAATTTTCAGCTGAAAGTACACCGACAGATTATCGACAATCCACCGACAGATACATGTAACTAGCAAGGTAAAATGAGGAAAAAAGTTGAAAAATAACTAACAAACAGTGTTCCAGATAAGAGAGGGGTCTCTGGTCAAAAATCTGAGAAAGTTTGCTGATCATGTGTACAATAGGCTCCCTGAAATTTTGAAAAGAACCCTTTAAATAAAGTACAAGAGCCTAATTCTGTGGCTGTGGTTTTTAGTATAACCGGAATAAAAAAAAAACGTTTCGAAATGGGCGAGATTAGTGTTTCATCGAAATACACTTTTTATTTACTGTTTAAGCATGTCATAATACATCAAAATTCATTTCAATATTTGGAACAAAATTAAACCTAACAACACAAAAGAAAATAGAGGGGGGCTTGTATCGTTGTATCGAAGGGGTTGGGGGGGGGGGGCTTACGAATCGTCTGGGTACGAACTGCTAAGCGCTAAGCTTAATACATATGAGCTTATGACGCTTTTTTAGACGACTTTTCGCTCAAGTTTAACGAAGTCATTCAGCATCGAAAAAGCCTTAAGGAAACGTATGAAAGGGTTACGTTAACTTTCTTTACCTGAGGAACGCGTAAGATAAACTGTTTTTCTAATTCATTGCCATCTGTCCTTGATTTAGAAGACATTGTTGAGAAAATTCGTCACCATATTTATCCTATCTTTGCTCGATGAACAAGTCCGCCATTTTGAAGAAAGAGAAACACTGGGAATGAACGGCTTGCGCCCAGGTCCCCACGGACCTGGGCCAGGAGGAGGAGCTTACGGGTCATAGCTCCTGCTTGGCCTCGCTAAGTCCATCTGCGACCGACTGTGCGACTATCTCCCGTAAGCGACCAACTCCTATAAGCGTGCACCGATCCACAACACCAAATTTTTCGCATTCAAAGCCCTATAGTTAGGGTATCTGTCGTAACTAATCGCGACCACTTTTTGAGGTGACGGCATTATAATTTTTCATTGTTTTTAACCTCTAGTAAGCGACCACTTGACTCATGATCTGGGCGGTGTATGACATTTGCAGACTGCAGACCGCAGACCGCAGACCGCAGACCGCACACTGCAGACTGCAGACTGCAGACTGCAGACTGCAGACTGTTAAATAATACACATTGAAACATAAGAATAAAGGTGACGTCATCATCAATAAAGCAACGTCAAAAAAATTGGAAATCAGCCTTGGCCTGGGGCCCTGGGTACGAGGTTGATTTTCCCGCGTAAAGTTACAACAGCCTCGTTCCCAAGTTAGGAATGTCTTTTTCTTACTTAGTATGCTTCCCTCAGAAAACAATAGCTCGGGTTCCCGATGAGAAAAAGAGAAACGAGCCACACCATCGCCATGTTTTTTTTTACTTTCTTAGAAGCCTAGGAATAAGGGTGCCACAGGGTACCCACAGTCACAAAAGCCTCCTCGAAATAAGGATTTCTATGGGAATTAATCGTAAGATTCATAAAAAGTTGGAAATTCACGTAAATTGCCATTTAATATACATACCTCAGAAAGACATGTAAAAAAAAAAGGTCATTTTTAGCAAGTTTTGATGTTTTATCGATAAACTCTGGTCCTCATACTAATCATATACGTAATTTAGCTTAGGAGGCTGTTGTGAGTCTTGGTGCCCTGTACTCAAATTACAACTGGTGAAAACAATTGTACAGTCTGCAGTCTGCAGTTTGCAGTCTGCGGTCTGCAGTCTGCGGTCTGCGGTCTGCGGTCTGCGGTCTGCGGTCTGCGGTCTGCGGTCTGCGGTCTGCGGTCTGCGGTCTGCGGTCTGCGGTCTGCGGTCTGCGGTCTGCAGTCTGCAGTCTGCAGTGTGCAGTGTGCAAATGTCATACACCGCGATCTGGGCCGGGTTGTTCCAAAGCCGATTAACACTAATCTACGATTAAAAGTTAACCAAGGTTTTCATCTCGCTCTTGGAAAGTGGTTTTAAAGCCTAATTTCAAGCTAAAGTTAAAGAAAAGTCTAAGTCAAAACTGACAGCAAAAAATCTTTTGGAAGAATTTTACCGATTAGTGAGATTAGTAATTAAACTTGAACAGGAGCCCTGACTTGAATCAAAGTTCACGTTAAAATGAATCGGGCTTTGAACAACTGGGCCCTATATCAATTAGTTGACTCCTGTAAGGTGTCTGCCATTGAGAATAAAAATCATCTGATGATATTATGACATGTTTTTGGTGTTTAAGATCATGTCTCATCTCCATGTTCGCTGTATGTACTGCGCTACTCAGAGTTTACCTGAGGAACTTTTAGTGACAACCTAGCACTACTCGTATTATAACTAGGAAAATATATGTAATTAAGTTGATGTGTGAGACCTGTTCCTAGAGGAGACCTGCTCTGGTTCTACTCTCGTTCTCGTAAGCGATCACCTCCCGTAAGCGACCACTAAAAGTATTGGCATTTAGAGTGGTCACTACGGTAGTCTCCCTCGCAGCCGTTCTGTGTCTCGTCACGCAACGCTCCTCCACACTTTATAGCTTCGACTGTAAACGCAGTCACATTTCAGCACGAACTTGATTTCAATAAAAACGCTTTATCTTGATTTTATTTTACCCAACATAGTTTCAATTGCGCCCGGGCTGAAGTTCATTGTAAAATCGCAAAAAAACTTCGACCTCCCAGCCGGGCCAAAATTTCAGCCCGGGCTGAAATTCGCTATTAGGTGATTTTCCTTGCACGCACTCTCAGGCAGTCCACTGAAAACGAGAAAGGCCTTGTGTAGCCATTTGCTAAATGGACAGTCATTGGGTTTCGCTTATGATAGTCAGATGCGGCTTTTTGCAAATCGATACACGTAGATCTATGCGAAAAATAGTCCGAAAAATCAAGTTACATTAAAAAAATTGGAATCTTGGACATAGAGGAAGAACAAATCTGTCTATATTTCCCGTGCGTTTTTGCGAAAACTCTTCTTCCTCTTCTGTTTGTGAAGTTCTCGGCATGATCTCAGCTAGTTGTATCATTGTCAACCGTTGCCATGGATGGTACAAATTGTAAGATCATTGTTGAAGTTTTCAAAAATAGGTTTTCTACGCATTGACCGGTGGTAGCTTATATAAATCTGTGAAATCTCCTACAGCTATCATACTCATGCCGGCAAACAGTTGAGAACTATAGATGAGCCAAATATGGTGTATATGAAGAAGAGTGATGTTGAAAATCAAAGATACTTCATCTTTATATGAATGAGCGTGACGGTCACCAGTTTAACCTCGGAGTTTACATGTGCGCACGTGCCGAAGCTAATGTAAATAAACAAAAGGTGTAGTTTTTTACTATTTGCATTAGACTGGGGGACGAATGCGTGACTGGAGGCTAAACACCCAACTGGCAGACATGTTGAGGCTCGTGAACCACGCAAGAACTTGAAAAGTAGAAGAGTTCTAGACGGTTCTTTACAAAGGAAACGTAAATATACCTACACGACCACGAGCATCCAATGAAAAACTTAGAGAAAGGTACACGGTCAAAAACGGAAGGTCCAAGGCAGATGAATTTGGTTTGTTTCTTTTCGAGGGAAGCATCGGCTCGTCTATGCATATGCTGCATAAGCTAGCTCTTTATTTATATATGTGTCCTGTATTTGTACAGTACGCCAGTAAAACCACACCACGATATAGACACAAGCGATTGCGAAAGTACTAATCACTTACTCATTCAGCAGGTTGCATGCAGCAATCATCGCTAAATCCCGGGAAAACTATGAACTGTCTGTTGCGGTTATTTGGCCCCGTGTGAACAAATGAAACGATAATTGTAGCTTTTAATAGGCCCGAGTTACCGAACAACCTCCCGCGCTCTCGTGAAAACACGTCATTTGTTAATGGACTTAATGGTTAACTTCGACACGCACGCAAAATTCTGAAACCCAAGATTCTATACCGGAAACAAATTAGGTATAAACACGCCAAGGCTCCAACAAGGTTCATATTTCTTTCTTGTGCTCAACCGGTCATGGCCGATTCCTCGAGTTCTATAAAAGCCCGCGAGACTTGGGTTGGAAAGCTTGATTTTATCCTTGCCTTGATAGGATTTTCCGTTGGCCTTGGAAATATATGGCGTTTTCCATATTTGTGCTACAAGAATGGTGGCGGTAAGAACTTAAACCAACCTCAGCTCATTTGTGAACATCGTGTGATGAGGGGAATACATGTTATGTTTTTTTCATTTCACAATCGTTTGTTGTTTGTTACTGAAAGATAAGCTAATGTCCTAATATTACATAAGCTTATAAATAACTTTTTAATATTGTGCAGGATGTTTCCTGATCCCATATTTGATCTGTTTGGTCCTGGCCGGTGTTCCCATTTTAATCTTGGAAGTTTCATTGGGGCAGTTCACAAGTCAAGGAGGTATCACCGCCTGGAAAATATGTCCGTTGTTTCGAGGTAAGTGGGGCCATTGTCAATCTCGGTTGTTTATCCTCTGCATATCTCGTGGTGTTAGCCCTTTGACGTCGGACGGCATTGAATTTCTGCAAACTGAAACATCAAAGATGTTTGATGGGGGAGTGACGCTGGAAACGTTGACAAAACACTAACAAAGCACACACTAAATTAATGACACCACAAAATTAATAAAAGAAACAAAAACAAACTTTACGAGTTCCACGCTCTTGAGTTGGGGAACCTTTTCTATATTAATCACATTCAATAAAAGCTAGCCTCCCACGCATTCGTTTTAAGCAGTTCCGTTTTTAGCTAGCAGTTTTTAGCTGTACAGCTCCCGAAATGATCCCCATTTTTTTTTATTCACGCTGATCCCCAAATGATGCCAAGTATTTTTCGGGAACGGAGTGGCGTGCTGCATAGTTTTTAAGGAACTCGTCAACCTCCCCAGGATGTAACACGAGTCCCCTAAAAACGACTGCGTGGGAGGCTACATGCCACACCACGGTGCGGACCTGCAGAAACTCAGAAAATCGGGCCTTTTTGTTGTTGTTGTTGTTGTAGATTTGCCATAAAGTTATTGTCTGACTGAAATGTCGACTCGTCTGTGAAATGGTTCTCTTTCAAATCAATGACTGAATGAAGGGAGGAAGAAGCGAATACAAAATAGGAAAAACAAGTTGAAGGCACATGACATTAAGGGTCTGGTGTGTTCTTGAGCGGAAGTAAGACCACAAAAATTATGGATAATTCCATATAGTTTTATTTCCTTACCGTTTTATTTTTAAAGGTTTGAGCGCGTTTCAGGGGTCATAGAAAAAATAAAAACTGAAAAGAAAAAAGGTGCGCAATGTTTACGTTCGCAATCTTCGTAGCCTGCGTGGCAGGCGCTAGAAAGGGGAAGGGAGAGGGGAAAATCGCGCGCCCAATTTTCCCCTCTCCCTTCCCCTTTCTAGCGCCTGCCACGCAGGCTACAATCTTCGTTGACAAATGACTATCTTTAAAAGAAGGAACAGGGAACGGGGAAAGGGAACGGAGAATCTGTAAAATGGGGAATCTTTAAAAGCGGGTTTCTTTAAAACGGGAAATCTTTAAAGTGGGCAATCTTTAAAACTGGGACTCTAAAGATTCCCCATTTTAAAGATTGCCGGTTTTAAAGTTTCCCGATTTTAAAGATTCCCCGTTTTAAAGATTCCCTATTTTAAAGATTCCCGCTTTTAACAATGAAAGATTCCCCGTTTTAAAGATTCCTCCTTTTAAAGATTCCCTAGTTTTAAAGGTTCCCCGTTTTAAAGATTCCCGATTTTAAATAATAATAAAAAATAATAAAAAAAAAATAAATGCTTTGTTTATAGTGGAAATGCACTTAGCTATCCAAAGCTAGTTTACAGGCATTCCACTCAGAAATAACGGGAAACAAATAATAATCAAACTGAACATAACATGTTAAAAACCCCAACTGGCAGGAGGCAAACCAGCTGGCTATTTACAAGCGTGGCGGGACTTGACCCCGGGACCTCCGGATTTCAAGTCCGGCGCCCTTACCACTGGGCCAAGCCGCCTCCGTAAATATCAAATTAAAGATTCCCCGTTTTAAAGATTACTGGTTTTAAAGATTCCCTATTTTAAAGATTCTCGCTTTTAAAGATTCCCCGTTTTAAAGATTCCTCCTTTTAAAGATTCCCTAGTTTTAAAGATTCCCCGTTTTAAAGATTCCCGCTTTTAAAGATTCCCCATTTAAAAGATTCCCGCTTTTAAAGATTCCCCATTTTAAAGATTCCCCGTTCCCTGTTATAAAGATAGCCGTTGTTAATTCACGTCAAGTTCACTGCGATTTACGATAATGGAATTCTTTTCTTGTCAATCTTCTGAGGTTGTGACCCATTTTGACTTTCATGGTGCATTGGTGCATTTAATTCCCAAAACAAATACGAAATACTACCGAAAGAGTTTATAGGGTTGCTTCACTGATGCTTGTCGTCCATTTATACCCGACGAAACTACTCGAACTGTTCGGTAATCGAAGTTAATCGAACGATTGGGTTCGATTGAGTTCGGCAGGCAATTGATTGATATTTTACAAACTTTAGACTGATATATGACCAACAATTGCGCAATAAACCACCAACTTAGTATTTAAACTGAAACTGATCGTCCACGTTAATATCAATAAACATACTGCCAGACTCTGGTTTGAACCAACTCTGTCGCCGACGTAAAAATGGTGCACTTCTAGCTGACTGATCGTTTGTAATTCACGCTTTCCAAGTTAAACATGCTTTTGTTGTTGCTTTCCTTGGCAGGTATTGGGTATGCAAGTGTCGTCATAGTACAATATCTTAACATTTACTACATAGTAATACTTGGCTGGGCATTGTTCTACATGTTTGCTTCATTTACATCCACACTTCCGTGGTCTCACTGCAACAATCCCTGGAACACACCACGTTGTACTGACTTCAAAGACCCAAGTTCTTCAGGACACAATAGTTCATTGGGAATCAATGGTACATCAATTGAAAACAGCACAATAGCCTCCACCCTCATGTCCAATCTAACAAGAGTTTCGTCCAGCCAAGAATATTTGGAGTAAGCTATAACTAATTTAAAGAAGTATTTGTTCAATTTGCGTAGATCTACCTTACTATCACATATTTTTTTTTTTTGCAAGACCTGGTAGTTTGTAATAGACCATTTTCACATTGCCATCGATCATTATACTACAATTACCAGAACTGAGCTTGTTTTCCTTTTTGTAAAAGAGACCTTTAGATTCTAGTACGAGTACGACTACGACTTCGAGATTTGACTTGAGTTTTTAGCGAAGTACTAAGAACAGATCTATCACAGAAAGTTTCATTTCACTGTTTACGAGCGACGAACTTGACGCAGTTGGTTTGAATGATGATAGTTAAGCCCTTTCGTGTTTCCAAAAAGACGAGATCACCCACGTTTCGAGGACTCGTTTTCGCCACTACGAGATTCTTACAAAAACTCGTAGTAAAATGACGACAGCTATCTCGTTTTCCCGCCAAAATGACGCTGGTTCACGCGCGCACTCTTTGGCTATTGGAGAAACTCGTAGTCGTACTCGTACTCGTACTAAAATCTAAAGGTCTCTAAAATGTTTGTAACTCACTACTGCCATGGTATTTCATAACAGTTTGAATTACGCTAACTTATATGAGGAAATACCAACAAAAAATAAAACCTGAAGAATTCAGGTACTGCTAGAATTAACTAACATTATGTGAATCTCATGGTGAAAATGACGTCAGTTAATTATTTGCCAATTGGCCAAAACATGAAACGATCCTTGGCCTAATCTAGATGTGGACAGAATCTTGGGAGTTTTAGTTTCTTTTTGTTCTTAGTGTTCCATGAAGACAAAGAACTCACGCCAATGTGGAGATAAATCGTTTTAATTGGGAATTATTTCGATCTAAATATAAGGAAAAATATCGTTGACACTCGGCCTTACAAACGTTCAAATGCAAACAACCGGATTAAAGAAAACAAACAAAAGTAAACTTACTTCTGTAACTTCTCCACAATTAACGCATACATGTAAACTGTTCCAACATTAATTCTCAACTGGTTAGCTCAATAATACAAACGTTGCTTTGTCAACAGGTTAGCTGAATCTTTTAACTGTTTAACTTGTTTCAAAACTCGTTTCGCGACCGCCTAATCGCGCGATCATTACGCGACTTTAATTCAAATTAAAAAAAACTCATTAATCATTCATAATCCCATGGACCTATCAAATGGTCGATAAAACATCACGTGCAGTGGTTTTAAAACCCGATAAAACCTCCTCCTTATTAGTATGCGGTGTTTAAAATTTTTTTCGTATGCTCATTTCCAACGTTCGCAAAAGCATCATTGTTATGAACTCTCTTGACACACGCTTTTCCAGGAATGTTTCGGAAGCCGTTCAAAAAACTCGCAGCACGTGTTTTATCGGGTCTAAAACTACTCGACGCAACATTACCTAGTAGGGAACTTAAGCACCAGACGTTTTCTACGGAGCAACGGCAACCGGAACTCAAATTTACTTCCGATTCACGTTTCCCGCCGACATGGTCAGCCGTCGCGACTCGGCGCCGACTTTGTTTTGCTTATTTTGACGTCGCGTGTAAAACGTGATTTTCGCCTTAATGATTTTCGTTCCTTTATATCATTTTACCCTCAATTTTTTGAACTTATCGATGCTTAAAATATTATTCTATCGTTTTGGCGCTTGTACGGGTGATTATCAAGTATTTGCAGTCATTTTTTGAACTTTTAAGCCTCTAGCGTGAAGATGGCTATCAAAAAAACAACCTGTAATGAAATCATATGACCACGACATTCTCCTGTTGCGTGAAATGATTGCTAGCGAATTGTTTCAGTTCAAGAAAGGCAGTCCAGACCGTGACAAATTCTGGGAGTCAACCCAGAGAAGGTTGAACAGGCTCGATAATCGACTCTGAACTCTGCCG
The DNA here is from genome assembly GCF_977016875.1 of Pavona decussata. NCBI lineage: Eukaryota > Metazoa > Cnidaria > Anthozoa > Scleractinia > Agariciidae > Pavona > Pavona decussata. The sequence continues at coordinate 1,837,509 of NW_028145642.1, forward strand.
AACATTCGGTTTCGTTGATGTCCTCAAGATCAAATCTTGCGTGCGAACTGTGCGGAAAATCTGGGTTCTTGGAACGGCAGCTCTTCCACAAGACCAAGAATTCTTCATCAGAAATTATTTACCATCATATGCTAGTAACAGCATCTCTCTTGGTTCACGAAAAGACATTTTTCACAGAGGTTTTCGCAAGCTTTCAAGGCAGTTTTCGAAAGGGTTGCCGTCGCAAAAACACCTCTTTGCTTAAGGTTGGATTTTGGCGGGAACGACGGCGCCCTCTTACCCAGGCTGGCTCGTTTGTAGACGTCGCCGTCGCCCCAAAAACGTCCGGTGCTTAAGTTCCCTAGTACGCGCAACACGGCGCGCGCGAAGATAAAAAGTTCACGATATAAATGTTCATCGGAACACTCAGAATTGCTGAGAATTATAAAGAAATTGAAATGCCTTATTTGTTTTTTTTCTGTTAGGCGCAGAGTCTTACGTTTGACAAATGGTCTAGATGAGCCAGGAACAGTCAACTGGGACCTTGCTTTATGTCTGTTACTTGGTTGGATTATCTGTTACCTTTGTGTTTGGAAAGGTGTTAAATCTACAGGCAGGGTACGTCAGCCGCAGAGTTCTTGGTCCGTGTTTGCTTTTAGGCATTGGTGATTGAGAAGTTTTGTTACTAAATTATAACAGCTAAATATGTAGCACAATTGACTGGCAGTGACATTTCAGTCTGACTAATTAGATTAATTAACTTTCAAAAACTTATTTCCGATTCATGTGCAGATTCATATTTTTTTTATAAGACACATGTATGCAAATGCTGGTAAAATAGCCCTTGTTAGTGCTCTTTATGTATATAAAAACCAAGATTACACGAGAAGACAATACATGACGTTACATGTACATTTTCTTTCCTAACTTAGGATGCTTTAGGTGAGTGAGCAAAATTTCAGCATTGAACATAGAAAATTTAGCAAGGTATAACACTTATCAAATGTAATTCCCAACAGAAAGAATAAATGAATTGAATATATGAAAAAATATATTTGAGCTGCAGGTAGAAGATTAAATAGAAGAAGACCCTCGCAGTTATTTACGCAACTTAAGCAGTTGCAAAAAGAAGGCCTGTAATTTAAAAATCAGGCTTGAACGGGATTCGAACCCATCACCTCTGCGATGTCGGTGTAGTGCTTTACCAACTGAGCTATCAAGCCAACTGGGAGCTGGTCATATTGTGAGTTCGTGATGTACCCGTGAAGGATGAATAAATGTATATGAATATATGAAAACATATATTTGAACTGCGGGTAGAAGATTAAATAGAAAAAGACCCTCGCAGTTACTTACGCAACTTTAGGGGGGCAGCGTGGTCGAGTGGTTAGGATGCCGGACTTGAAATCCGGAGGTCCCGGGATGAAGTCCCGCTCTGACCGCTAATTGGAGTTGTTTCTCGGTAGCCCCGACTGCTCGGCCGCGCTTGTAAATAGCCAGCTGGTCCTCCTGGTAGTTGGGATTTTTAACAATGTTATTTTCAATTTAAATTATTTCTTTGTGAAGTTTAATGCTCGGCCCCACTAGCACTATCAACACTACCGAGGGTAAATAAAAGTTATTTATTTATTTACTTATTATAAGCAGTCGCGAAAAGATGTTGCAGTAACTCTACAGAGCCATACTAAACCTAGTAATGGCCTGACACAAAGGCACTAGTCATGATATTGTCTAAAGAATTGACATAAATCCATTGAATTTTTTGTCAGGTGGTGTATTTCACAGCCACTTTCCCTTATGTGCTGCTTACCATTATCATGTTTCGTGCAGTAACACTTCCAGGAGCAGTGAACGGAATCAAGTTTTATCTTAATCCAGATTTCTCTCGACTTGCAGATGGGCAGGTAATCAAAATTAACATAAATTATGGCGAAAGGAAAGCTCGCCACGAAGCTGATTTGTTCATGGTGTCAAGTGGTTTTGATGTCAACGTTTATAGCATTATAGGACACTTCTCTTCCAAAACATAGGACAAGTATAAGAAAAGCTATGAAACTATAGGACATCAAAAAGTTAAATTTTTCTTCATTCCTCATCAATTTATTCTACAAGTAGACATTGTTGTCAAGAAAAGACATGTACAAGCTTCAAACAGGAACGGAAGCCGGTGTTATCGATCCGCCCAATGGATACAAAAACTCAGGCAGAACTTACACCAAACAGAATGCCTAAAGAGCAACTCAAATCAAGTCATTCCGGGCAACTGACGAAATCCAAGAGAGGATCGAAACCATGGCGTACTCAAAACACGGTCACAGAGCGGAGCCCTCAGTTTTACGCTTTGCATAGCTCTAAAAGAAGCTACAATGCTAGAGAAAGGATCAAAAGACAAATAGCCGTGATAGGAAACACATCTTGTCACAAAGACAAATAGCCGGACCGGCAATACAAAAACTGCAAGATAAAGATTATTACACAATTCAAATTCTATCCTTACTATGATAACAGATGGTCAAAAGAGCGGGATAGAAGCAGCAAACATGCGATTTTATGTGTTTGAGATAGACTGGGCTAGACTCAAGAAAGCGTTCAGTCTCAAACTTTTGAATTCACTGCCTCTTTTCAGCTTCATTTTGGAAATCAGTTGAGAGCTGAAAATATAGGACAATATGGGACATTTTGAAGAAATATAGGATTTTAATTTTATAGGATTACAAGACACACTTGACACCCTGTTTTTGTTGAGGTCATCTGATATTGTGCTTTTGTAAATGCAGGTTTGGTTGGATGCTGGAACACAGGTGTTTTTTTCCTACTCTATCGGCCTTGGTACTCTTATTGCTCTTGGGAGTTATAACAAGTTCAAAACAAACTGTTACAGGTAATTATCATGGTCATGCTTGTTTTTTCTGACTTATTATTATTTAATAGTACTATTAGTATTAGTATTGTATTATAACAGTTATTATTCTCTGAAGTTCAGTTAAATCATCTTTTCACTGAGATTGATGATCGAGGATAATAAACCATATAAACCTTTAAGCTAATAGAAGAAAAGTAGTACCACATAATCAACTTCAACCAAGGTCAAAAACAATAAGGTGATATTATTATGAAGCCTACGAATGAAGAAGCCTTCTTAAAGATGTAAGTAGAGCCATTAGGAAAAGGTAACTTTCATGGTCAACAGGTACCATTCATTGTCTGTATTTACTCAAAATGAGTTTATCAACATTGAAATAGAATTAGAGCGCTTTTCAATTGAGTGTTGAAAGTAATTCGTGTTTACTTTCGTTTGGTTTACTTCGCTCTGTGATTGGTTTAACAAAACTCGCGCCATTTTCTCAACCAAAAAGAAGCAAAACCCAAACCAATCGTGATTGCTCGCACGCGTTTTCCCGCGTTTAGCCCCAGTTACATCAGTGTATCTGCCTCGAGTTCTGATTGGTTCATTGCGCTGTTTACATCTCTCGTGATTGGCCAGAGTAATTATTTTGGTTTTAGTTTGCCGACACTCAGTTGAAAACCGCTCTAATGTGTCTAATATGCATGCACAACAAGTCAGACCAATACCGCACCATGCTGCCGTCTATCTATGGTTACAAATGCGTCCTATTTCTATCTCTGTTTTTTAAAGCCTATACCATCTCTACTCCTATCTGGGCTAGAGTGGGTTTGAGTCTGTCAGTCAGGATGATTTGAGTCAGGTAAAGTAGTAGCTTAGTGTAGAGTAGCTTAAAGCTAAGAGTTGAGCTGAGTAGAGTAGTGTAGAGTTGAGTCGTGTCATGCAAGAAGATTAGAGGAAAGTAAAGTAGTTACACTACAGTTGAACCTCCCAATGTTAACATGTCTTGTAAGTGACCACCTCCCGTAAATGACCACTTTTTCAAAATACCAAAATTTTCTCAGTCAAATCACTATAGTTGGAAACTTTACTTAATTTAGTAAGTGACCGCAACGAGTTTGTGGGCAGATGGTTTGAACCTTTGGACACATGATCTAACCTCTTAATGGCTAGAAATTGGATAACACGATACTGTACAGCCCAATTCTACAACTATTTTGTTAATGTAATGTACTTGTTATCAAGTGCATTGAACTACTGTGTCGTGTTACGGTGATTTGAAGAGTTTAAAGCAGTCAAATTAGACCTTACCAGTTCTCGTTTTCTGTACCTAGCAGCTAGACATCAGGCAAAGGTAGCTTACATGTATGTAACGAAATATTTGTAGCTATTGTCAAACCTCTCCTTAAAGGGACCTCCATTTTGTGGACACTCAGTTCATATGATTCCTAAGAGACAAAAATTCATAGAAGGCTGTGTGTAAAAGTGGGACGGGGACGCGGGGACGGGAGTTCGGGGACGTGGGACTTGGGGACGCAACATCGTGGACGTAAACAAAACCTACCCATAAAGTAAAAAATAAGTTTGAAAAAAAGTATATACACTGTCTTTGTATGGGAATTCACTGATGCATGGTTTCACAAGTTTACACGTTGAAAACGAGGCTTGGGGCTGAAGATCAGGGAAATTTAGCAACGACGACGGCGACGGCAGCGAGAACGTCACTATTAAAATGAATTCGCGTTTTTTTACACGTCGACGCAATTATTCCAACTTGCTTTAAATCTCAAATGTAGGTAAAAGTTTTTGGAGATGAATTCTTGGAGGCTGCACCCAGGTTTAGAAAGAGAAAGAAAAATTCTCCGCCGTGTGTTTACGTCCTCCATGAAACGTCCCATCAGCAAATTTCACGTCCAATTCGTGCAGTGACGGCAAGGAAATGTACCAAAAAGTGTAATGCACGTGCAGAGTTGTTGTTTTGGTCACAAAACCTATTGCTTTTTTTTTTTGACATTCTCGTTGCCGTCGCCGTCGTGTTGCTAAAACTTCCTATTACTTATTTTATAACGCCAGTTGTAAAATACTAATGCACTGGCTATTTAACAGTAATCATTAACTTCAAGTGAGATTGATGTTCCATTACAGGGACTGTATCATATTTGCGTGTGTGAATAGTGGGACTAGTTTTTATGGAGGATTTGTGATATTTTCGGTGCTTGGTTTCATGGCACAAAAACAGCAAGTGGATGTCTCTGCGGTGGTTCAGTCAGGTAAGCTATACTCGTTCACTTCACTTATTTATTTGATGTGAACTCGTTCATTAAATGAATGATATTATTTACATCTCAGGTCAGCGGATTTCTAGAGAATCATAAATAACAATAATTTGCGGAACTTAGCATCGTCCGCAATTTCTACGACATTATGTGGTAGAGATTATTCCAATCTCTAATTAACAATTAGATTATGAGCTCTAGATTTCTATCGCGTGATAGCTGATGAGGGCGCAGCCCGAATCAGCTATCATGCATAGAAATCGAGAGCGAATAATCTAATTGTTTTAGTATAAATCTACTAGTCGTTCAAAACTAAACAAGTAAATTATCTATATCTTCATCGCAGGCACTTCGAAAACGCAACGAAGCGGCCGCCATTTTGTTGAAAACCGCTACTCACTATCTATCACAGAATAGATAGCGAGTAGCGTAGCCAATCAGAGAACGGCATTCGTGATAGAACACTAGTAGATTTATACTAATTGTGCGTAGTACAAAACTCATAATGTAGGTCATAGTGTTACCCAGCAACTGCTGGAGCGATATGCCAGTTTTTGCAAATCACTTATTTAAGTAATAAAAGACACTTGTACTTACCCTGCGAGCAGAGTCTCTTTGATCTTCCTAGATCAGTCGGAAAGAAGAAGGAGACTCTGCTAGCGCCTTTGACTGACCTAGGAAGATCGAAGAGACTCTGCTCACAGGGTAACTTGTACTTTATGTGTCACCTTTTGCTACGTCACCGCTCATTGTTAAGCACGTATACTAAAATGCGCGTGCATTCCATGAAATGCTTTTGTAAATCAGGTCACTGTTGTGCAACAAGTGGAATCTGTACAAATACGAACCTGTCCATTTGGTTTTGGCAGAACAACGATCCCAGCACGCCAGTCTGAGTGTTTATCGACATGTAATATAACTCACATTTCCTCAATCCTCTTTAACTCAGCCGACACCTTAGATATGAGCGGTACTGGAATTCTCCGCGGTGTTGAAACTGCGTGGGGTTTTGGAGGGTAATCTTGAAGTCTCCTTTGAGTTCACCAAGGCCTGTGAAAAGATTGGGATAATGAGTTTTGCATTGTTCCTCCATGTTCACAGCTTTGATTTTGACGACTTTTGAAACCAAGTTCAAAGCTTGGATTGCTGGACGACCAAGAAGGGCTTGTGGTGCTCCTTGAATTACCAATACTTCCTCTTCGGTTATCTTGTCGTCTTTCTGTATGGTCCCAGTGAAAGGTCGAAGGATGTTCAGCGGGTGATGTCCTGGGCCATGGAGAGTCTTCCGGGAAGCACTCAGTTTAGGGATCTTTTCTAGCTGGTGATGGATCTCCTTGGAGGTTACAGTGACATCAGCTCCAGTGTCAATTTTGAACAGGATCTCTGTCTTGGGTTAGTGTCGTTCCCTGAAGAAATCGCAGAGAACGAGAGTGTCTTCTAAGTCTTCGTGGCACACGACTCCAACGCCTTTTGCGTTTCGGTAGGAAGCTTCGTAATGGCCTTCCCTTTTACATCTTCTATAGATGGCCTCAATTGCTGGACTAATTTGGTGGTTATGATTTGCTGAAATCCCCAAGCGTCCGCACGCCACATGTTTCCCGATTTTCCAAGATGGCGGTGTTTGTTTTCTTGTGGTATTGGCTTGCAAAGGCGAATTACTTCCGGGTTTGGCGCCGCCGAAATGTTTTGGGGTAGCTAGCGTAGATAGCATCAATATATCCTCTAGCTCCTTTCTTACTAAGGTCATCTCGTATTAAAGTTGGATGCTTTTTATCGCTTCGGGTTGGCGTGCTTGTTGTATGACCTTTTCAAGCGTCAGCTCAGGGTCACTCTGCAATTTCTCGGATACCTTGAAGATTCTCAAACCAACCACAATACCATGTAGTGTTAGGCTTTGAAACAGACTAGCAAATTTCAGGATGAATCTCAGTCTGCTAAGCTAGAGTTCAACGCACTCTCTGGTCTCTGTCACGTGCAACAACTTATAACATCACACTAAACATGAAGAATAACAACCAATCCTTAAACAGCATTCTCCCTGGAAGTACTGGTATATAATCTAGAGACAATCCTAATCATTATTTTGTTCAATTTTTATACTTTAGTAAATTTAGACTCGAAGTAGAAGTAATGCCTCGAGTAGCCTGCTCCAGTGTTCTAGCTAGATCTGGAAGTTATATTGATTGGCTGCTGCTTGTTTCTAGTTTTATTCCTTAAATAAATTCTGTTTTGTGACACCACAGTGCAGGGTTACCTATCCGCATTTCCCGCTGTCTGATGATGATGATGATGATGATGATGATGAGGTTTCTTTGATGGTTTGACGCTTACCCACTTTAACACCTGAAATGCACAAGATGGCAGTTAACACAAAATGAACATTTCAAGCTTGGCTTCCAGAATGAAATACCAATATTCTGGATATAACCTTATCCTGGTTTAAATGCAAAGACAACTAAACTTTGACAAACCAGCAAAATTAATGTTGAAATGAAAGACAAAATTAACCTACTTAACTTAAAATTGGGAAACGTACGTCATGCACAAGGGACACTGAAGTTATATTGATTGTTAATATATACCATTTTCAGTTGGTTATTATTATTATTCAATTCCCTTGCCAGGTCCTGGTTTAGCGTTTATCGCATACCCTGCAGCGGTTGCAGAGATGCCTGTGGCTCCTTTGTGGTCCATATTGTTCTTCTTTATGGTGATCTTATTAGGACTTGACAGCGAGGTACCTAGCAATATTATCATCTCATTTAACAGAAGCGTTTGCATATTGCTATATTATGTGGCTCGATACAGGAGTATGCTTGTGATACATGTAGCAAAGAAGAACGATTTTATAAATAAGGGAATGATCATAAAACCTGAAAACAATTCGGGCTTCAAGTTCAAGCCTGATTTTTCTTTTCAGGCTTTCTTTTTGCAACTGCTTAAGGTGCGTATATAACTGCGATGATCATTCACTTATTCATTCTTTCTTCTGAAGTTCAAATGTATGAATTTTCATATATTAACTTTCAAGAACGATTTTGTTGAGGATGTTCTTGAGCATTTCAGATGGAGACGCATAGTCATAAACAGCTCAAAAATACGTCTTTATCAGGAGGCGCCGCCCTTAAATACGATATCATATCATTAAAAACAAATGGTCTTCCTATGCGTCGTGTGAAAGAAAATCGAAGCGCTCTGTGAGCAAATTCGTTGTTCATTGCGTTGATTTTTCGTCCTTGATTTTTGTCCTGTAATGGCGACGGATGGTGAATACATAATACGTAGACTAATGAATGATTTATGTTGATTAAATTCTGATTAAATCGATATAAATTTTACGACCTATCAATCGACTGATACCGAGCGAGTGAATTTTTTCCAACTGCATTTACTCGTTCCTTGTGCATGCGCAATTCACGAGCTAAAAAAACTACTATACATGGAACACATGAAACTATACTTAACTTATTACACTAAGCATAAACTATGACAAAGTACTCCGCCATATTAAGTAAAATTTTAACAATAATTGCTATGAAAAGAATGGGCAGATGGCCCAACATGGCGCAATATAACTTTGGAGTACCTCCAACTTGCTCCAAGAATCACCAGCAACCTCTTCTTTTATTTTAAATCATTAACGCCCTTTTCAAGACCTGAGAAATGATTGTGAACTATTTATGGGTTTCACCTTGCAGTTTGTTGGAGTTGAGGGCTTTGTAACAGCAATCGTTGACCTGTTCCCGCAACATTTGAGGCGTGGTCATCGGAAAGAAATCTTCATTGCTCTATGCTCTGTGTTCTGGTTTTTGATTGGTCTGTCTATGGTTACTGAGGTAATTACAATTATATTGTTAAGTAAGAACTTGTACACAAATTATTTCATTTCTGAAATAAATGTGGTTTGGTTTCAGGGTGGAATGTATGTATTCCAGTTGTTTGATTCTTATTCTGCCAGTGGCAGTGCACTTTTATGGGTTTCTCTATTTCAAAGTGTTGCTGTTGGCTGGATTTATGGTAAGTAAAAACCCTGTTCCTAAAAACTTGTAAGAATAATGACGATAGCAGCATAATCTAATTGATTGCTTATATGGGTGGGGGAGTGGATATACGAAGTTCAGCTGTGAGTATAGCTTGTGAGCAAATGAGATGTCAATTTGATGTTTCACATCTTCAAACAGTCATTTATTTGATGTGTAACGTGAAATGACAAAATGTTTTCAAAGAATTTCGGAATACCGAACACCAGTACGAAAATATAACATGAACGAAGAACGACCTATAATCAATTTTTTTTAGCGCTTTCCAGAACTTGAAAACATTGGGCAGTTTTTTAAAGTTGCAATCCATTTCCATCCTGGCCATCCGTAGCCAAAGATAATTAATAGTAGTTTATATGTACTTGTGGAGTTTTTGTTAACAAAACCCAATTAGGATTTTAACGTTTCCATCCCTACAGATGTTTTTTTTTTATTTCTATTTTGACACTGCAAATAAGTGACATCGCCTGTAAAGATCATTTGCGGTTGGGTGAGAAAATGGTGGGACTTTTTGCTCCTGCGTTTTGGGGCGGGGTTTGAATTTTCTCAATAGTTTGCAAGTTTGCACCCATTCCAATGTTCACCACTGATAAGTAATTTTAATTACTAATGACCTTTAGTATAAATCTACTAGTGTTCTATCACGAATGCCGTTCTCTGATTGGCTACGCTACTCACTATCTATTCTGTGATAGATAGTGAGTAGCGGTTTTCAACAAAATGGCGGCCGCTTCGTCGCGTTTTCGAAGTGTCTGCGATGAGGAAATAGATAATTTACTTGTTTAGTTCTGACCGACTAGTAGATTTATACTAAAACAATTAGATTATTCGCTCTCGATTTCTATGCGTGATAGCTGATTCGGGCTGCGCCCTCATCAGCTATCACGCGATAGAAATCTCGCGCTCATAATCTAATTGTTAAGTATTAACTCAATGCTACAGGTGGAGACCGATTCTATGATAATATGGCCTCTATGATTGGATTTCGAATCAATCCCTGGATCAAGTGGTGCTGGAGATATTTCACACCAGTATTCTGTGTGGTAAGTAAGTAAACTGGCTTAATAGGACTACACATCACTTGTCTGTTTCTGCTGCAGAGGTGGATTGGGCATTTGCTTGCTGAAATTCACCCCAGATGTTCAAAGAGCGGACAACTTTATCCAGCGGATAAAATGTATTGGTTGGAGTTCATTTTATCAGCTGGATAGCGTTATCCATTCTTTGAACAACTTGGGTCATGATGGCCATTTGCTTTATACTATGTTGGGTGTCCTGCTAATGGTATAATTGGTGTAAATTGTGAGCTTCGTTTGCCAAGGCAGAAAGCAAGCATGAGTGTCCAGTACAGCTTGGATAACAGGGACTGGTGGGTTTGTCTACCAAGAGAAAGAGAATTTTATAGTTTTAAGGCTCGCCATATCAAAGCTACTGAAGATAAAACAACTTTGAAAAGCAAATTTGAAGCAGAGAAATCAAACTTGGTAGTTACGCAATACATGCACAAATATGAGAGTGGCTCTTAAATTTGAGGTACAACTGGGTAATAACAACAAATGTTTGAGCAAATAACATGGATGATCTTAAACTGAAACATTAACTTACAGCGGTTACCAATAACACGCGACCTACCTCTTTCACGATTCCGTTAAAGGTGCCTTTGGTAGACGTCAATCAAGGAGGTGCAAGGAGAAAACTGTTGCATTACTTATAATACATCCTTATACTTTTCTTTTAAGATTATAATGCCTTCTTCGACTATTGTGACGTATATCTGATTTAACTATAGGGGAAGTTCCAAAAGCCAGGAGCAGAAGGTCTTCAAGTATCACTGCTAAATGTTCTGAAACTCATTAAAAGCCTTGAACAGAGCGTTCTTTATAAACAGTGTTCAGTTCTGTCAAAGTTCACGTCACTTTGGGCGCTAAATGTTTTATCATGCCAAGTAAAAGAATGACCATGAGTTTTTTTCACCCCATGTGTCCAAGCGAGTGTTGTGCAAATAGATGCTCTTATTGTCGTTTGTTGTTAATATCCAGTTGATTTCAGTATAAAGATTGTAGGTTAATTATACATTTTACCCGTCCTATATTTCGTCTTTGAAAACTGTCACTAACCATTTTTGAATTTCCACGATCTCTTCCGAGTTGGTAGCATTCGATGACATAACCTCGCACTCTCTCTCCATTCCGTCGTATATCGGTGTTATAGCTTGAACCCTATAGTGTGCATGTTTATAACGTTTCAGTATCACGTTGCAGCTAAGTTTCTCTTTATTTATTTTTACAGGGTATATTTATATTCAGCCTTGTGACATACAAACCATTGGAGTACAATAACTACAGCTACCCTGTCTGGGGACAGGTGATTGGTTGGTGTATGGCATTGTCCTCCATCGTGTGCATTCCTGGCTACATGATGATCCGGCTTTTAACGACTCCTGGATCATTACGAGAGGTATGCTGACTTTTAATTTGTGGTGCCAGAAACCGTTACAGAATGACCTGGTTACATAACTTGGTTAGGCTGCAAACTTGTCCTAAGGTTTAATTGAGTTGTTTCTTCTTTCTGCCTTGCTACATACGTTTTAGATGCGCAAGTACTCTCTTTATGAAAGCTCGGTTTGTCCTCCCCACCCCTTCCTTAAACACGGACCCACGGAACGTTGGCCTGGCCAAGCTGCCAGTCATTTCATTGTAGACACTGCGCTGTGAACATTGCAGAGTCCGTGCGGCAAGATACAATAGAATATTGACAGAATAAATTTAAAATTCGTTTTCGTATTTACCTCGTGAATAAAACTTTATATTTGCTAATTTGTTTTTTTTTTGGCGGTTCAATTACAATATATTTTGTCCAAAAATTTCTTTTAACAGCTTAGGTTATTTTTTCAAGACACGTTTGGCTTTATTTCTTGAAATATCGATTCCACAACGTTTACTTCATACTTGCTCACTATGTTCGCCATCCCTAATGTGGCATTGAAGCGACTGTGTGATAAAAGTGAGAGGAACTGTGCCTTTTATAGTGCGGGTTTCTGTTCAAAAAAGAACATTCAAGTTACGAACGAAACCCTAATGATTGGTACTATTGGCTAAAGTAGCCTTCACAGTTCGGTATGTACCTCAACCACTTGTCAAACGCGTTTACACATGTCGGGTTCTTATCTGACCAACTATCGCGCTTAAACTATTACACTCCTCAAAATATCTGTCCCTTAAGTTATCTGTAATGTTTAACCAGTAGTCTTTTTTCCTTAGCGTTGGGTACAGCTGACCACACCCGTTGTTACAGACAATGAAGCCCAGAATGGATTTAATCAGGAAATGGAAAAAGTAGACAACACAAAGTTTTAGCTTTGCATTGCGTTTTACTTCGTCCTTCCTTTATACCTTTTTTTTTTTGTTTGTTTTTCATTTTTATAAACATAACAATACCACCCAATGGCAAACTAATTAATTGCTTTACTTAAAGAGAATTTATATCTGCGTTCAAGAATGGTTAATGCGATGATAATTAATGAAATCATCAACAGTCTGTTAATGACTGTTGAAATTTATAGAAATAATCACAATTGTCAAAAATCAAATTTGAGCTTAAAATTCTTGGCGCCATTTAGCGCACTTTCAATAATTTATATAGAGAATAATACATGGGCGCGCGGAGATATGGAATTTATCTTCAAGTGTTCACATCGATATCGAACGAGTGAGCGCAGCGAACGAGTGAGATATCGATTGTGAACACGAGACACAGCCATTCCATAAACCAAAACCATGTCATATAGTCGAGAACACGATAAATGCATTTCATTGTTTAAAATACTCCAGTGAAATCTCGGAGCTCTACAAAGTACAGTAAAAATAGACGTAAACGAAAGTGCAAGTTGCTATGGCAACAAAAGAGGATTTCCTGATTTCTGATTGGCTGATATTTTTACATGTGAAAATATATGGAATTTCTCAGTGGCAGAAATCCTAGTAAAATACTGGTGTTTATATAATAAAGATATATATTTTTAAAACAAACAATTTTTACCGAGGACGTGTTGTGTAATTCAGAACATAATGTACACACAATTGAATTTTATGCAGAAAGTTCTGTATTCATTAATCATTTATCTGAATAAAACGAGTACGAATATTTTAAAGAAGTGTCTATAAACGTCTGGACAAATCAGTCTTACGATCAGTTCACCCCGAAAATGTTCCCTAAATTTCCCCAGAGGTGATTAACAACTTGAAATAATAAATCTGCCTTACAGCACCGATTTCAATTTCACCTCTCAAACAACGCTTTTAGCGACTGAAAAGGTCACAGCCTTTTGCTGTTTTGGTAACTTACTAAGGAAAAGGTCTGACTACAGTTTGTGGACCCTGGACCTGTACCTAAACAAGTATGGTGTAAATTTTATTCAGTAAATGGAAGACGAACAAAGACATGTGTCGGATGATTTACCAGTCAGTATTCTTTCAAGACCTATTCTTGTTTTTCTTGCTCTTGGCCGAGGCTTGAAAGACAGGTTTGTTGTCAGGCGGGTGATTATGTCTTGCTTGAAACTCACCCCTTCATGGCTCTATAAATTACAGTGTTATTTTTATTGGGTTCGTGAAGATGCGACAATCAAACATGGCTCTTGTAGAACAGTTGTCGAAAATCAAATTGCAGCAAAGTTTGAACTTTCTGTGTAATATCAGCAATGTTGTGCTTAGTGTCCGCTGGTCCGCAAACCAGGACAATTTCTCACAAAGCAGACGAAAAAATTGCTGAACATGAAGTGGATAGGGTTCTTAAGAACGTCTTACGAGTATGTACAACCCAATTAAGGGTAAAGAAAACATTTCAACTTAATAAGTATAGCAAGAATAACAAGAATCGGCTTCATACTATTACAAGTTCACTTTATCTCGCGAAATTATCAGTGTTGATGGTTACCAAGGATAACACTAACGGACAAAGGCTAGCGATCGAGGACTTTTTTAAGAGAGTGAGAACCGTGTTAAATCAGACTTGCGTATTACAGTGTAACTATTCTGACAGCTATCTTCAGGCAAAATTTTAGCTCATCAAGTTCTATCCAGCTAAAGTTTTTTTCTGCCGGACCAAAGTCCACATGCTTCAAAAAGTAAAGCGTAGGGTGAAATAAGGATGAACAAGGGATGCTGCAAGGAACGCTCAGGGAGAAGCAGCAATTTAAGGTGTACTTTAAAGCAATGAACAATTTTATACAGTTTTGTTTAACAATATTTTTAAACAACAACCTGCATTCACCACAGCGAGTTGATTTTCTGGGGAATACAGAGGTGTGGCGTACTCTTGCAACACAAAGCAAATAGTAATTTATTGTAATAGAGTTCATGGAGAGTTCATTGGCAATTATAACTATGGATTTCATGGCATGGCACAATGTTGCTGTTGAACAGTCCGCCTTTAGTGCACAAACCATCCAACTAAAGCACCTTGAATGCTTACAATTGACGACGTCTAACTGAAGTTCCGTGGCGACTTGTGCTGATTCCACGGCAACGAAGTCAACCTGATTTAAAAGGACCACAAACGGAAAAATTCATTCGTTAAATTCTGGCTTCCAAGTAACTTTCACGACTATGACATTGTATGTATTCGAAAGGGGTAAAGGGTTTGCACCTAATGGGGGACCAGTAACCCGGGTTCGATACCCGGAGTTGATGTCATGTGGTTGGTTCTTGTCCTTGCTCCAAAGTTTTTTCTCCACGTTTTCCGGTTTAAATCCCACCGCAAAAACCAACATTTCCAAATTCCAATTCGACCAGGAAACAGTGGAGGAAGAGCCACTCTGTTGATATGCCACTGAAATTTCCATTCCTTTTATTTTTGATTTTAAACCATAACATACAATTTTTAATTAAAGGGTTGACGAGAAATACATTGTCATTGAGGTAGGAGTCACATTGCCCTGTTTCATGATATTTCATCATATTACAATGGCTTTAAATCCGAAGTTCTCATAAGGTGTATGCATAACATAGCACTGGGTTTGCTACACACCAGTCGAGTTGTATTCTTGTTCGAAACGAAGGTACATGGAATTTTGCTGTGACCTGGGCTAGAGCGGAAAACACAGGAATTAGGCAACGAATAGTTACTGCAAACAGCTTTTAAATTTTATAGTTGTGTGATTATTGACCTGGCCTTTGAGTGGAAGCGAGGCTGGAGTTGAAACTTCACTGCCTTTCATATGGAAAACATGTGAGGCGTTATGTTTGAATTGCTTAGTTTTCAGTGAAAAGGCTCAACTTGTTTGGTACACTTGTATAAACACTCGTGTTCTTCTTGTGCTAACTCGTTTTCCTTTGATAGTTAAAACGTTTCTCTGGTTAAAAATATGTAAAACGTGTACAGAATCAAATCTAAACACCCAAGGTTTCGGCCAAAACCTCAGCCTTCATCAGGGGAAGGTGATAACAATTTTCAAGTAGCGCGAACATATAGAAGAGAAAATGCAATTTTTTTTAACAATTAAGTTTTTTCCTTTAGCGTGGGATTTAAATATTCATGTGGCAAGTGCATGCCATCGTCCCGATTGATTAGGTTCTTATCACCTTCCCCTGATGAAGGCTGAACGTTGGGTTTTTAAAACATTTGATTTCTTATACGTTCACATATTTCAGTAACCAGAGAAACGTTTTAACTATCATGAATCCACCTGGTTACAGATCCATTTTTAGTTTTCCTTTACATATCAGATCACTGAGGTTTGCAACCAAAAAACTTAACCCCAGCCTCGCTTCCACTCAAAGATTAGGTAGCTAAGCACACAACTTTCATTTAGAGGAACTGTTTTTAAAGTAACCACTATTTTTCAGCTAGTTTATTGAAATATTTCAAAGTTCTTGTTATCTGCTTACCCCCACTGACCGGCACAGGACTATGTTCAGCCACGTTAGAGTATCTCCAGGTCCACATGACGTACCTCTGGGTTTCTTTTCTAAAAAGGAAGAAATAGTTGTTAATTCATGTCAACAAACGTTAAAGGGCCGCTGTCACGGCGATTTTGCTGTGTTTGGTCAAAACTGCTGAAATATTTGACAAAAAACCTTTTTTTCTAACCTGAAATTGCTGTTAGAGCTCAGGGAAGAAAATATTAAGGGATTTATCCGGGGAAGAACAAGCTATGATCAGTTTTAGCGACATCTCTACAACTGATACACAGAGTGAAACTGGCCAATTTTTTTCAAGTTGCAATCCATTTCCATCTTAGCCATCCGCAGTCAAACATAACTAAAACTAGTTTCTGTGCACTACTAGGGTTATTCTTAACAAAACTGAACCATTATTTGACAATTCCACTGACTCAAATAAGCTTTTTGGCTATTCAAAGTAACACAAAATAGTTGTATTTGCAGTCAGCTGATATAATAACACGATCGTGAATTGTTTTGTGGGATACCTTGCAATGTATAACAAACACGTGTTAAATGCTAGACTGCTAGCAGTGCCTCTCTGATAGTCGAGAGGGAGAGCTAAAAGAGCGACGCGAGTATAAGCAAAACGACAAGAACAGCCTGGGAAAGAGCGGCCCTCAGCTCGCTCGCTTCAATTTGGGCTGCAAGCAGTTTATTCAATTTCACCCAGTAATTTAACTGCTTTTGATACTGGCAAGAAGCCTTCAGCCTTTTTTTAAACAAGAACTGGAGTAAAATAGCCCGGAACACTGACTAACTGTTTTACCTTGATATTTTTCTCAATTCTGTCCACTTGTTGACCCAGCATATCGATAACCTCTTCTCCATGTTCCAAGAGAAGCAGCTCTAGTTCTTGCACAGTTGTCAACTTTTGCACTTCCTGTTAATAGTGATAAGAAAATCGGCGTAGCTATATAAAAACAATCCTGGCGCGGTAGTATGTTTGTTAAATAAGATTGGAGAAACCTCACCTCCAACAAAAGCTCCATATCAACTCTGTTGAGATGACAGCGGGTTATTTCACGTCCATCAAAATTTACCTCTGCCTTGAAGCGAACTACATCTGCACCTAAACACAAAAGTTATCAGCATTCATATCTGCTCGGAGACAATCAAGGGGATTGAAGAAGTGCTCAAGAGAGTTCAAGATAGGAAAATTCTGTCGTGTCCACGGCAAAAGGGTTTCGATTCGTGAGAGCAGCAAGCTCTTTATAAATTGGACAGCAAGTTTCAGAGTTCTCCAAAGCAGGCGGAGCTTGGAAGAGAACAACGGATCAGCACGGTTTGTGTTTGACAGGTGGTTGACTAATGCAATACACCTTGTGTTCATCCTGCACGGCCTTAGAGGAGGAAATTTAATTAAAAGATTTTACATGACACAGTAAATTTCGCCATTTACATTGTATCC
>NW_028145642.1:1857500-2143169 GCF_977016875.1 Pavona decussata
TAGCCAGTAGCAATGTGGCTGGTAAAGAGTTAAAACGTTGGAGTGTTATTGCTTATACATCTTAGAATATAGGCACCAAAATGAGTGGAAATGTATAAGTACAGATACAGAATTTAACATCAATTGTACAAGGCATCATACACCTCTCTTCACAGTCAACTGTTCACATACGAAATTTTGCTTTCTCCATATTTTGACTGTTTTCTACAGATTGCCAACTGAGACAAGCTGACTGCAAAACACAGCGGTAAAAATATTACAGTTTCCCTTTATTAGATCTAAGAGAAGACGGTGGTAGAGATTGGTGCGCATCCTGTAGACTCCTTACTCAAACAAAAGGACGGTAACGCCAACGAAAACGTCGCTTGAAAATATGAGTTCGCGTCACTTGCACTACTTCGCAATTATTCCAATTCGTTCAACTTGTACAATGTGGCCGAACTATCCAGAAACAGAACAGGTGGGAACGGCGTTCAAGCTGAGGCAGAGAATGAAAAATTTACCGTCATGTGCTCACGTTCTCCGCAAAGCCTTGAATTTGTCATTTTACGTTGTTGTTTGGCCAAGTACGGCGAAGAAGCGTACCAAAATTTATAACGCACGTGCAGAGCCTTTGTTTTTCTCATTAAATCCTACTGTTTTGTGGCGTTCTCGTTGCCGTCTTCGTATAGTAGCTTCTTAAACTCCCTACAGAAGCAGATCCCCCTTCTGACACCATGATTGTACCTTACATGTTCAAATGTCAATAAAAGAGAAATCACACCGTGTGATCAGCAGTCTACATTACTCCAGAACACTAAATGCAAATCATGTAACAGACATTGCGTGTTATAGCCAGATGAATGGAAGCATCTAACATTACGTTTAAACCACCAACATCATATCAATGTGATATGCTACCCTGGAAATTGAGTAACAAAATGCCAGCAATGATTTCCATCTTGCTGGAAATTTGGCCACAACACAACCTCAACAGTCAGCTTCAAAGATTTCATCTGTGTGAAATTAAGTGTTACTAAAAAATCGAAAAAAAAAAATTTGATCAACTTTCATCTTAGCAAAATCGACTGTCTTAACTGGAAGGTACCTCCAGACATTTCTGTAAAACAAACTGAGACATGGAACTTTGACAATTAAAGAAACAAGAATCAGTAACTACTACTAACAGAAGAATATTTGAACGCAGTAAATTTAAACACTGTATTGCACTTTTATTTTAGATGAGGAAGGTAGATTGCGATAGTATTAAGCCAGACTTCGTTAAATACAAAAATGTTTTTGATTCTGTAGCCGCAGCACCAACCGTTGATGTTGTTTGGCTGTTGTAGAGAGGTTACATTTACGAGATCTATCTAAGCCTACAAAGTTATGTTAACTAAGATCTAGTTAACCTAAGGTGCTGGTATCTAAAACAGAATGATAACGGTCAACTAACCTCCTTCCACTAAAAATGACCCAGCAAGAATAGTATAAGCCTGTGTCATGGAATAAGAAAAGGATAGAATTAGGTTACATCATGAATAAATATTGACTGCAGATGTACCATGTCGACGTTCGAAAAGGTTTTTACCGAGTTCAGCTTGAAAACTTTAATCAGACGAGCAGTGAATGGAGTGATACTAGCTACTAGGTAAATGAAACAAACGACACAATCCATCTGGATACAAATATACCGAAGCTGGAATTTTAAAAATATCTGGCATGAAGATGTGTCATTGTTGGCTTGTTGGTTTTCGTTTTCTTATGGAAAATCATACGGAGATAAACAAGTGAACCCTATGACTGTAAAAGCCAAACCCAACATTTTTTAAGCCAATATCCATTTGCGGAGGGGAGGGGTAACTCTAAACAAACATTTTGACTGAAGTGCAATCATGCCTGAAGGAAATTCACAAACAAACAAATCAAATGAATTTTTTTTCTTAAGGTAGCCCCATAACTATCGAGATCTTGCTTGACAAGCATACTTTATATCAAAGCGGTAACTATGTAATTAAGTGACCAGACAATGGATTCGATCTGAATAAGATGGGTCCTAAGTATTATCTAAATACAAAACCTACGGTTCAGAAACAATAGGCGAATCTTTGTTTACACTTTTTGCCTCATTAACATACGCTTATCACTCTCTGATGACGCCAATAAAATAAAAACTCTAAATATTGAAAGGACAGTTTTCTCTGAAAATTTGAGCCCAATACATCGAATGGTTTCGGAGAAATTCTCTCCTAAAAACTCGAAATTTTACAGAGAATGTATGGCTCGTTAACTTTTTCGCCACCCAGCAATTTCGCAGTTTTTGATGGCTGATAGTTCCTTTAATATTGCTTGCAAAGAGCTGAAAATTGCACAAATTGTTCAACTTAATCAGCTCTTTCAACTTTTGCATTTAGTTTATATATATACGGCCACGGCTTCTATGAGTTAAGTCGTATGCTAATGAGGAAAAATGTAAACAATGACGTCAGCAAAGATTCGCCTATACTTGTGATTCATCTTAACTTAATAAGGCTTTGTGAATCCGGCTCCAGAAATTTTCACTTCCAAAATGGATTTATGGTTCTTCAAATGTCGGTCGTCATGTTTTGAGATTTTGAAAGTACATGTAATACATGGAAGCTAACTAATAAACATGGTTAAAGGAACCCACCCTGAATGAGTGCTGGTAACTTGAAACAAATAACAAAACACAACAGGGTTAAAATAGTATTTCTGAAAATTTCACCTCTCATCTAAACGTTTAAATATCATTTGGTTTAAAAACGGGACTTTTCGAGGTTAAAATCTTTAAAATGAACTTCCTTTCGAGTAGTTTGATTACTGTTTATTTGAGAAGTATCGTATGCACCGTTTAGGCCTCTTTTTTCCTCATTTCTATTTTTGCCTCCTCCTCCCCCTCCTCCTTACTACGACCACCATAATGCTATTGTTTCACGCCGGTGTTTAGGTCCGCGAAATTTAAAAACAGCGGCGTGAAACAATAGTATTGTGATGGTGGTGGTGGGAAATGTGGAGGAGGAGGAGGAGGAGGAGGCAAGGTCAGCAAAAAATAGATAAACCTGTCAAACTAGTTCGTCACCTGTTGGTAAGCTTAAAATAGAACATGACATCATCCTATTATATCAATGTATTCTAACAGCCATTAATGAGAATCCACTGTATCTTATTTATGAGATCAAGACAATAGCCTATGAAGTCATCGGTGTTAATTTATTCTCCCGAAAAGTAATGAGATTCCACCGCAAAAAAGAGGCCTAAACGTTGCATTCTATACTACTTATTTACCAAGTGTACTCTGCTTGAAAGCTCCGAAAGACTTTTTCATAACAGGAATGACAATGCTTAACTGTCAAATTTGGATGTCCAACTTACCATAGCAAGATTTTCTAAGGGAGCAGGGTTAATGAGACCTGTAACACCATGGTACACTGTCACACCAGCTCCAAGAAAAAATATCCCCACACCACTGATGAGAGAATATACATAACGAGCTCTTGACCAGCCATATCTAAAGAGGGTAAGACAGCAATAGACTGTTTTTAGGCATGCACGCTATTTTCGTAACATAGGTCATCTATGGCTACAAAGTTGCAATCGAAAATTCCTTATAATGATATTAATTGAAAGACATGTGTTACGACAAACTTATCCTCTCTTCTGAAGACCTCTTAATAACCAGAAGAACTATATTTCACAATTCATAATGATACTTACGGGTGATCTGGAGAAGGTTTCTTAATGGAGGTTAAGATACCAACAGCTAACAAGCACTGAAATAGAGTGTTCCAGTTACTAGAGATTTACTGCATTTATATAAAATTTTAACGAGTTTTTAATGAATCACTCACCATCACCTCAATCAAGGGAATTATAGACAACATAAATATAATATATAAATTTTACGGTAAGTGAAATTTCCAAGATGGGAGAAACATCCCAAATGATTACATCAAGGCAATGTTTCAACACATTACAGCTGATGCTATATATTTTGGCGAGGGTGTAGTCGTACAAGCTTAAGCTGTACTATGATAGACTGTTCTACCACGTTAGAACGCATGGTTTCCAAAGATGGCCAGCATTGATGGAGAGTTAATTACTCCGTCATAAAAGCAACTGCATTGGCGCTTGTCAACAGCAATCCGACGACAAATTTTCCAGGATTCGAGCCCACAGTCCCCTGGGTTAAGTCTATTTATAGGCGCTGCAACTTCTTGCGCCGAGCTGGAACTACCATGTGTCCACCAGGACTGTTCGAGGAGTGCAAGCTTACTTTCCTTGCCGACATCAACAGGGCAATCACTCAACATAACATTCCTCCTGAAATTGGTGCTAAATGCTGACCAAACCCCTTGCTCGTACGTCGCGCTGGGAAGAATGACAATGGCTCCACGAAATTCCTCTGCAGTTCCAATAAAAGGCCTCACTGACAAGAGGAAATATTACTCTTACCCTTGTTATCTCGCTCTCAAGGCAATTTTTTGCCAGTGCAGACCATATATCAAGGGAAAACCATAGTCAGCCAGCCAAGAGGCTTCAAGTTTCCCAAAGGATTTGCAATTTCACAGAAACCAAAACATTACTCAAATGAAGAGGAAATGCTAACGCTAATAGATAAAGTAATCAAGCCACAAGTAGACCAAAAACGGAAGGAGCCGAGACTGCAACCAACGCAAAAAGCGTTACCTGTTTGGGACGTGTTCAGGGGCCAGAAAACTGACAAGGTTTTGTTGAAGTCGGCATCACTGAATATTGAGGTTGTGTCAGTTCCTGCACACATGACACAATTTCTTCCAGCCTCTGGATCTTACTGTCTATGGAGAGGCTAAGTGGTTCATGAAGGACCAGTTTACTAAATGGTATTCAGCAGGAATCCAAACGCAAATGGAATCAGGAACAAGTACTGATGACATTGAAGTCGATTTAAGACTGTTTGTCCTGAAGCCCTTGCATGCCAGCTGGATGGTAAGCCTATACAACCGCTTGACTAGCAGTGAGGGAAAGCGCTACGTTGCCAAAGGATGGGAGAAAGCAGGAGTTGCTGGGGTTAAAGTAAAGCAAAGGGTGAGTAAGTAAAGGGTGAGTCAGCTCTTCCTCTCGAGGATCCATGTCCTAATCAGTTGTGAGCGCAAATAGACGGTGTCATGTACTCTTGTATAGGTCTGCTTTGTTGCAAAGAAACATGTCAAACTGTTTTCAATTTCGTTTTGTTATAATATGGTTTTGTTCAGTGTCAATTGGAAACTATTGTCATGGAAAATTAAAATCAGTTGTGCCAATTCTGAGACTGTTTGTTAATGCAGATCAGTATTTTGACAATTTTCGCGAAATTTAGTTCCTTTTAATATATACCTTTGGCCAAATCACGAAATTAAAGCGGAGATGCAGTTTTAGCAAAGTAGATGAAGTGTTAGATGAGCTGTCAGTGCCATATCGCCCAGTTCAGTTGACTGCAGTCATGAAGACAGACCAAAGTATGCTGAAAATTTCAATACCACCCTCATTTCAGGCAAATATGAATCCAATGTTCATCGATGGACCCTACTGGAGAGTACCTTGAAGGTCTGAACAGTTCATATATTTGTTCATATATTTCTTTACGCAACTGCTTAAGTTGCGTCTAGCTTCGAGGATCTTTCTTTTATTCGATCTTTCATCCGCAGTTCAAAATATATGTTTCATATATTTACATTCATTTATTCATCCTTGACGGGTATTTTACGAACTCACAATATGACCAGCTCCCAGTTGGCTTAATAGCCCAGTTGGTAGAACACTGCAACGGCATCGAAGACGTCATGGGTTCAAATCCCGTTCAAGCCTGAATTTTGTTCAGGCTTTCTTTTCACAACTAATTAAGTTGCGTACAAACTGCGAGGATCTTTCTTCTATTTGATCTCTTATCTGCAGTTCAAAACATAATTTTATGTTTCATATAACATTCTTTCATATATCTGTGTCACTCAAAAGACGATATCTGATTGTTCAAGCGATCTAGATCATTAACTTTGAGAAAAAGCACTCATGGAACACCCATGAAGAAATAAAGAATCTTAATAGTTAGAAAGGAACATTACATTTGCACAGTATATACCTGGTTTAACATATCAGCCAAAGAGTGAATAGATTCTGATAACATGGTTGCTGATCCAGTGTATAAATATGCACCAAATTTAAACAGCATAACAGCTAAGTTGCTGAAAGAAAACAAATTACAACAGATAAGTATTTATTAAAAGATGATGCAAAGTAGCGAAACACTCGGTAAGTATCTAAGAAATACACTTAAATTAATACATACACAGATCATTTATAGAGACAATTCAGTGCCTCTTTCAAATACCTTGTTAAACCATATAATATGAAGTCATGCAAAATTGAGGGGTGGGAAACCTATAATATCAACTACTGGAGAATTATTTTGCCAAGGGGTGAAGAGAACATATCAGGTGTGACAGATGCAGTAGCTATCGCCAACAATCTCTACTTCACATGGAGAAATGTATCCATGCACCAGGTTCAGATGGGGAGTGAAACTTTACATCAGAATGTCATGTAGCAACGTGGTAGAGGCCACAGGAGTTATGCAATGCAACTGCAGATGATCGAAACAATGCATCTATGACTACCAATGATCTTAGATATACTGTAATACTTGGAGTACAGGGGCCAGAAGAAAACTACCTTCTCTTGATGCGCAGAAGCTAGAGGAAGGAAGATCATTATGGACATTGTATCCCTGCATCGGTTATTGACTCCATCACCAGGCAGGTGCTGAAATTGCCCTCTAGGAACATGTAATCAGATCCGAAGGAGCATTTTGAAGGAGAGATTTCTTAAACAGAAATAGTCCCATGTATCTCACACTTCTGAGACATTTAAGCACAAATTCCTTGATCAACACCAAAACAAGATTCCATATCCTGTTCGGTAGAGGTACACCTCTGTTGGATTGTTTCCAACCAAGTGTATCTGGATCAAGTAAGTAGACAAGTGCATAACTGTTTTCATCATATAATTGTTGTCTGGGCCAAAGAGTCTTGACCAAGCTAAAAAACTTGCATCCAGACCGAGTGAGTTGTTCAGCTACAAGATCATGTAATGTGTACAAGCCACTTGTGAATCAAAGAGAGATCCATCATGTGCACCAAAGAGCAGGGGAACACCTATCAAAGAAAGAGTGAAGTTAATGAGTTTTAAGCATGCTGTGGGAAGATCATTTGTCTCTAGACTTCATGCAACTTAAGCATTTCCAGGCTGAATGGGGTTGTGTGATCATACAAGAGAAAACAGCAAATGGAGAAAGACTCCTGAGAGTTTCTGAGAAAAATCAGCGTCTGCATCCTTGATTTTTCCTTCCGGCTGGAAAGCACGACCTCAAAGACCTACAAAAGGAAGGAAATTCTGCCTCTACTCCTGTTCAAGTATGGCATCTCCCACATTTAGGCGATTTATCACCCAAGGAAATGAGGTCAGATTTGGACAGTCTTAGATTCATCAGCTACGTTGTTGGTCACCTCTCAACATGAATAGTGTTTTTGGCGTCCTGTTTCAAAGAAATGACGGTAATGGCTGACATTGAGCAAATCTTCCACCTCTTCCGTATGGTTTCCAAACACCATGGTTTCCTGCTTATTCTTCGTTTTGAAGGTAATGAACCAGAAAAGACGATTGTGGAGTTTGCGGGACCACTTATCCTGTTCAATTAGGATCCCGGTCCAGCAATGGCTTGTTTCTCTTGTAGAATGATGGCACAGAAACATTTGGCAAAGCCATCAGAGAGATAGTTTGGACAGGTATCAAGATGTTTCTTTCAATGAGAATGGCCCTGGAATCTGAAAACAGGTGAATGTGTGTACTTGTCCAGTAAGGTGCGAGCCTCCTAGATCTGCAGGATTAGCTAATTTATTTGGTCATCCCTTTGTACAAATTTTGCTAGTTGTCAGGGACCTGCAAAAGAATTCAAGGACCTGAAGAAGTTGCCAGCAGGATTTCTAAACACAGCTGTTGACTAAACACTGCCTTCGATTCACGCCTTTCTTCAGGTCAATCAAACTCAGATGGTCGCTATCAAGGTGGCTACCCAAGAAGAACGCATTCCAGGCAAATGAAGAGCCTTAAAACCTGCCTGACAACTGTCAACGAGAAAGGAGCAAAAGATACTGGAATTGTGTGAGCTGTATAGCTTGGACCCCTTCATTAATAACAACCGTGAGCTCCAAGTTGGAAATCAACTTTTTTTGCCTCTCAAACCTCAGTGGTGACGAAAAGTACCAGGCGTTATTATCCAAGGTACAAGATTTCTGTATCTGGTGATGGGACCCTACATTAAGAAACTGTATCACTAAAGCCTTGGTGACCAGAGGTGATGGTACGGTGATACTACACCAATACATATCGGTACTCTCCATGAACCAACATTTACGGATACCCTTAGACATCAATGCATCTCCACCTTGGCCACTTCCCAAGAGTGCTAAAAAAGCTGACCAAAAATGTGGGAACCAATGTGGAAAATCCTTCATTTTTGTGCCTTCATAAAAAGCTTGCCATTTGTCTCATACTCAGTCTTATGGCAACTCAAGTAAGAAACCGAGACAGCAGCAAGTCAAGAGTCTGTCTGGTAAACTATATGTGTATTTGAATTTGAATGGTTTTGATCAAGAGAAAGGCATGCATAGTTCTTAGAGTGTACATACTTTTAAATCCACTCTTCTGCTTACACCTTCAAATGCTACAATTTTATATTTTTATGCTACTTGGTAGTCTTTGTATCCAGAACCTTCAGACATAGAGAAGTCAAATTCTTAAGATGTAGGTGTTGAAAGAAGTTTTTATTTTCATTATACATTATTTTGATCATACATTCACTGAAGGATATAAGCTGGTGACGGCAGTAGAAAAGAACAACTCAGATCAACACTGTGCATCAACAAAGTGGTATCTGACAGTAAAAGCATTTCTAAAAATGGAAGTTACACAGATACCTGCAAATTGCATAGGTTACAACTTTGGCAGAGCCTTTTAGCATCATATTTCTTTGTGTCCTTTCACCAAATTGCTAAAAATGGCAAACATATTATTTTAAAATGTTATATATACATATATCACAATACGACCCTGCACTCATACATGTAAGAGAGATTATTGCGTATTAATCTATAAATATTCTATTGTAACCAACAGGAGCGTTTCTTTTGCAATGAATACTGTACAGTAAATTTGTTGATTTTCAGTCAGAGTAAATTGAGTGGTACACTGCATTTCATACATGATTTCTACCATTGAAGTTGAGGTTTCATATGCTTTTCCCCTCAGCCTAAGGTCAGATTTCTTAATATCGTAACATTAAGGTACTGCTTTACTGCACTATACAAATCTTCTTGAACAGTTTGTACTGAAAATGAATATTTCAAACAGGGATCCAGGATTTTGCAACAAAACATAAGACATTTTTGATAACAGAACAAGAAAAATCAAAACTGATGACATGTGTGGCAAAGTTTCTATAACTCATTGTGAAAATGTTTTTTGTGCAAACCATTCTTTTATTACAAATGCTACTATAAAAAGCTGTGATGTAGAGAAAAAAGCTTTTTCTCAGTGACTTTATCATGTCAGAAACTGGTATCAGATAGAAAAATGCAGTTATTACCTGGGTACACTTGGATCCCTTGGCAACAAATCAGTCAAGTGTAATTAAATATACATAACTAGTTAGTATAGAGAGAGCTAGTGTTAACAGTGTACCTGGTTTTCCTCTTTCTTCTTTGAATGATCCCTTATTGTCTTCTTTAAATGTCCTATAAGTGCTCCTAACCCTAACAGTGAATAAATTCAGATCTTCTGTGACGACAAAAGGGATGATGGTACAATATATTTTTGTAAATATGAACCAAAAACATATAATAAACAAATTCTTTTCAGCTAGCCTGGGGCATCAAGACTGACAAATATGGTCAAATGTGTCATGTAATTAACATGAATGTTGCAAGTATTTGACAAGAAAATTACTAAATGTGTTGTTGCCCCCACAGAAGATTTTAGATCTGAACCCTCAATTATTCTTTAAAATTACTTTAGAGTGGTAGTTATTTTAAAAACAATAAAGTAACGTTTGGTTTTATCAACATTGTTTTAACAACATAATTTACTCTGATGAAACAGCATTCAAATCTTTTTGTGGTGGCCATTAGTTATCTTCAGTTATATATTACCTATGTTGATACAACCAAGCATTCTTTTTCCAATCCACACCGACACAGCACCATAGTTTCTTTAGAACCTAAAACTCTCATCCATTTGTAAAATAGTAAAGCTTACCTTTTCTATAGCGTTCACTTTCCTCATACGCCTTTTTTCTGTCCCAGATCTCTCTTGCAAGACCTTCAGGTCCTCCCCAAATTTCATAAGACCTTTTGGTAGAAATGTTTAAATTCAGAATTTGTAATTTATTGCTAATTGCTGCAGCTGCTGTAAAGCTACATGTACACAGTACTATTTGTACAGGCATAATATGTACTCCACAGCAAAAACGGCCAATGGATAATTACTGAGTTACAAATATTATTAATAATAATATGATAAAGTATTAACCATGATATGCCTTGCTTTCTTAATATGTAAGTTATGCACTGGAGAATTTCCAAAAAGAAGTAACTAAAGACAAAATAGTTGTTGAGACATGGGAGGGACATGGATATTTTCTCAAAAAAAAACTTTTTGTCTGGGACATTACAAAAAATTAACTTCAATAAGCAATTTTTTTGGTATTAAGTCTCTATTTTGTTAACTTTTCTGCAAAAAAAAAAAAAAAAAAAAATACTGAACATCACGTCAAGACAAGCAGAATTAATGTTTGAATCATTTCAAGTAAACATCACAGTACTACAGTGGTAATCCTTTACCTTAGATGCTGAAGAACAAGTTAAATAATTAGTTTTGTATTGGGCTAAGTTGCAAAGCAACAAAGCCTCCAGTTAGCCATCAACACAGTGCAGGATTGACCTGCTTGCACAACCAGCAGAATTAACCACACAGCTATCAAAACAAAATTGACCAATAGAGCTTACAATACAATCAAACTAACAATGGCAATGAGTAGTCTCCATGCAGCCTTTCTTAGTGTCGCCACGCAATAGTCAGTGGGGAGAAGCACTGCATGATGACACTAAGAACGGCTGTGTAGGAGATTATGCAACGAGTTAATGAATAATTTTGTATTTTTAGACAACAACGAGGACATCAAGTGACACTTCACTTAAAAACACATGATCAAACTTTAATTTTAAAAGCTTCTAATTACTTCTTGAGTAAACATGTTATACTAACACAGCACCTTTTCTCTACATCTGATTTCAGATAACAAACATCTGGAGGTTGCTCTGGATCACTGTAGGCACTACGAACTGCTGTAGTCTTCAGACCTTCTAAATCACTGAAATTTGATCAATAACTTTTGTTATACAAAAACTTAATTTGGCCTCAGTGAAAAAATTATAAATTTTGTGAGACATATTTAAATAAAAAGATTACAAAGTTACTGACAACTGGTGAAACCTTTACTTTTTTTTAATTTTATTGCCTTACAGAACACAGAACAACTGCTGAAATCTACTGCATTATTTATCAAAATAATGGAATTTGTTCCTGTTCAAGGATGTAGTGGATTGTTTTAAAAAAATTTGATGTGCTACCTGATAAATTAATGTACTACAGCAGTGTGTTCATATGATTATTTAACTATTTAGATTTATAGGGGAGGAGTGAAGCACAACCTGAAGGGTTGGATCAAGGACTGCCAAGCTCTACAGAAATCTTACTCTCAACAGATTAAGAGACGGAGCAATAGTCACAAGACTACCTCACTGTAGCAAGTACAACGAGCAACAGTCAGACTTTCACCGACCTAAATGGTGACCTCATTCACTCAAAGCTTTATTGCACTCCTATAATCCTCAATTACTGCCAGTTCACACAATAAAATGAAAATGCAGCCCTCAGCTTCGTATTTGTGTTTTGGCAAGCATGTGCAAGCCTTGAAATGCTTAACTGAATTACCAGCCTTTGTTTTACTGAGCACATTGGGCAAACAAAGTGGAGTAAATCACTTGGGGGATCATTCACTGAGATTACAAAAAAGTGATAGGCTAATGCGTGAATTTCAGCCAACCATACTTACATCCTTTATTGAACTGCAGATGAAATAAATATGAATAAATGAGGGAATAAATGTACGTACATGACTGGGATGGTCTCCTTTTTATCCATTCTTTCATCCACAGTTTAAATATATGTATTTCATATATTTTACTTCCAAAAAAAGTTAATATTATCTAAAATTTACTAGTTCCTTGTTATAGTTGGTTAAGGCAACCTGCATTAAAATAAAATTTGCTTACACATTATTTGTTTTATTTTGTTTCAACACTGCTCTGAAACTTACTAGCTTTCCTCAAGATAAAAAAAATGTATTATTTTATTATGGAGATATCAATAGTTCTTAACATGTAATAATCAATCTGCGTGCCAATCTTGAACTCATTTGTAGCAATTTGGATTTCCCGGCCAAATTTCCTCTTAGCATGGTATGCTCTTCATTTATTTAATGTATTTATTTATTTTGTACAATTAACATTTGTGTATTTATGTATTACATACCTTGGTTTAAGGAGGTAGTCACTCATGGCACGTGTTGCAGAAAGGAAGGTGTTTTGGTAATATTTTCTATTATAATTGACATCCCCTGATGGTAGCTTAAAAAGCCTCTTTGATCGTTCACCTAAATGACATACAAGCATAGTTACCAACAGTTGACAGGTTGAGAGCATTAACCACCTTGAGTCAAAGTTCAGGTTGTGTTTTTGCTCAGATCTGCTTAGATATTTTTTCAATGTGTTACCCTCATTTCGATAGGACACAGAAAATTCATGGATAAGGGCAATTTTCCCTTCAGAGCATGCACTCTGTTGTTACCCTTCATTTTTGCTGTTTCAAAGCAATCCATCTTTTCCAATAATTTTTTTTATTGCAAATGATGGTCGAAATGGAAACAAAAAAATAGGAGCACTTCTTTAGGAAAGAAGTGTTGGCCACAGGCAAAAAGTGAGGCAAATATGAATAAAATGAAACATAATAATTGGATATAAGATGGTTATATGCTGTCAGCTCTTCAATTTAGCTAGAGAGTGGAACAAGGGTGTAACATGTCGTACTTTAAATGTTACTTACCTTTGTTAGTAGTCTTCTTATTGACTGATTTGGCTTGGGTTGTACCATCTTCTGATCCTCCATTGACTACAGTATGGTTTGAACAACTTCTTAATATATTTTTAGACCCTTGACAGAAAAAAAGATTTTATGAATATAAATTAACCAAAGGAAGATGATGTATGGTTTCATCTAATCTGTCTGCCTGTCTGTCTACTGAATGGCAGCAGATTTTAGTGAATACAGTGAACTCTCTCATAGCGACCACTTCTCCTAAGCGACCACCTTCCGTAAGCGTCCGCCTCGCAAACAACCGTTTTGTTTCTCAGTTAAATACTGTTTTAAGAGCTCTCTCGTAAGCGACCACCACTCAAATTTCTTAAGGGACCACGACCACTTTTTAGGCCAGAAATTACACATATTCTTTCGTTTTCCGTTTCCGGTAAGCGACCACCCAACAAAATCACGTATGATCGCTTGTAAATCATTACTCAGAAGTGACAAAAGTTCAATTTTGATGACGCTTCCCCGGACTGTTGACAGATAACGACAGTTTACAGACAGAGAAGATGGCTATAATTAGATCTTTAGGTAAACCGGAATTGTTACAGTGATCTGTTCCAAAATGAACCATGAACCATGTTATACAAAGTTTCATCAGAAGAATGAAGTGATGTGAAATAAATCAAATAAATTAGTTTCTATTTGCCATATTTTAGCTGCTAAGATGATATTTTTATGTAATTAATTAATCAATCCAGTATTAAGGTTAGTTTGTTGATCTTTCCCGTAAGCGACCACCTCCCGTAAGCGACCACTTTGTCGTGCACCAAGAGTGATCGCTTACGAGAGAGTTGACTGCAGTTCTAACTTTTCTGAAATTTGTGACTGTTCAGATTGTTTTTTCACAAATCTACATCTACATTTAATTGAGTCTGTAAAGTCGTGAGACTTTCACAAAATCATGAAACTTTACTTAAGACAGGTCTTAATGCTTCATCCAAGAGCAAATTAATAAAGATAGACAAACCTCTACAACATTCAGGGCTGTCATTAGGTAGATGGTAGCTGACAACTCCAGCAAGACAGCTGGGACTATGACAGTCGGGGAGACCTTTTAGTTTATGGCTGGCTACGTTCCTTATGGGGCCAGCTTTTCCAGAACTTATTTTGATTTATTTAAGCTTATCATTTATTTTATCACAAAACAAAAGGTTTCATAAAAGGGCTTAAAAAAAAAGTGGCAAGGAAGCCTAAGAAACAAAAGTCACACATGTACTGATTAAAATCAT
Source organism: Pavona decussata (assembly GCF_977016875.1). Taxonomy (NCBI): domain Eukaryota; kingdom Metazoa; phylum Cnidaria; class Anthozoa; order Scleractinia; family Agariciidae; genus Pavona; species Pavona decussata. The sequence goes on from NW_028145642.1 coordinate 1,872,002, forward strand.
CGCTGCTTTGCAGTTCAGTAAGCTTAACTATTTTGTGATTATTTAAGTCAACATGGATTTCAGAAGAAAAAAATTGAGCATAAAACTTTGCTCGCTCTGACAGTCATACAATAATAACAATAGCAAATCAGTCCCGCAGTACCATACCTTTACAAAATTCATGGTGAAGTCCACCTTTTTTCCATGAAGAAAAACCTTTCAATTGTTGAATGAGACTAATGCTCGCATTTCGTGGTGAATGTTTCCAAACAGTTGCCCACATTTTCAAACATCTTCCAATTCAGAGGAAAAGTTGTCGGCCATTTTGCTAGTGCCTAGGCTCTCTCATGTCTTATTGTCCGCGCAAAACCTGAAGCGGAGCGGTCCCGTGTGCTCGTTGTCGAATCGTTGTCCACGATTAAAAACTTATTCGATAAACTTGATGCGATGTAAAACAATACAACCCGGATAACACATACAAATTTTACCAGTCAGATTTGTCGAACCCGGTAAAAATAAAATAAAGGAGTCACGCTGGATGACGAATGATCGAGATATCGTGACATCTCAGAGGCCAGTGAAACACCTAATTAAGGGGCCGTCACGCAATAGCGTGACCACCGGTTTTTGAAATGCCCGGGTTTTTTTTCTTCTTCAGTCGTAGTGGTCACCCATCCTAGACATTCAGGTGTCACTTGGTCTATTTCTCAGCTACTGAAATCGAACGCTGAACTGATTTAATGCAGTTTTTGAATTTTCGCGGTTTCAGTACAGTCTGAGTTAGTCTGGGCTGTTCACTGTTATTAAAGTTCCAGGCTTGCAAAAAAAGATTGTTTTGAATCTCAAGGAATCGAGTATTAACTGGGTTAAAAAACCTATTTATTTGAACTTGAACTCAATATTGGAAGACTCGCTGCAAGTGAGCCGCGCATAAAGACCAGCTTCTCACGCAAGGATTCGAAAGGATCTTTGTAAGTGTCGAGTACCCGTTATGGCAGATAATTTTTTTTCCTACGAATACCAGGTAATACACAGGCAGCCCAATCTCACAATCCGATAACATGAACGTGAAATCGATTTTGTATTTCGGTGAGAAAAGAGTCGTGTTGAAAGGCGGGATTCTTGTCTGAGTTATCAGGGAATACGAACGAAATAGAAGGAGAAGTTCAGATGGAGAAACGTTGAGGGTATTTCGAGCTCGTTCGCGTATTTTTATTACCTCACTGTTAAAATCGTTGAGCCATGGGCGTCATGGGCCCTGGATGGTTTGACGGTATTAAGCAGCAATCAAGTCACGCCAAGTAGCGTAACGGAAGGTCAGCAAGACGACCGCTTATTAAGCCTTTTTGGCTTTCTTGTTGCAAAAGTGGGACTAACTATACAATAACAAATTAAAGATCTATCGAAGTAAATCACCCCTCTTTGCGTTTCAACATACTGCAACTGCCTTTTATTTTGACTCCTCTCTTTTCTGTGAGCCCCTCCTTGATGAGCTCTACTCGCCGCACTCGGGGTGCATTTGATTCTTTTGGGGACGATTGTGGCTATCTTAATTCCGGTTCAGGAATAACACAATAGACAGAATATCAGTTTCACCCCTTCATATTGTATTTATCGTTGGTTTGCGGGATGTGCATCACCTGTGAAGTTGATCTCTAACGTGGTAGAATATCAGTTCGACTGTATTTTTAAGCTTCATCTCCAACTTTACCATCACGCAAATTAAGGGGCGCGTTTTCGTTTTGGGCACTATTGCGGAATAGAAATACACGGAAGAGACGGTATTCATGTTCTTCTGAGAGCTATTCTGTTTTCGTAATGAACAGAATAGTACTCCGTTGATTCTGCCCCTGATAGTCATAGCAGAATGAAAGAAATCAAGTTTGGTCAGAAAAGAGGAATTGCTTTCTTCTGGCCGAAGGTTTGTAGGTTAATGGAAATGGCCGGCGTTGCCTTCTTTGAAAATTCATTAGTCTTCATTAAATTTCAAAATGACGAAGAGCATGGAGCTCGTACGAAGACGCGAACCTTTTCCAATTTATCTGTGGTATGTAGCAGGCCTTCAATGGTAATGCAAATGAATAAGTCGACTTCACGATAAATCAGAACCACGCTTTACACGAACCTTTAAACGATGCTCAAATTACAGGAAAAATGAAACTCCTCGGAAAATAACTATATGGTTTCGAGCATACGCTGATATGGTAACCCACTGCTGGAAATGTGTTTGGGATATAGCGTAGGTCTTCTACTTTCCTCGAGTATTTTCGGAAGGCTTTGGTAATCTTTGAAACGGTCTGAGACTGTACAGGAAAATAAATGTCCGACGCTTTTTAACACAGTACCGGCAGCGTGGGGTTGGTATCCTTCAGCCACTCAACTGAGAAATAAGGTAAGTAGAGTAATACGTACCCGCTTGTTTTTAAACATCTGCGCGTCTGAAAACTACGGTAGTTTAATACTGTAGTTTGCACCCTCAGAGAATGTGCACAGGTCCGAAAAAGGCGTGCAGGTCCCCTGCGTAACCAGTGAAAATGAGCATCGCATTTTTGCGTATGTTTTCGGAAAAACTTCGCTGGGTACTAAAGTCGATCTTTCGACAGTGATCATGGGAATTTCTAACGCTTAAATTTACCTAAGTTAAAACTTTCCATGAGAATGATCACAGGTTTAATTTCAATCTTTCTCAAACATGACTTTTATTACAGGTTTGTAAACTATTCAACATCACTGACTTTTATCTGACTGTGATAAGCCTAACAAATGAATTACTTTATACAACGCGACACTAGCAATGAAGTACAACTTAACAGGTAGAGACTCCGATTTTTGTTTCCCAACCTCGAGACAAGATGAATATGAATTTTTTTCTTAAAATGTAATGGATAAACACGGTGGAAATTATAGAATTAGTGTTTTAATAGTTACACATTCTAAGGCTAAGACACACTCACTTCAACAACCCGTAGTGTTTGGTAGAGGTAGCGACAACAGACGGTTTTTGTTTCTGAACTAGCTGCTGATAGTTTAACGTTTGACGTTGTTGTAACTACCACATGTACGCTGTCCGCTGCCCACTAACGCCTATACAAGTCCCTTAACAGAAACAATCTATTGCAAGCGGGAAAGTGGGATAGAGAGCAAGTACTAAAATCATCTGTTTTTTAATTCTGAGTGAGAAAGTGTCACGGGCACCAAACACTCCCACTAAAACACTTTACAAGAGTGGAATAAGCTAAGATAACGTCATAAGTAACAATTCAAGCTAAAAATCTAGATAACAATGCTCACCAATAGTACAAATGGACGCCTTATATCACTGATGAAAATCTAAACAAAAAGACTGCTAAAGATCACAGAAACTGGACGATCAAACATTTCCGTCCAACATCGTGGTTGTCGCATTTAAAGAGGAAGTGTCATGGTTTTTTCTTTTGCCTCTTTTGTTAAAAACAGTGAAAAAAGACCTCCACTTAGGTATAAAATAATTCTAGAACAACGAGAGGAAAGAAATCAACTCAATTCTTTAAAGGAACAACTCGTGATCTGTTCTAGCGCATTTTGGGAACAAATGCGAGAACTTGAAAACGTTTACCTAACAGTGGGGTATTAATTTATAACAAAACGTAACAATTTTTTTGTTTCTGTTGACAGGCAAACATTTTTGGGTTTTGAAGTGACATCAAATTCGCGTGATACTTCCCCTTTAACGTTGGGTGGCTTAACGGGCAAACAATGTTTGACCAAACATCTTTGTTTTTAAGTAATACGTCGGCATCATCCAAATTCTGTTTTTGATTGGTTGCTTTTTCCCCGCTGGCGCAAGTTCAGTTGGAAACGGTGGTTAAGGAATAAAAAAATTGTTGGAAACGCAAAATGTTTGATGAAAATGCTTGATCTAGATCAAGCATAAAAAAATAAAATAAATTTTACACTGTTGAGAGAGGCGGCTAAACAATCAACCATGTTCTTCCAACACGATGTTGGACGAAACTATTTGATCATTTAGCCGGGGCTTAATGTATGAACGCCTAAATTATAAGTTTGGGTTACGGTGAAAATAAAAAGTTCGTACAAATTATTCATCTGAATTAAAATAGAACTTTATCAGGAGTAGCTATGGTGATTTCACAAATGCTTCAGGAGGTATACTCCCACTGGTCTGAAACATGACAACAAATCAACAAATCAACAAATCAACATTGTAACCAATTGCGGGGTAGCTTTAGCTATAGCGCACAAGTCTTGGATCTGGTGCTATCATACTACTATATAACTACATCGAATAATTATCCCCCCCCCCCCCCACCCAAAAAAAAAAAAAAAAATAGTGCACAAGTTCATAGCCAACCAAGCGTCTTGTAATGACTTTGTTGTGAGTTCGTAATCCTTTTTAATATACAGACAAACCCCGGAGCTTTACCAGAAAGAAGCATGGATTTTCGGCACAAAGTACTCACGACGTTTGTTCAACTTATCCTTAATGTACCGGTCAAATCAAAGCTTCAACACCCTCCCCCCGGGCATACTCCGGGCATTTGACCCCTTTGCCTTCCCGGGGATGGGGAATTTGATCCCCCATGCATAAGGGGTAGGGAAATTGTGGCTTCATGCGGCGCCGCTGTGATCATGATACGTATTTCAAGTATGTTCACAGAGTTTTCTCAGTTTTTATTACATTGGATGTGAATTATTTTCTGTTAATTTAAACGTTGGTTCGAGAACTGAAGGCGTTTCTGGCATCCTAAATTAATCCATGTGCGTGTGAAACTTGAGATACCACTTGCAAACACTGGCGGCATCCTCGATTATGTTTTTACTCTAGAACTGAGCAATTTTGATCTCCGTATAATATTGTATATCGCTTAAAAACTATATACAATAGAATGGCTTATGTCCCCTGGGTGGGGGCATTTGACCAGCTATTTGGCTCGGTAAGGGGGGAATTTGAACACTAACTTTCAAAAAATTCAAATGCCCGGGGGGTTGAGATTCGATTTGACTGGTACATAAGTTCACCAGTCACAGTACATTATTCATCAATTCAGCAAAAAACTGATGCTCGATTCCTGTGATTTCCTTGTGAGTGCTCAGTAGTTATGAAATAAAGATGCTGCATAAAAATGCGAGATAAATGGCTTACCTTTAATGACGTAAAAACACGAGCAGCTTTTTCATAATCCCAATTATTTTCACTTAGACACCTATGTGACATAAAAATGGTAAATATAAATGTAAAAAACATAGGAATAGTCAGTGTAAATGTCATTGAAAGAATTAGAAAGAGGTTATTGCAACTAAGAAGTGTCCTTTATGCCAGTAACAAAGATTTGACGAAAAATGGGTCTACTTTTTCCGGCTTTGTCTGGCCTCACAATAATTTATAACTCTCAGAAATTCAAGCAAGTAGCCTGGCCATCGCATCTTTTTGGCAAAAAGGAACCAGATTGTTGATATCAGCTACAAGAAAACAAACCAGTAGGCAGCTGGCCTTCTTTTTGTCAGAAAGAAATGGGACCTGGTGGGCGAAAAGGTTTAAAATTCTGGATTATCAAATGTTTGACAAAAGTGGAGCTGAGAACAGAATCGGTGGAATTCGGTGCAGTTCCTACTAGATATCAATCCACATAATGCATGCATAATGAGGAATAATCCTGCTGATTAAACATGCTACTTACTTGTACGACCACTCTACATTCATTGTGGACTGTTGTGAAAACTGCAGTAACATTTCTTGTTGCTATAAACAATAGTTACACGAGAAACAAATGATGAAAGTCATGCCAAAGATGTCTCTCCCAATAAATAGATTGAGAGTACAGTGCTTAATGCCTGGCTACTAATCAGATGCGATGTAGGATCAAAACTGTGTCAGACAGTTTCTTTTTGCTTACATAGGAAGGTCTGTCGAGTAGAAACAGTAGGTTTTTTAGCTTAATTCTGCAGTCACTGGGACTCTGATGAATTATGAAGGAATAATTACAAAATTAAAGAGTTAAAACAACACGTTTACCACAACAACAACAACAACATGTTTACCTGAGGGGTGCATGTCGCTGGACTAGCCTGTGGTTGTGGTGTGCTTGTCGTTTTTGTAGAGACCGCAGGTTCATTGGCAGTGCGCTAAAGGGAAAACCAAATCCTCTATTCACTATCTCAATTTAACGTAGTTATTGTACAAGTGGCAGTTGAGGGGCACTTACATGATTTGAAATATTGATGGTAAAATAAATATTATGGATCCTAGATATCCTTTCAATGGCAAGATATTAATAATCAAGTCTTTTTTTATAAACTGTTGGTTTTACAAATTTGCTGGCTACAGAATCGATAATAGCGTTGAATTTTGACGAATGAATTTCAACTAGCAATCACGTTAAATAATGTTCTCCTGAAGAAAAAAAAATAGCAAAAAAAGAAGAAACATTTTTCCTGCACTTTTGAGAGATATTAATGCCACGAAAGCACGGTTTCTTCTGAAAACATGAAAGGTCACGCCTATAAATCTTGGGTCACCTTGTTGATTTTCACATCATTTGCAAGGCATCTGGGATCAGTTATACATAAGTTCTAATGCAAAAAAAAAATGCTGCTTTACTTGATTTACGAATGATTACACTTGTAAAGGAAAAAAATGCCCTTCTATTCGCAATGTTTTCAAAATGAGCACACCTAACTTCTTCACTACTATCACCATGTAAGAAAAACCAAGTTAAACTGAAACGCAAATAAATTTCAACATGTAAATTGTACAAAATTTGACACGTTTAGATTCACTAACCTCAACTTGTGTTGATGATGCATTGCGAATATGAAGTTCATCATTAATGATACTCAACCTGAAAAGTTTAAAGATTTTAAGATCATAAATAACAGTAGTACAACCTGTGAGCAGGTTGTCTAGTGCTTTACGCAATTGGGCAAGCGGGCAGGGCAGGAAGTGGCAGGCTCGAGTCATCCCCCTTCTGAATGCCTTTTTATTGCCCCCAAGCATCCTGATTTGAATTTCTAACCTGTTCTGTTAATCCGCAAATATGGCCGAATGTAATTTTGGCGAGTTAGGCTCGAGCCAATACGATCAGTGGTCTTGTTCAGTTGTGGCGGTACGTGACCTATGGGATTTGAGTCGGTCCATAGGTCCTTGCAGGGGGGCGGTTTCTTGTTGTGCGTTACATTTGGCTTACAATTTAGCTCCTGGATCATTTGCTGTGCAGCGAATCGTTGCGGATTCTTGCCTGTCTTTTAGTAACTGCAAGTTCTTGCTTGACGCGTAGCGATCGAGACGCGGCGTTAGACGCTATTTCGCCAGATGCGTTGGTTAACATGAAAAATCCCTGTTAGACTGCAAAAAGTTCGAAAACCGCGTGTACGTGAACGAGGGATTAAGTAAAAAAAATACAGTTTGTAGTTTAAATAATTGTTGTTGCTGTTGCAGAATTACAGGAAAGCAAAGCTCGTGCACTGATTACTTATAAAGGAAAAAAATCAGTTCACTTACGCTTTTCCACCTGCAGCTGGAACCGCAAGAAAGACTCTTGCAAACGACCTTAGGGTTTTTGAATCTGCAAAAACAACAAATCAAAACTGAATTAGATCACACCACTCTACGGCTATACACAACCAAGTTTTTCTTGGCACGTTTTCGTGTGTAAGGGAAAATTTGGCAAGTTTTTCCCTGTCAAGTCTCCTTGTTGAAAAACTTGGCATGCCAAATGGTGAAACTTGCAGGTATGTACGGTCCAAACAAAAACCTAAAACTTACCTTAATGAAGGTAAGAAGTGATCCTTGAACAATTTTCAGAAATACCATGTCCAGACACCCAGGAAATGGCATCAAAAATAATTAAATACCTGGCAGTTCATGATTGTTATTCAAACAATTTTGTTTTCTGTATGTTACTGCTGCAGAAACGCAATTTACGTTTTGTTTCGGGAAGAATTCTTTCTTCGTTTTCTGAAGAAACTGCCCGGCAAGCTAGGACCAAAAATGCCGATTGCCTTTCACTTATAACCGTAAATCCACAGTGCGGACAGCAAACAATAAAGCTATCTGTCTATTGGGTATTGAAAACTACTACTGAAACTTAACTGTGAAGGGTGGCCACTTACAGTACTAGATACTCAGCAGGCCACTGGAAGTCGACTAAGTAGCGTCACTGACCAAGCTTATAAACATTGCCTAAGTTATTTTCCTTGACTCAAGTGTCTATATGCTGCCTAAGTAAATCGCTATCCGACTACATAAAAGACGATTCTTTAGTTTTTAACTGTCACGACTGATTATACAATAAACAGATAGGTCAACAAGCAATTTAAAAGAAAGCGAACATTTATTTTTATAGGCAGCACTGCCTAGAACAAAACCTGCCAGGTTTGAACAATGCTCACTTAGCACCGCGCAACAAATCTCGCACAGTAAAAATCACTTTCAACTGATAATTTAAGTTTTAATTTTTCAATTCTTTGGTTTTAACCTTCCTTGTCCAATTGGAAACAATATGAGCACCATCCACATGTTAAATTCCTGTTTTCAATGTTCAGGTGTTGATTTCAAGAATTGGAGAACGTTTAAGGCTCTTTTAAGTTATGTTTATGATCCACCATGGTTACAAATGTACAACAAAGTAATGCTAACTTACTCTCCAGGAACAATCCTCTGACAGCAAATGAAAGGCAAGTGGGCTGAATGAAAAATAACAGTAGAGGTTACATCACAGCAGCAGAAATCCCTACAACCTCTTTTAAAAATAGGCAGTCTCAGACTGCATGTGTCTACTGCAGTACTGGTATAGAAATGTGATATAAAAGAATTGAAGAAAAGGGAAATAAGACTGAAATGAAAACGAAGAGGGAGGAGTGGAAATAGGATAGAGATAAAAAAATGGTTGTAAAAATGTTGCACAGAATACTGGTGAGATTGAGATTAAGCTGGTATCGTTTACCACAAACATTTTGTATGAAGAGAACTGTAACTTTATTGTAACATAACCAATATATTATATAATCTTACAACGTGAACCACAACTTTGTACTGAAAGCAATGCAGCAAAGTTCTAAACATAAAGTACCGAAAGCAAAGTTCTAATTTGAAACGTAGGCATAAAATTCAACAGAAACTATTAATTAATCTATACTGAACTTATGAATGGCAAGTATCATTCTTTAACCCTTTGACTCCTGTCGTGTTTTTATAGTTTTCGCAGTGGATAAATAAATATCGTTGGCTTCTAAAATTAACTGCATATTAAACTGGAATGATTAAACAAATGTTTTCTGACGTAAAATAATATGGTTACCTGAAAAACACACTTGAACGCAAAAATTGCTAAATTCACGGCATGTTGATGAAGACCTTTGGCATATCAAATTTCAACCCGCTTATGCAAATTGTCCTTGATTACGCATCTGTCGCTTCTCAAACGCATATATGAATTGACAAAGACACAAAAAGCTTTTCCAACAAAACATTTTATTGAAATAAACGATGCATTTGCTATTAGAGGCAAAAAAACTTTCAGTTTTTTTGCGTGCGTGCAAACACGCATATAAAATTTAAAGACACTCCGTGTTTGCTCAAATAAAGCGATCACTCGCAGTAATATAGGGCACGTTTGCGATGAAAATAACAGAAGTTACATAATTCTGGTTCAAATCATCACTTAAACTATTTGTAAAAAGCAAATCAACATCGGAAAACATCATTTACCGTATTGTTGCCATTGTCCTGATCCGGAAATACAATCGCTTAGATCTCGGTCAGTCGAGCCGATTAGCGTCGGCTTTCGATAGGATTCTATTTGGGATTACTGTGGCATTTACACTCTTACACTCTTTCACTCTTTCACTCAACCCGATGACATTGTGTCTACGCTTCTCTAGAAGCCGTAGACACAAAAATTAAACGTTTTTCAACTATTTAACCGCACGGAAGACATCCGGGTTCCACAATGCTAACAAGATAAAACATTAACTTTGCTGTTTGGACAGTCTATTTTCCAGCACTTAAGCAATTTGGAATTACCACATAGTTTATTTTTCAGCAAATATTCCTCTTTTTTGTAGTGTACTGCTATACTTCAGTTCAGGTCAATGCTGTAGTCTTGTGGTGTACTCGTAAGACGTTCCAGCTGAAAGCAGCTCTCCTGTTTTCTTCCTCTCCTTTTCCTCTCTTTGCCCAGGTGCACTGGTGTCACAGTGATCATGGGATCACTCCTTTGCAGTCTGAATTGAAATTTGCGACAGTACTATGTCGCTATCTTCAACAATGATTGCGGACCTGTAGAGTTTGAGATAATGGGTCTACTGTATGCCCCCCACCCCCCCCCCCCCCCCCAAACAAGGCACCAAGGATGCAGAAACACAGGATTTTAACTTTGCCTACATGGTTGTGCAAGGTAATGAAATTTCAAGAACGTTTACTAAAGTACTATAATTGGTTTACTGATATTTTTATTGATGCCATAAACATATTTAAAACACCTTTCTATCATCCTTCCCTAGTCCTATTAGCAGTGTAGGCTAACAGTCAATCATAGGATTCTGACAATGACTTACCAAAGCAAGGCTTACATCCACTGTGAAACTGGACAAATCATGTTTTGTCACTGGTAGCTCATTTAAAAATGCAACTACAGAGAGTCTTGAGTGCTTCAGGTAACTGTTTCGCCGCTCTATAATAAGCAGAAATATTCTTGAATCAGTGTCAAGTGTTATAGTCATCGTAGTCATCTGTGATTTATTCTTTTGTACAATTCACCGTACCAAAGTTCGCAAAAAATGTGGCTTCCTATTTGCCTATTGGCTGTGTTACGCTTGCAAGGTATTGTGGTAAATTGTGCAGCCGTCATCTTTTAGCCATGCGGTGGGCTGACGGTCTGTGTTGCACATTAGCTCACTTGTTATCATGGGCTTGACAAAATAGGGCAAGAGTTGACACATAAAACATCCTCTACCTAATAGTGATATTCGGCTATTGTTATACCAATATTGATAGTATGATGTCATGCAGTCATGTTGTAATGTCATCCTTCAAGGTAGCATTCAAGCTCAGTGGAGTCAAGAATGCGTAGGTACAAGGCCATGTAATGGGTCGCAATACTCCACTCAAATTGAAGACTCAACAGCACAAAAAAAAAAAGTTAAAATTGATTTTGCTTAAAGGGGAAGTATCACGAGAATTTGATGTCATTTGAAAACCCAAAAACGTTTGTCTGTCAACAGAAACAAGAAAATAATTGTCTAGTTTTGTTATAAATTACCACCCCAGTGAAACAAAACTGTCGATTAGAGCCTCTAGTCAGAGACACAGTAGGTCGGAATGGATTGAAAGTTGAAAGTATTAGGCTAATTTTTTCAAGTTCTCACATTTTTGTTTCCAAACAGATCAAGAGATGTTCCTTTCAAGTTAAGGTCTTATTTCACCATTTTAAGAAAAGAGGTCAAAAGCACCATGACACTTCCCCTTTAAGAAAATGGTAAAATACTCAACACAATGTGGAATAGCCACGCCACATTTTGGTCTCCAGAGCATTATCAAATAAATGATAATGCTTGAGACTATATCAACATTTCAGGCAAACCCCAATGATGATGATATTGGGTATTCAGGATCAATACCTGCCAAATGTTTCCTGAAACACTACAAACTTAACCAAGAGGGATGCATTGTTACCTGGTTCAGCAACTCGTTTCAAGTTTCTGCTGTGTTTCATGTATTCCCCAAGAGATGGGCCCCTAAAAGAGAAGTTAGACTTTTAAGTAATCTTCCAGAAGAGACACGAAAGAGACACCCTCTCCTCCCTCCAGTTCTTTAACTACTAAAAGGACATTGTCCAATTTCAGTAGTGTCCATCCCCTGCCCATTCTGTTGATCTGTGATGACCTCCTTCAGCTAGTTTCCCACAAATTGCTTGTCTTTGTTGATAAACTCATCAGTAGAACCAAAGCCTGATTCTGTAAGTTGAAAGTCACAAGGATGTCACATGCAATGTGGGCATCATTGTACCATAGTTCAGGTAAAGTCAGCTCACAAAAGCTTACCCCTAACTGCAGCCTCTGCAAATTTCCCATTCAATATGAAAACTTGTTCAATTTGAAACATGTTAAACAATAATTATTAACATGCAAATGAGTCTCCATTTTGAACTTGGTCAATCACAACAACCCGTGGTACAGAGTATACGTACTCAGTGGTTTTGGTAAAAGTTAGTGGAATGTATCTAGGTTCAAAGGAAGATGACAGAAAAACGGTTTAACAAACTGCCTCGCTTAAGTGGAAGGTGGGTGCCTGGGATACCCAGGGGCTTCCACTGTGGTCAGCCAGCCCCTAGATAGAATATTGCCCCATGGCTGGCAAATGACTGCTGGATGCCCGCTAAGCTCGTGGGCTGCTTGACCGCTAAGCTTGTGGTGGTTAACTTAGTTAAAATACATTAAACCAATTTTAACTTACCTCTGACTACTGCGGTCCTTCATCATTGTTCCTGTGTTCACACACATGGAGAATATTGCCTGTTGAAATTTATTGGCAGTTATTTCACCATGTTCAGTAACAGCTTATTGGATGCTACAAAAACATTGGACGGTAGCAGGAGGGTGCAAAGAGTCCTGACCCTTCTCTCATATCTGAGCTAGTCCATTTTGTCTTAGTCAATGAAATAATTGCTTTAGATATGTTGATACCAAAGACCTACATAACTAAGAATTTATTATCAGTACACTGCCCTATTATAATTGAACCCGTGTAGGAACGAGTTTATATGCTGGAGATCATATTAGTGTGCTAAATAACTCACAGGTTCTCTTTGGATTGAAATCCCACCTGATCATGATAAGCTTCAAGGAGACCTTGTCTGTCTTCTGTATCATAAATCTTAAAATACCTACAAAGGTCAATGTATGACACAAAAAAACAAAGCAAAACAATGTTGATCACAAAATATCCTAATATACTATAAAGAAAAGACAAACACCACAATATTTGAAATACAGCTGAAGTTTTTAACACAATGACTTGTGTGATCTATTGAATCAGACTGCTTGGAATGTTCATTCCATAAGGTGGCTCAGCTGGACTGAGAAGGGAGATCCTTGGATTCAGACACCGTCCGTTCACTGTTAAGATGACAACAAAAGTTAAACCCCATAATAGAACCAAGGAAAAGTGAGTATAGGGTTAATTTGTTTAACATCTTAAGACAAAAGATAGATCTTGTGTGCAAAGGCAGGTAAATAATAGCTTTTGCCAAAGGAACTGAAGTGAATTCAAACAAAACTGGGGATATCTCTTTAAAAGTTGGCAACTGCTGCTGTGGTTGATAGTGATAGCAGTGAGGAACATGTATACATCATATATTTCAAGCAAAGAATAGTGTACAATGGATATGTGTCAAACATCATGTCGTAGACCAGAGTGAACTGTTCATTTTTGAGAGACATGGGCACTTTACAGGCAGACTAGAGATCATTTAATCTGTTATTATCTGCTGAAGTCCCTGTCATGGGTTGAAACAGACCAGCTAGGGTTTGGTATCAGTTCATTTATACCACCCCATCTCATGCTTGGCCTGACCCAGCCAAAACAACAATACAATTTGTATTATTTTAATATTTCTCCTGCACATTTGTAGATCTGGTCAGTTTGATATCAACTCAGTGTACAGCACCAAACTGATCCATTGCTGTTCAGTCACAAATCCTTTCTCATTCTTCTGATATAGAGCCAATATTAAAATATATAAATATAAACGGCTGCTTTGAAATCACCAAGATGATCACAAAGATGGCAGCCATTACTACCAACCAGCAGCAGAATACTCATTTCATAAATGCCCTAACTGCGAGTTTTTACAGTTCTAATGCCAGTGGTAATTTCAACTCAACCTCACCTGCCCTTGCATTTGTTACAAGTTAAGAAATGATGTCAATCTAATGAAAGTCATACTATGAAGTACATAACAGAGTGTTATTAAGATTGGCTGCAAAACTCGTTTCACCAGTGAAAATGAGTTGTTCCATTACATGTATTTCCCAATTTCCATGATACTGTATTAATTACAGAAGAATGCACTGTGTATAAAAGCAAATACATACTGCTCAAGGAATTTAAGAACCAACTCTTTAATTGGAGGATCTCCCAGGAAACTGTCCTGCAAATAAAAAAATTTGGGTCAGTTTGACAATCATTAGTTGTTGTCATCACCAAATGGGTAAACCTGACTTGTTAGAGCTTTTACTTTCTTGAACACAATCAACATAAAAAAGTCAATTCTTAGCTACACCCAGTCAGGACATAAAGACAAGCACCAGCTGAAAATTATCAACATACACTACCTATCAAAACTGTCGCTGAACCGTTGACAGACAGTTCACTGACAGTCAGCTAACACTAGGTTTGTGGGGGAGCTGTTGTGCAATTTACCAAGAATTCAGGGCCAGAAAGAGTACCATATGATACCCTAACTATATAATATGAGATTTTGTCAGTCTGAAGTTTGATCCACATACAAAATAAAACATATTTTAACTTGAATCAAAAAATGCAAACACCAAACATTGTTGTGTGGCATGAAATTTGTGACAGGTTTTACTTTAATTTCTGATTTTGTCAATTCAATTTTCTTGAATACAATCTGCAAACAGTAAACAATTTAAACAAACAAAAAGATTTTAATGGCAGTCAAATGTAATCCACTATAAAAACAACAACAACAACAACAACAACAACAAAAAACACTTGAATTTCACCAACTGCAAACTTTGGGTGCATTAAGCTTTTAACACAAATTGTATCCAGATTAAAAGCATAAATTTAATAGTTTTTTTTATAAATTATTTTAGTTTTGGACTGCATGGAATCCAGTGGTTGTTGTGATGGTTGTTGATAATTTTGGAAGTAATTCTCCCAGAAACTGGCTGCAATTTCTTCACATAAATTACAACATTTTACCTAAATGTCCATTAAAGCGAGAAATATTGGAATAATTTATAAATAAAATTAATGTAATTTACCCAGAGGATGCAATAATTATTAACGCAATGAGAAATGAAATTGCCTCCACCTGAGATACTGTACTTTATGACCTAAAACAAAACAGAAACAAAACACAACATTTTTCAATACCTTTGATGAGGGCAGAGCTTGTTCTGAAGGGAGGTCAAACCCTATTGGTGGAGGGAGCTCATGGCCATCCTATGGAGAGAAAATTAACAACAAATTCTTGATTTTAATTTTTAAAACTCACTCAAAATTAACACTTCTGTTTGTATATATTCTCAAGGTCATGACTTTGTCTAGTCCATGATCAAGAGATGACAACAAGTGGTGACCTAGAGCAATATAATATAGTTACATCACAGGAAAGCATTAATAGGGGTATTGAATGGTCTTTGCGAGAATTTGCGAGCATGCGAGCAGTGTGTTTATTTTTGCGAGCACGAGCAGTTGTCAAATTGTTCTTGCGAGCAGCGAGCACTTTAGAAAAATACAGATGGCGAGCAGTGAGGACTTCGAGTACTTAGTAAATTTTCCGCTAGCTGGAATCTCTCTTTTATTATAGGATACGTTGTTTTGCGCCAAGTGATAGCTAATAATCTGGCTGACATCTCATAAAACAGCAAAAAAAGGTCCAAAGCTAGGGCGGTTCAACCAGTCCCAGCATCTTACAGCCAATTGGGCCCTTCTTTGATGCCGAATTACGTCACGTTGCCTCACGTGAGTCAGAATTTTTTTTTGCGAGCATGCGAGCAGTTGCAAAAAATTTGCGAGCACGAGCAAGCGAGCACCCGTGTAATTTTTGCGAACAATTCGAGCAAAGGCCAAATTTTGCGAGCACTCATAAATTGAATGGGACCATTCGATACCCCTATTAATAGCTACACAAGGCTTTTAACACACAAACAATCCTTACCAAGGAGGCAACTTTAGGAAACCTGCTTCTGATAGAGCTAAAAAAGGGAAATAAAACAAGAATAAAATGATAAATCATTGTGTCACTAGACAATACAATGGGTATCATACTAAAGCCTTGCAAATGCATGCATGGTAATGACAGAAACCAAATGTGTGACAACTGTTACATAAAGGATTTATGGTAATATGGAGTGAGGAGAAAATGCCTAGCAATTACCCTTTGTCAGTATTCCTAGTTACATTTGGAGGGACCCTACTAGGTTGACCTGTGAGAGCGGGAATTTGGTATAGAATCAAATGTTCATGGAGAGGAAAAGACTACAAGAGCACCTCAGAGACCATGCAAATGATCCAACTGTTACTAACATGACCCCTGCCCCCCCCCACCACCACTTTGAGCATTAGTCTGCTTGGTTCATCTTGAATGTGAAATTATTTGTGTTGTGTTGTGTTGTGTTGTAATTTCAGTCGGTGATAAGGTCTCTTTCTGATGGTGAAATTCATCACTGCTGGCTCTAAGTGGCATCCTTGCATAAATTACAATGACTGACCTATACAAAGCAGACACTGGTTTCTTAAGTCGTGTTAATTAAGTTCTCACATACTGAATGCCATTTGTCTGCCACACAAGAATGAAACAGCATTTATTGACAACTCAACAACTCCACAAAGATTACAGACTCACTGACAGACTGGCATGGGGCAGGGAGGGTGGGAAAGCTGTTGCTTCGTATGGCAAGAAAAAAAAACTGAATCACATGATCGAATGTGACATTTGATATCCTGACTTGTACCCAGACCCCCATTCAGTGTTTTTAGTTCCTTACCCTGCACTGGGGAATAGGGCTGGAAAGGAGTTCTTGTCATTTCAATTTGTCATTCTAAACAGTTTTATAACTTATAGTTTGTTGTCTCTGTTATATCTGGGATTCCTTGACAATCCCTAAAAACCTTACAAATATACAATCTGTTGATATTTTTAGAAATCCTACACAAACATGCAAGATTACAATAATTTATTTTGCTGTAATTCACAACATCTCTATTACGTTCTACTCTAATTTGCTTATTTATAACATAATTTGTACATAGAGCGGTTTCCAATTGAGTGTCAAAAACCAAAACCAAAGTAATTACTCTGGCCAATCGCAACAGATGTAAACAACACAACGAGCCAATCAGAATTTGAAGCAAATACATGAAACTGGTGTCAAGCACGGGAAAACGCGTGCGGCGAAAACACAATTGGTTTGGTTTGATTTCCCATTGGTTGAGAAAGTGGCGCGAGTTTTGTTAACCAATCACCGAACGTAGTAATGCAAAACCAAAGCAAACACGAAATTACTTTCAACACTCAATTGAAAAACCACTCTTTGACTAATATGTAACCTACTTGATGTAAGTGTTTCCTTTGTTTTGAAACATGCTGCAGAGAGGATTACCATCAAGCTTCAGGGAGACAAGCTGAGTCAGTGTTTTAATCTTGTCCAGCTCTTCTAATGCTCTAAGCTAACAGAGATAAAAAAAAAAAACCCACAGTACTCATAAGTAATTTGAAAAAGTGTGTAAAATGAGTACTCAGCAACGAAGACCTTGGTACAATCCAGAAAGAACTCTAACAAGAAGAATCAAGAACTTGATAACCAAGCATTCAAAAGGGCCAGTGCTAAAACCTTGAAAATGAGGTGGTTCTTTATTGTGGACGTTGCTTTCTTTGTACATGATTTTTCTGCGTATTATTATGAAGCAGTTTTCAATATTGCCAATCATAACGCCAAAACAGCTGTGTGTTCTATTGTGTTGTCATTATCGTCATAAGTACATAAATTGCGATCATTATTGATATCACCAACAATCATATTGCTGAGCACCTTTTACAAACGAACCACAGAATCAACTGGGACTGTGCCAACTGCATTACCTACAGTATGAATTACTATCAACAAGTCACTCTGGAAAGCTGGTTTAATAACTTAGAAGGAACACCACTCGACTGCTTCCAACAACTACCTGCCTGTTACAAATAACCTCTGAATTAGATTAACTATACTGGAGGTTGTGGGTTTGATTCCCACTGTGGTCTAAGAATTTTTTCTTTGTCTCATGTGGTTTACCATTTCCTTTCTAGAGCTGACACTCAGTTGGAAGTTAATGTGTTCACCTCAGCTCTTTAACTTGCAATGCAGAGTTAATTCTCTGATTCACCATTTGTGTCATGAAGGTGTGTGGCAAGTTGTTGTTTTATATGCTACCTGTGAAAAACTTAAAGGCAGGAACATACATGTTGTGGTTTAAAATTTTTCAAACCAGTTTCATTCATTTGTGCAACATTCATTAGCATAATCCAAGACAAAGGGAAATCAAAATTACTCTGGTTTGAAAAATTTTAAACCACAAAAATTTTGAACCATAACATTACACAACTAATGCTTAATTTCCATATAAGTACCAAACATTTGCCTACCTGGTTGTTACAAATTTTAAGGTGTTTTAGGTTTGATGCTTGTTTTCCAAGATCTTTGAAGCCATCCAAGCTTTTAAGTCTATTGTCACTTATATCAAGTGACTGGACCTAGCAAAAAGAAAAATGGGATAATATTGTGGCTTTCAAGACTCGTGCTACTGTGTGTCCAGCAATTAGTGCTCTGTGCTAAATACATTGACACTTTAATAAAAGTGATGTATTTATTTATTTACTGGAAATAAGAAAATAAAACTACGGTATCCAAGTGCAGCACACTGTTTCAATTTCCTGTGCCATTAGTCATGAATATGTAAATTAATGATGATGAAGGGAATCTCACGATTTTATATCTAATTGGATTTGCGAGAAAATACCTACAGAAAAAAGAAAATTGGTGCATTTGAGACTTTTTAGACTGAAGGAAGATGCTAGTCAATAACAAGACTTCAGTTAAGGCTCATCACAAAAAACAAGGTGAAGGAATAGCATCTCATCCAAAAGAAAGAAGTGGCTTTGCTTTGGAGGGAGGAAAAAAGTACTGTGTTATAAACTTCTGCTCATGATCCCTGTATTCTTGCTATTTTTTTAACCTGAAATCCAATGGAAAATGTGACAAAAAAAATTGTCAAGATTTCTGGAGGTATGTTTTATCAAATCCAGTTAGGTATGCTTGTAATATTACAATCCTTTTAAGTGCAGAATATAATGCCATGAGTGAAGTTTGCATTTTGCATATGTTGCACACAACATATGCAGTGACTAAGCATGTGTGAGTGGAAGAGAATATTTACATCCTTACCTATTGATTAAATGACTAGTACTGTATTTTACAAGTGACTGCACATGACTCACAAACTTGCAGCCATACTGTCACACACTGTACCCAAACAAACTCCCACGCAGGTACACACTCGTGATTGAACAGAAGATATGTAAAATGAATGCTGCCTACCTCAGGACAGTTCTCACCAATCAGTCTCACAATCTCTGAAGCCAACCAATACCTTGATAGTACTCCTTGTATGTTATTTTCATTCAGCACTGAAGGACAAGCAATATACACAAAAGATTAGGCCACTACTTGGAAAAACAGCTACCCTTTAAGTTTTTTGGGTGAATCGTTCTTGTTGCTAAGTATTGTAAGTATGCATACATACCTAGCTTTTCTTTTGTACCATAATATTTTTAATTAGCTGTCTGATTTTTTTCTTTGCAGAGTATCCCAAATTTTCATGTAAATTTCTTGCAATACAACAACCAAAACTAGCAAACAGTTTGGTAACAGTCATTATTTGCCAGTAGTAGAAGCTATACCTTCCTGTCCTCTTATTGAATTTAGGGTGTGGACAATTGGCTTATTCTGGAAATTAATATTAATACTGTAAAAATACACAGAACAATAACCACAAATTACGTGACTTGACACACTAGAAACAATCATAATAATAATAATAAATAATGTTTATTTCTTATATTGCGCAGTCTAACATGCAATAAAGATATGACCGAATGCGCATTACAAAATCTTAAAGTAATGAATGGCTAATCTAAATAATAACAACAATAATAATTTACAATCTCCAGAAAAACAATAAAACTAAAATATGAGATAATAAGAGAACCAATAAAAAGCTAATTTAAAAAGATGTGTCCTTAGCAAAACTTTAAAAGTATTCAATGATTGGCATTGTCTGATTTCCAAAGGGAGTTGGTTCCATACTTTGGGCGCGACATTTTCAAACGCCCTATCCCCTAGTGTCTTTTTTGTTCTGTAGGTATTATCAATTAGAAGTATGCCCCACTGTGATCTCAACTGGTACCGTGAGTTCTCATTGATTTTTATCAAGTCTAAAAGATACTGTGGTGCGACGCCATAGATACATTTGTGAACTAACATTGCTATCTTGAATTCTATTCTGTGGGTAACCGGAAGCCAGTGCAGGTCGATCAGTGATTACATGTAACAGTTTGAACTGCATGTTTTAGAAAGAATTATCAGCTATTCTGCAGTTTAGACATGATTTCAAAAGTGATATCTCAACATTGTAAAATTAATCAGGACTTCTTGACATACCTTCATCATGAAAAAGATCAGAGAGATTAAGTGCCTTTGATGTCGCTTCATAACGTTTACTAAGACATTGCTGTTAAATAATGAAAATAAGACCATTTTAACAACATAAACACTCCCTGTACAAGAAATCATCAGTAATATGTTGCCCTCCTTCATTACAGAAACTTAACCCACTCTTTAATTATTCTTATAAATACCAGTAAATATAATTCCTTTCTTAGAAAATATTGAATATTGAATCTTGTGTTGCAAGTGATACAATTTTATTTTAATTTCTTTTAAATTGGTCTCTTTGTTGGTTTGTTTTCTTTATCAAATGAGACACACTCAGACAACATAAATTTGTTAAAATAACAGTGAATATGTTATCCTTCCAGAAAGATTTAAATTACTTACAAGTACACAATTATTATTTTGATAACAGTCAAATTAAAACAGTGTTGTTACAAAATAATGTAAGTAGATAATAGTATTGAACACACATGGAGAACCTTTAGATAACCTTAGATATGCCATACCTTTAAAACCTCTCTAGTGTTATCATCTAGGGTAGAGCTGCTTCCACTGACACCAAAACGGTTCCCATCATCAGCTGCAGTAGACAATACGCTGGTGGGGTTATTGGGTGGGCCACTTGAGCGAACACTTACTATGAGCTAAGAGTGACAAGAAAACAACAAAACATCAACAATCTAATCACTTTTGTGGGAAAAAAGTGGGCATGGAACAAAAAAGTGCATGATGCAGATTGAAGGAAAATTAACCTAATTTTGATTTTTAAACTATTGTGCTGGCATTTTAATAGGTGAAAGCAAAATTTCTAACAAGAGACTGAACAATTTTATAACCACCACTAACAATATTATTCCTTACATTTTAGGAAGATACCAAACTCACAAAGTGTGACATTCACATTTATTTTGCTATGAAAACAGTCCCAAATACTAGTGTAAAAAAATGACACTTGCCCTTTCCATCCAAATATCTTCCACAAATTAAGGATGGTGCCTACTAATAAAGGAGCAATTTTATGTGGTTAATGACTATGGGGGGAAAGCAGATCTTAGCAAACATTATTGAAATCCAAAAAGAAAAATTGGGGGTAACCACGCATTTTTTAGACATAATTAAGCAACAATTATTCTAAAAACAGTGAAATACAAAGCAATGTATGGCGAGTGTTTTTTTTTCCCAAATTGAAGCTTTATTATCTCTGAAAAATGCATGGTTACCACAAATTTTCTTTTTTGGATACCAAGACCGCTTGCTAAGTTCTGCTTTCTCTGCATAGTTTTAAACCACGCAAAAATATCCCTGTATTAGTAGGCACCACCAATAGGAAACCAGAGTATCTCAAGATACACAGAATGTATATGCAGTAACAAAAGTAGACACCGTCGTCCTTAAATTACTTTACATTTCAAGTATATCAGAGTCATGAAAACTTCTCTCAGCTTTTTACAATGTGAAGAAGTTTCCAGAGCCAAAATGTTGCAAAGGACAAGACTTTAACTCAAGCAAATTGAAATAAATTGGCACTTACTATAGCTACAAATTCAAGGTTTACTACAGATGAAACTAATTCAATTTGTTCAGCTGGTTATAGCTCACTATAATACAAATTCAACCCTTGGCCTAAACTTTCTTACTCCTCTTTGTCCTTAAAGTTACATAAGGCTTTTCTTAGTTGATGACAAAATTCCTTGAACTAACACTTCATATTAAATATTACCGGTATTTATTTTATGGCTGACTTGAGGATTTTGAAACAATCTTAAAAGGGGCATGTAATGAAATGAATTATTCCTATGAAAACAGAATAAGATACTGACACAGAAGATATACACAGTCAGGTCAAACAGACATAGTCAATTATTAAAAACTGGATCATTGTATAATGCAATTCCAGGGATTTGATTGGCTTAGCGGCCATGCTATATGAGCCATTATACCATGCCCGAGAAGCAGCGACCATTAATTGTTTTCTGGTTGCTCTTGAAAAGGAAATCAGCAAGGCCTACCAACATTACTTGATTGTTTTTAATAAAACAAGTATTCCACTGGCGCTTGTTGGATATGAGATGATTATAGCCTACTCGGCGCTACGTGCCTCGTTGGCTATCTATCATCTAATATCCAACGTGCGCTCGTGGAATAATTGTTAAATATTCACTAAATAAAAAATCTAATGTTTGTATTGATGCAAAACATGCACACTTCACCCAACAAATATGTACCTTTGAGCCATCCTTTACTGTTATTTTATGGCTAACTTTCTTCAAAGCCTCTGCAACTTTACTCCCTTCAACAAAGAATGCTGCACTGTCTCCTTTGAAATAGTGAAACTACACAACAAAAGAAAAATATTCTTGCTATCACAAATGTTTGTACTGTTTAGCTGAAGGGCTCACTGGAAAAAGGGCACAAGTGATGATTTGGCCTTCGAAATCTAAATTTCTCAAAATGCTGATTTGGTATAACTTGACTGCTTATAAATCACGTCAGAAACCTTAGTTCCATATTAATGTTACATTGTGACTTAAAAAGATGTGAATTTGACTTGAATTAACTTACATGACTGAATGACTTCAAGATAAAAACTCACTCAACTTGAGCAAAGCATCAATGATTGCTTTTTTTTTCTTTGTTTATTTAAGCGGGCCAAAAAAATCAATCAAGGATTGGGTCCTTCTCAATATTTGTTTCTTAAGGTTTTAGCAATATATATTTATATATAATTATTTTAACTTTTTTTAAAGAGGGAGGTGTCATAACCTGGTACAGTTTTCTTATTTACAGCTCTCAAAATACAGTAAGAGGAATAAGTACAATACAACATGTATGCAAAATATTGAGGTCAATATGCTATAAAAAAACATTGGGATGATAATATAATTTGTAACAATTGAATTTGCAAAATTAAGGATAATGAATATTTGCAAAAACACAATATAAATATACCAGTTGGTGAAGAAAAAGCTAAATATGACTGTATAAAATTCCTAATGAAGGGGTGCTTGGCACTACAACAAACAGTTACTAACAACACATATAGAATAGTGGCAATTCGAACACAAGATCCGATCTTTCAAATGCTAAACAGAGTAGAGATATGAACAAAACAGACTTCACAGTTTGGACTCAAGAGAGGAGAGGGTAGAGAAAAGTTTTGAAAAGTTTAGCAGCACTATAGGCCAGTGTGTGTTTCCCAGAGTTGCTACATGGGCATGGCACCTTCAAGTCATAAAGAGAGGTGTCAATGGGACGTCCTGAAAAGTGAAGCTCCATGTGAATTGGAAAGGAACTGAAATGGCCTGAGCTCCTTGACAGCTTAAAATTAGTTGGTAGAGTACTGTCAGTACTGGTAGTGTAGGGGTCAAAAATTTGTTCAAAGTTTCATAAAATTCTCCTTTGCAACTGTGTAAGTGGGTAACTTTGTTGACAGGGTCTTTCACTTCACTTGGACGAGATAATTTAATCCATAGGTTGCATAAACATGATCATTTTATTTAGTCTGATGGTGCAACTCTGCCCTAATAAGCACTTCTAATTTGGAAGCAAAAACATAATATTACTGTTATCTACTCACATCAATGACCTGAAATGCCTCTTCAGATGCATTCTGAAGTTTCCTTATTAACCACTCTCTGTCATGTTTCTTTCCCTGAAAAATCTGAATACAAATAAAAAAATTGCATTTAAGCCTTCATTACAAAATAATTGTGCGCTTTCCTTGGGGTAGGACTTGGACTGATAAATTGAATAAAAATTGAATTTTCTTATTGAACAGTTGAAATGCTTTAATTTAAATTAAACTTTGCGCTAGTGAAAAGCCGAAAAACACCAGTAAGTATGTTTGCTCTGCAGCTCTCAAATAATCACAATGGGTTATTCCAGAAAAAATCCACACCTCCCCGACGGATGGGATTCTGGAAAGTCTCACAGGAGGGGGGGTCAAAGACTCTGGAATTCCAGGCAGGAGGGGGGGATGACCTTAAGAAAGTCTTCTGCACGAGTCATTTTGACCGATAGTTCACGCGATTCGAACGTTTAGTTCGGTGACACTTCAGCGCTCTCAGACCCTGAAAATAAAAGAAATATTTTGTTCACATATTTCTCACCTAAAATAAATGATAATCTAAGTTCCTTCGCAGGTCCTTTTATGGCAGAAAACACGAACAACAAGATACTAAAGAACGAGTCGTCATTGTTGCAACGAAGAGTTTGACAGACCCAGCGCGCCACCGTTGTGTAATTTCACGTCCGCCATTGCACTCTTAGCGAGGATTCCACTGTGTCAGGCGGAAGAATTTTTTACTCGTGCAAGCAAGGATGCAGAGCTATTAGCTGAAAAAATAATTCCAAAGAATTTTGGTCCAAACATTCCCTCTTCGTTGAAAATACTCGAGAGGAACTTGTAGCCATCTGTACCTTGAAAAAACTTTTGGAAACGTAAGTTATTGTGAAAGCAACAGAAGGAGAAAGTTCTTGGACGGGTTCCTGCAACATATACAGTGTTAACCTCTCTGAAGTCCCATCGTCCGTAGCACAGTAGAACAAGCAGCCAGTGCGTTTTCTGCGTGCCGTTTTAAGATTCCATGGGTGTTGTCCATTGGGCACAAAGGATGAACTCGTTTGCTTTTTCGCATTGTTGCTCCTTCCTTTTTTTAGTTCCACGCGATAGAGTTTTTAATATTACAAGAAGCTTTAGAAATTAAAAAAGAACATCTTCTAGACGTGATTGTGCGTATTTTATATTAAAAATAAATTAAATTTAAGCCTAATGTTTTTTTTCTGGAAATCCAGGCGGGAGGGGGGGTCTTTTGTTTTGGAAATCCAGATAGGAGGGGGGGTCTTGTGCTTCAGGAAATCCAGGTGAGAGGGGGGGTTAAAAAACGACCCCATCCGTCGGGGGGGTGTGGATTTTTTCTGGAGTAACCAAATTTTTCACAAACTTTAGAACCAACTACAACAAGTATTAAAAAAACTGTACATAGTTTAACTTCATAAGAATAAATAATTAATGAGTGATCAACACATGTTCTGGAAAATAATAACTTTCTGCAAAGAAAATCTGACAGTCACCACAAACAGTTAACTTATTTGTCAACAAGTAATAACATTATTGTTAAATGAATAAGAAATTCACTTCAGTTTGTAATAATGGTATATTTGATCATTTTTATTTTTGATAAAGTATACAAAGTTAATACTGTGAATGCTCATTCTTGACCTTGGAATCTTAAACAGTTGTATGAGTAACTCTTGTCTCAAGGTCTACTAACGTGAGAAACAATCGAAATCTTCAATGCTTCAACATCATTAGACCTTGAGACAAGACTTACTCACACAATTATACAAAGTTACACTACCATGTCCAAAGCAGTTTTAAACAATTCAATATCAAAGGTAAAGAAAGCTCACCACAACTTTGTACCAATCCTGGTTATTGCTTGATCTGTTAGTAGAGGACGACCATAATCTAGACTTGATATCACCTCTGTTGTTATTACCCTCTCTGTTACCACGGCGAGAAGGGGGTCTTCCTCCATATGGATTACTATAAAAATTAAATGACGACTGAATTAACTTGTGAAGTAGTTGGAGAGTAAAAGCAACAATTATTGATATTTTTCTTGAGACTTAGGAAATTTTGATAAAACACTATTAATACAACGTGAATTAATATATACAGAACATGAAAATTTTGAGCAAAATATAATTGATCAACTGAAGCAATATGATTTCTATACTCCACATGATGTTATGGGTAGAAATGGAACAATATTTACTACCTTGAATCTGACTGATCTGTGGACAAATGTTGGCAATTTTTAAAAAATCAACTTCTATACTGTACGTCTACTTCACATGATATTACACTGTACATGAATAGGGCTGAAATTAATGCTTACAATCTTGAATCTGATCTGTGGCCACCTTCAGAATCCATATCAATATCGTCATCATCATCATCATTAGCTAAGTGAGACCTGGGATGTGGAAAGCTGCCTCTTGGTCGGTAATGACCACCACCACCACGCCCTCTGCTTCCTCTACCTCTACCCCTGGAGTGGCCACGATAAGAAGACCTTCCTCTACTTGGCCTGTCTGATCCTGGAAAGAACAAATAACAGTTTAGAGTAATTTTGGAAAAATAATATGCTATTTATCAATTATATGTGAATTGCCACTAAATCACAAATAAATTTGATTTGAAACAAGCAACCATTGCGTGAGTGCTCACAGGTATTATTAATAGTTCATGCAGATGACTTCAATCAAATTGCAGTTCCAAATCACAGCTCAAACAAATCACATGAACCAGCAGGTGCATGGACCTCACATCCAACACAAGATGGGTATGATCAGAGCTATGCAAAACTGTGAGCAGTCTCTCTTTTGCTAAAAAATCCACAGCGCAAAACAAACATGATATTTGAAGGGCGAGTTTCATTACTCATGGCTTTGCCACTTGTGTGCTCAACTAGCACGTGCTTGCTCAGTTGTTTGCGTTCTTCCCATGGATTTTCTAGCAAAAAGAGAGACTGCTTGCAGTCTAGAGCTATGCATATTTCACAGAAATATACTCTACACCTGCCTAATACATTTCACCAAGTCTCAGTACAACAACAACACTAAGTCATACTTGTCTATTCAGTCCTTACGACAAGTGTGATTAGAATCACATAATAAAGACCATTTTTCAATTTGATATGAATGAAATGTAGCAGGTTCTAGACTGGGGGAAGGGCGGGGGAAGGGCGGGGGAGGGGCAGATTCTGTCATAGTTCACTAAATTTGATGTTACCTTGGCAACCAAATTATTTTTGACAGGTTGGTTTTTCAGAAATTAGAAGATTCCTGTTTTTAATGTACAACAATTGGATCATATGTACAATAGGTTCCCTCGGTCAGCATGTCAACCAACAACGGTCATTTGAGTGCTGGTTGACTCTTGGTCAAGAGTCTAGACCGACACTTGACCAAGTCTCGACTGTGAGTCTACGACATTCGACTTCTCTATAATTAAATTTGATTAAAATTGACATTGTATGAATGAAAATACACAGTAAACACCATTTTTTTTCCTTATTTCTGGTCATTCCCTTGGGTCCAGTGCTATGTTGCCTCAACTTTGACCAAAGACAGTGGAAAATAAGGCTATGACTAACTACCTAAGCGGTCGTTTCCATATCTCAAACTGCCCTTGACCATTTACTAAAAATTATGTGAAGTAAAGCTTAGGTTAGCCTACAAAGTACTCCGGTTAGCCTACATAGCACTCTGGTTAGCCTAAATAGCTCTCAGCCTAGGTAGCTTGCGGTTAGCATTTATATTGGGGGTTAGAATATCTAGCCAAAAAATTGCAGAATCTGGCAGAAAGTCGTCTGTAGTCTAGTGGTTTAAGGTTCCCTCTTAGGTGTCCAACGGCATGGGTTCGACTCTTCTTGATACCTTCTTTCTCTAACTTAAAAAAATTTATTAGCAAAGTGTGATTTACACTAGGTGTATGAAAATTTTGAGGAAGAAAGGGCAGTTTGAGACTTAACAGAGTTTGATTATAAGGTTTACCCTCTGCAGACAATCTGAAGGTAGTTCCATAACAGACCTCAGCAACCTCCCTCCAGTTTTATTTATTTAGTAAAAATTAGCCTGTCTTTAAAGTACACTTAAACCAGGTTTTATATCTTAGGAAAATACCAGACAGTCATGGATTTCACTGTTGGCATCAACCACAGATTTTGCTGACTTATGAAAACAAGAAAATGTATAATTACTGATCAACTGGGATGATCGGAGATGAATCAGGAGTGTTTCTGTTTTGCCAATGCATCCCACATTTCTGCGATGGTTGGTGATCATTTGATTTCTTGACATACACTATACAAAAGCCATTACATTATTCACAAGTTTAAATTTGGCAAACTTCGCCCCCCCCCCCCCCCCCCCCCCAACTCCCTTATTATTCAAGATCAGGAAAACCTAGGACAGATGTTTGGGAAAGTCCCGTCGTGTCAGCAAAATGTGGGGTGGTTGGGAAACGTTTAAATCGCTGATCATCTGGAATTTCCCCTTACTAAAAAACAGGCCAAATGAACACATGAACCACTCAGTCACTTTATAGTCATAGCCATACATAATTTGTCTCTTATTATTCTGGGCCACTTTTAAGTAGGCATTTAGCTCACAAATGCCAAATTATAAGCTTACCAATAGTTATTTTATGCAAAGCTTATTACATAAAAATTAAGACAGCCATCGCTAAATAATCACCTCAATAAATGGCAGATATCTAAAACGCAGTTTAAGTGATTTACCTGTATCTCCGTAACTCCGTGAGCCATCTCGAGATGTTGTCACTGTAAATGTGGCATCTTCAACGGCCTTGGCAAACAGATTTTTTGCCATAATTCTAATCGAAGAATGAGAATTTTACACAACCACAGCAAAGTCGCCTACCACGGTCCAAATACGTCGTGTATCAATCACAGAGTGTCCCAGCTCACGTTCATTTTTAAAAACAGGAAGCGCGAATGTTATAATCCATCCTTTTAACTATCTCCTCGTCATAAGGGAAAGAATTCGAAGTAAATTTCCAAGAAAACAGCTCAAACAGTAAAACTGACTTGAAAGTAATCGTTCTAACGGCCGCACAAGAGTAAAACTCCCCGGGTCCCCCGCAAGCGTACAAGGTTGAGGGGGTCTGGATGAGCCTATCACGTGGCTTTATCACATGATTGCCTTCCGCCATATTGTCTAGCAGCTGGTTGTTTCTGGTGGTACCGTTTCGTCCTCTCGTATTTTGAAGTTCAAGAAAAATGGCAGATAAGCCGACTTATGTGGCCTTCTTTGGAGTCATGGGAGCGACTTCAGCGATGGTGTTCAGTGGTAATTATCTGCATCATTTTTTTGGGGGGAAAATTTCTTTTATAGTGGTGATGAAACTAACGACGAAGTGAAATCATTCCTTGACTAGCTTTAGGAGCTGCCTATGGAACAGCCAAAAGTGGAACAGGGATTGCTGCAATGAGTGTTATGCGGCCAGAGCTTATCATGAAATCGATTATTCCAGTAGTTATGGCGGGTATTATTGCTATTTATGGACTCGTCGTTGCTGTCCTTGTGGGCAATGGAAGTGAGTATAACCTTAGTCCTAGCCTGCTGAAACGTGCTGTCGAAAGATTCGCTTATAATTATCCATAGTCTTTGGTAGTCTCTTGTTATTTATAAAAGTGATACTACGTTCCTTCCTGGACAGATTTCCTTTCCGGGATGACTAAAGACGATCCTGTCTGGGATTAAGCACTAAATGACATTTTATCCCAGACAAAAGTTTTCCTCTGTGGTGAATACAGGGATGAAAATCGTCTTTGATGAGTTTAACACAAAGTTTATGGATACACGTTAGATTTCTTGAGTCAGGTTTCTTGTGTCTCAAGTTGAATGAGGAGACACCTGTCAGAATCATTGTGAGTTCTTGATTATGCGCACATGAAAGGGTTTTGAGAAAAAATTGATGCTTAATATTTATCACAGAAAGGACAGTTACAGCGAAAATACAAGTGACAATTAATCCTTAATTCTACAAACACACATTGTGATTATGTGTTTAGGGAAGTGGCCAAAATTACTACACTCAAACAGGACCCACTAAACCACAAAATAGAGGTGGTCTCTGTCTGCACCCCTTCCTCAACCTCAAAAGATGGTGTTTTTATTGCATAACCACCCATTTTTCCAGCAGTAAAAAATGATAATGGAGTTCAAACCTCCATTTTCTTATTTATCTAGCAATGCTGACTCTTGCTTGCTGAATATTTCTGTGTCAACTGAAATTTTAAAGCCAATAAAATTTTGTCAGTAATATATATGAGATAGGTGGTGTCTTCGATAACGCCCCTACACCAGACAAGGGGGGTCCTCTTTGAACAAATTTGTTATGACCAGTTCCCTTATAGTATATCAAAGACTTATGCAAACATTAAATACTTAAAATATAGAATGTAAACTTCATATTTTCCTCCCTGAAGTTTAAACTTGAGACCATGTATCACTGATTTTAGTTATGTTATCTAAGTGGCAGATAAAAGCTTGAAAGTAAGTTAAACATGACTGACAATTTGTGTTTAATTGCAGTTACTGCAGACTACACTCTCTTCAAGTGAGTACAACCAACTGAAATACTTTGTTGTAATTGTGATGTTGTTTAAATTGTTACAGTTTTTATATTACATGTATTTGTTCATTTTTAGGTTATACTTGTTCTCAAGTTTTACTTCCAATGTAGAATCCAATGTAGACAAGCATTTATTTTTCTTTGTCTATAAAGCAGTCAAACAATTTCTCAATTGACTATTGAGAAAATAAACACTTGCAGATACATGTAAGCCATGCAATTACAGAAAAAACACACCTAAAATTCTGAAAAAAAGTTTTTTTTCCAAAATATTCACAGTCACATGAGAAAGTATATTGATGTATATTGCATACCTTTAAGTTTACATATGTATTTTTCTTTTGCAAGGGTTGCCCTACATACGTAAAGGTGTCTTAAAGTGTACCCGTTTTTCCCTGAATGCAAGCAAAGCTGCGTGTGTATTGATCATTCAAATTTTCTGTTCAGAATAAAAAGTAGCGAGATTAAAACATGACGTTTTGGCTACAACATGTCACCATTATTAAATGAAATTATTATAAGTTCAGTAACGTTATATAAAGAAAAGAAGGTGTGAAACTACATTAGAATAAAATGAGATGGAGTAAAACGAAGAATTTGCAAAATTAAATGAACAGTTTTGCTGGTATGGAGTCTTTACCAGCAAAACTGTTCATTTAATTTTGCACATTCTTGATACAGTCAGTCAGGTTCATAAGTACTAACTTATACATGCACGTGTACTTACATTTCTGAAACCTTTGGCAATGCAGAATTGTGCATTGTTATTTACATTGATCAAAATCAATATACATGTTTGTTTATGCTTTTTACATTTTGTTTTGGTTTTAGGAGTTTTCTGGACTTGGGTGCTGGCTTGAGTGTTGGGCTAAGTGGTCTTGCAGCAGGTTTTGCAATCGGCATTGTTGGAGATGCAGGCGTCAGAGGAACAGCCCAGCAGCCTCGTCTTTTTGTTGGCATGATTCTTATTTTGATCTTTGCTGAAGTGCTTGGTCTTTATGGGCTGATTGTTGCCTTAATCCTAACCACAAAAAATCCTTAATAGTGTCAACATTAACAAACCATCTCCAATTGTAATTATGTGATTAATGTGGTGTGCATTTTCAAGGAATACTGCCCCAGCTGTGCTAGGAACGAATAATAATATGATATCATAGCATTTCTTTTCTTTCTCTTTTTTTTTAAAGAATACTAGTGAGCTTGATGCTTCACAAAGCAAAGTATCTTGTCAACTTGTTTTATTTCTCCAACCGGTTTTGTCTGAAACACAGACTTCTTTAGGGAGTTAAAATGGGTCGGAGAAATAAAACGAGTTGACAAGGTACATTGCCTTTTGCAGCTCACTAGTATTTCTTTAAAAAAGAAATGAAAAATTAAAAAAAAACTTGTTTAGGTACAGAGGTAACTATTACACTGTAATATTTAATAAAGTGTTGTGCCCATTATGGGATATTAATTCAGTTTTTTTAAAATCTGTTTTTGTTTAAATGTGAGAACAAGTCTCAGTTTTTGAGTACTATCAATAAAAGGCTGGATGAAACTTGAGTTTAAATGGGGCTATTTTTCAAGGCTTGCTGTAGTTAATGTTACTACAATTTTACTTAATCATGAAGAATCAATAAATTGTCTTTTGCTTTGAACACTGTTGATGTAGATGATGTACCTTTGCAATAATTTCCACCACCCACTAATAAACAAAACATCATTCACTTTGGCATGGAACAAACCTGTTGTAAGTTTTTGTGTTTAAAGCAGAATATCAAAGTTGTGTTTTTTGTACTTTCTGTGACGACTTAGAAGAGAATAACCTCCCTCACAGATGCTCTTTTGGGGAGGAAAGATTGCATGATGAGCCAAAAGAGCATCTGCGAGGGAGGCCAAGAAGAGAATGGAATGGCCTTGTCACAACCTGCATTTTTGTGTGACTTCAGCCCGCAACGATAGTGTAAACTCCCTCTTTCTCTTTTTTTTTTTTTCTATAGCTGGGTTTGCCAAATTTCAGCATTCAAATTTCCTTGTATTTTGGTGGACATCTAAAGCACCCACCAAGCAAGTGGGATGATGGTATCCACAGTTCAAGCCCAGACTCGGGACATTTTTTTTCTTTGTTTCTTTGTTGTATGTTCAGCTATCTTTTTTGTTCTGCCTGGACAACATTCAACGAATGTGAAGAACTGATGAATTTTTTTTTGTAAACCTCTGTTTTTGATGTTTTCGTAGATATTTGTAAATGTCCAAGTTCAAACTTCCGCCTTGTCAGTATCTCTTCGCTATCTGTAATTTTGAGATTGTTTTTTGTTTCTCCTTTTTTCTTGAGATTTCGATTCTGTATTTTGAATCAAGGGTTCAGCTTATCTGCCGGTTTTTACAGTCTTTTCACCTCACCTAACATGTCCATTGCCTACCTCTGTAGGTTTGCTACAGACATCATTACCAATCAAATTGCAATTGAAGTAAAAAAAAAAAAAAAACGGTGGGGGGGGGGGGGGGGGGCATGACTTTTTATCTCATGTTTATCGTGTCTTTTTGAATATGATGTCATTAAAAACAAACTTAATGGTCTTCACACGAGTCACGAGTTTCACGAGCGAAAAAAAAAAACATAGAATGATCTTGGGGATTTTTACCCAGGAAATGTGTATTTTATTCATTTTTTTTAACTAGATTATCTGTTGGTTGTATGTTGTGTATAGGGGGTCTAACAGCTAGTCAAATAAACACTATAAATTGCCCCTCTCTTATTGAGCCATTGTTGATGCAAATTATGGGTTTGTTTGGTGATACAAACTGACACTCTTTCCTGGTTCACAGTTTTACTATTTTCCTGGAGTCTTGATGCATTAAGCCCTTGCTTGAGAAATGCAGCCCTCAAGCTACAAAGAACTCACTTGTTTTACTAGTTCAGAACTCTTTGAGCACTATGGAACACTGATGATGTAGACAAACACAACTAAATGAAAATACCTTGTTATTTCCATGACAACCACAGGAATTTTGTGAACCCGCGTTAGCAAGTTCTTGTGGTTCCTTACGTTGAGTTTTTGTGCAGTTTCGGAAAGAAATGTCGCGGTAATATCACGTTCTGTGTAAGGATGATAGGAGGGGTCTTCTGGTGGTGCTGACTTTCAACGTTTATAACGTTTTAATATTTGAGCAAACGCCAACAAACTGTGACTTTTTCAGAAATTTTCAAGGAACAATTAATTTTGATGTGGTATGGTGTGGCAACCAAAGTTTGAAAGGCGGGTTTTTCGAAAAAACTGAACACTCCTGTTTTCAATGAACTTTCTCCCAGAATTTTCTATTTGAAGCAACATACGGAATGTTGCATTCCCGTTTAGCGAAAATTTTCCGTCGGAAAATTGTCCGTGTCCAATGGAAAGACTTTTTTGCTGTCGTTCCAAATTTCCAGTCTCCTTGGTAGATCAAAAAACGTTCGTGGTGGCGAAAGAAGACAACAAAATGGATTTTGTGCAAATAGAACTGTAAACGTTAAAAGTGGACTTCCTACAAAGGTCGTCTGGCGACGCTTTATACACTTTGTATTGCAAACATGGGCAATTCACTTCAGTTCTCAAAATGCATTGCTAAAGTACAGCCATAAATGTAAAAATTGAAGTAAACAAATCACAACAACTTTAAAAAGCAAGAGATTTATTCAGTTATAAATTTACGTTATAAAATTCAGGGATATTTAGAAAACCTGCAAATTGGAGATTAGAAGTACACTGAAATGGCTCTATTTGTTATTTCTCCATTCTTTAAAGCAAAGACCAGTCCCTTTCTTCTTCCTAAGCCCTCCTCGTTTTTCCTTTAATTTCCACAATTTCTAATATAAATTCCGGCTCGAACGTAGAATCTGAGGAGAAGAAAGACTGCTTGCATTCAACCACTTTTTGCAAAAGCGATAGAAAATGCCCAAGACGGTTTCTATTGAAAACCTGATAAAAACTAATCCGATAGAATACAGACGATGGTTTGCATTTGAAAAATTCAGAAACTTACATTGGATTTGTTATTGATACGATGAATTGGGGGTAACTATGGTCATAGGTTCTCACCATTCATTGCGCTAGGTTTTCGGCCTAAACTCGCTCGATTTTTCATTACTCGGTTACTGAATTGTACTCCACTCCGGTCCAAGTAACTTTACTAACTACATTATATTATAGTGTCGTTGAGATAGAAAATCAAGTTTTGCAATTGAAAGTTGTAAAATCTACTGATAACCACTATTGCCAGCCACAATAAGAAATGTAAAAAGGCAATAACCAAGCAGAACTTGTTTCGTTGCAGAGTACGGTAAAACAATTGCATTGGCTTTACAGCTGACGGATCTGGATTGATTGCTAGATCTAAGAGATCTTATCAACATGAATATTTAATGACCTAACGTATGGTGTTTCATACAATTCCTACTCAAATCGGTCAATTTGGATAAACTTAATTTATTCACAGTAATAATAGGATTGTTTACTTTTGCATATCCATGGTTCACTTGTGGCTTTGCCTTTCAACAGATACTTGTGTAGGCTGGTTAACTCAGAATATCCAGGTACAATTGACCCTGGAATGTAGCTGAAGCTCCGCTTATCTAACGTGTGTTCTCATTGGCTGCTTTATGGCTGCATAACACAATGATGACCTCACTCAAGTATAGCGTCACAACTTTAAATAACAACCAATTTTGGAGAAACATCTAAGGAAGTAATGTAATCCTAAACTTGAGCGAAAATCCCTTGCGAAACTATTTTTCTTGAGTCTCCCTGGAATCTTGAGGGTTCGAGACTGCCAAGATTCGCGGTTAAACAAAACTGTTGCTCTAAGGCCAGCCATTAACTATACAATATAAACAACTTCCTGCAAATATTTAACAAAATACTTAAAATGATATAATTTATATTAAAGCTAATCCGGTATTTGTGGACTTGCTGATTCAGTACAAATTCGGATTCTCCTATTGCGGCGACACGGAAGGCAGTTGACTCAGAGCTGCTGCCTCATCGGGCACAGAATGAGCAGGCACGCGCGAAGGCTTGGACAATCAACAGTGTGTTTCTTGTGCTCATGTATCACACCTCATAGGAGCGATCTCTTGCATTATGCCTCTCCTCTTTCAACATGTGCTGTAAAATGACGCAAAAATAGAAACTATAACTCTTTGAAAGAAATGTGATGTTATGTTTTTAAGCCTGGGCTACAGGAAACATCTAGTTTCTACATCTACCATTTACCAGGCTTAGTCAGGCTAAAACATAGCATCACATTTCTTTCAAATATACCACACAACGACATTCCAATCCTAGCAGTATGCAGGATGTTTGTCCCATGAACCTAGTTTTTAAAATGGCCTTAGCTCCCCCGAGTCTCCTGTAGCTCAGTGGTAGAGCATCCGAACTAGTAATCGGAAGGTCTTAGGGTCGACTCCTGATAAGAGCACTCCTGTGACTGTGACAAAAAAAAAAATACATTTATCAACTATAACTTGGACATCAGTATCCATGACAGGGGCACGTAACCAGTAGGTGTACGTTGTAAAAGGTTTGACTAAAAGAAGTGCTCCAAAATTTTCAATGTTCACTGTCGCGAGATATCGACTTTTTTCTGAAATAATTTCACTCAACATGAACTTTCTGCTTCACCTAGATTCACACTATGACCATTCAGCAGTTGGACACATGAGCATGTCATTTTCCACTTGCTAACAGTTATGTAAGCGAATATGAATTTATGAAGCGTCATATATTTGAACTGCGGATGAAAGATTAAATGGAAGAAAGGTCCTCGCAGTAAGTAAGCAACTTAAGCAGTTGCGAAAAGAAAGATTGAGAAAATTCAGGCTTGAACGGGATTCGAACCCATGACCTCTGAGATGCTGGTGCAGTGCTCTACCAACTGAGCCATCAAGCCAACTGGGAGCTGGTCATATTTTGAGTTCGTAACATACGCGTGAAGGATGAATAAATTAATATGAATATATGAAACATCATATATTTGAACTGCGGATGAAAGATTAAATAGAAGAAAGATCCTCGCAGTTAGTACGCAACTGTCAACTTAAGCATTTGCGAAAAGGGAAAGCCTGAAAAAATTCAGGTTTGAACGGGATTCGAACTTATGACCTCGTTCAACTGCGAGGATCTTTCTTCTATTTAAGTTATGTAACCCTCGTGTTGCGCTCACCTGTCACCCCTTTAAACCTGACCGATCTAAGATGTATCTTCGACCTAATGATGTAATGTCTTGGGAGGTTTTGCCTAAAATGTTACGGTAACCATGCTAGGCATAGCAGAGACGTAATGATGTAAATAAATAAATAAATAATAATTATTATTATTAATTATTATTATTATTATTATTATTATTATTATTATTATTAATTAGTTGATGAAAACAGTGGCCTGCCTTAGACGCTGAAAGTCATCAACATCTCGCTTTTCTGTATGAACAACTGGACAGAAAAGTTGCCATAGACTAAAATGATTGAAAACTAAATCGTTTCAAGCTCAAATTGAAATGGTTCCCCGACATAAAAAAGGATTTTAAAAATTTCCGGGACTAGTTCGAGCTCGTGCAGTGAATGTTGTTGAGTTATTCAATAACTTTTGTTTATAAAATAATGCCGCAAAGGCTTTTTTTTTATTTCAATTGCTATATCTTATTATGACTGGTTATAATTACTGTTTTATTGACACCACTTACTGTAAGTGAATCAAGTTCCTGAGAGAAAGCCCCTATCGTTCCTGTAACACGGTCTCCACTCTGCAAGATAAAAATAATGAAATATGGCGTAATTTAATGAAGGTATTTCACGTAAGGGCTAAACACCTACAACACTTTTACAGCAGCCAATGGCCAAACAGTGCAACAATACTTTAAGTTCGGTTTTTCACACATTCCCCTCGATTGCAGCTGGTCAGTTAAAAATTAGTCCTCCCTCTTTACCATCAGGCATTGTAATTCCAAATGCAATCCCAAATATAGTTCAACAACAAATCCTTCTGATATAAATCTGATATAAACCAGTGGATTGTTTTGGCTGGCTGTTTTAGGCTGTTGCACAGTGTTTCAATTCTCACGCTGCTCTCAACCCCTCCCCCCCCCCCCCTTTACCACCCCTCCCCCAAAAACCAGTCCTCCCCGAAAATAAACCCCTGAAAGAGCCGTTTGAACGAGTACGAGCCCTGAACCCTTTCACAATTTGCAAAGTCTTGAATTTTGACAGCTGTGAGGAGTGTGGACTGAGATCTGCCTAGCAACATTCTGCACGTGCACATGACAATTCAGATAAACGTGAACACAGTAAATCTTGTTGGAGTGTTTCCACCATCGCAATGTTGAATAGCAACTATTGACTTGCGACTTCGTCGCGTAGGCTTATACAAGAACCGTCAAAGCTAATGGAAAGAGCTGAATACCTGAAGGCTACCCTCCTCATCACTTCTCAGTCTGGATCGTACCGAGTCGGAGGATCTTCTACTCCGCTGGATCACATATGACTGCAGTGATAGAGGAACTTCAAGGTCCATGGGGCACACATAGTCATCCAGTTCCATCTCCCCCTTTCCACGTTTTCGGAGAGCACCAAAGGACATGCTCCTTTTTACTACCTAATCATTTAAAAGGCATGTAATAAAAAATGTTTTGTAAGGTTTTCACGAGATAAAACAAAATCAGCAAAAGGCAGTTCATATAAAGAACTTGGAGTGTCTTTTGCGGTACATGTGGCACTTGACGTCAAATACACCCTTTTACTGTACTCAGCTTACTCGCCGCTAGTCTTCCTGCAGGAACTAACTCAAGTCCTGTATGTAAGGTGGTTAAACTCCCGTTAAGAGACTGAGTGGTCACTCAGTTTTTTTCTTTGTAGTAGCATCCATCCAAGGAAAGGCCAAATTAAACAGAGAACCGACAAACCGGGGTTGACTCTTTTAGCCTGTGAATCAGCATACCAATGGCTACAAAGGACGTGACATTTCACAAGCCATCAAGGCACCAACGAAATTCGCTTCACAACGTGGAAATGTTCTTTTGAGACCTATTCTGAAATATGAATACACAGAATGGACGGCATTCATTATATATTTGGGACCTATTCTGTTTTCGGAATGAACAGAATGATATTTTGAACGGAGTACGGCTTGCTCAGAACAGAACTGAGATATTGCGCTGTTTTGGAAAGGTTTTCGGTGTAATCGTAACAGGCAGAATTATGTTCTTTAGGGAAATGTTATTCTGTGTATTGTTTTTCCTGGACCGCAATGGGAATAGCTTGTATTTTTCCAAAAGAATGCGCCGTAGAGTTCACTAGAGTTCAGAATTACCCTGTGTTTGATACCCGGCATCAGCGGCTGAAATGTTGGGTCACCAGCAGCTTGCTCTTTATTTTCATGACACTCAGCACCCACAAGGGACTGGAAATGAGTAGCCAGGTGTCTTCGAAGTAGTGTTTTACTGATTGGGATAGACAGTAAAGCTGCCAGACTCTCTGCTGTGAAGCGTGGATCAAGAATCTGCAAATTAAAGATAGGCTAGATTAAAAGCGGAGCTCTAAAACAAATAGCTCATTGGGAAATCCTCAAATTTCAATTTCAATTTAACGTCCACACATTAAAACAACATATGTTGTAGGTTAAAATGAATCCCAGGTTAAAATGATTTCAACCTAGGTTGATTTGTATTTTCCTTTGTTTCAGATGTAAATTACCCAATACCCTAACAAAGGAAAATACAAATTAACCTAGGTTGAAATCATTTTAACCTGGATTTATTTTAACCTACAACACATACACCCTCACAAGGTTACAAAAAGAGAACAAAAGAATGCGACGAGGAAGCCTAAAAAGAAACCACAAGGCTTATAATGTTACGCTTCCTCTTTACAAACGATTACGTCATCAGGTTAAATTTGGCCGCTTCAATTACGTATGCAAAAGAGATAAGATCATTTTATGAGCGGAGCCAAGAAATACATTTTTCTTTCCTGGGAAGGGGTGGGGCAGTCAGTTTCAGGTCACGAGGTTCCCGTATGAAAAAGAATCGAATTTGCTTTTGAGGTGAAGCTGTAACATTATTTTAGGCACAAACTTATTTGTTGTTGTGATAAACCAGCTAGCTTATTTTAGTCTCGAAACCTGAGGCAAACGCAAACGTCGCTAATCTGAGGTTTGTCTTGATTTGTTGATTCTTGTTTAGTTTTGCTGTGTTCTTGTCTCCTCTTAGCCAACATCTTAATCAAGATCTTTTTGTGTTTTGTTTGGTCACCTATTTGTACGTGCCGTTTGATACTCCAATAATTTATTGAGAGAAATATGACGGCCCAGTACCTTAGGGGTTCTTGACTCCTATCACGTGGACTACAAGCAGGATAAAAGCTGTGTACAGGTTGAACCCAATACAAACTCTGCATACCAAATACGAGCTAAACTAGACACTTGGAATCTTACCATAAGTGCTCCATGCACTCCACTGCCTCTAAGGTTTGGTGCATATTCTGCTAAATCCACAAGCCGCAGCCATTCGGTGACTCTACTATTTGTCCACAGCAACACATCAGCACCTTTCAACCATGACTATGCAGAAAGAGTCAACAAGAAATATTCAATGTATTTCCAGTTACACTGACTACATTTTCTAGTGCCCTACAAGAAGTAAATCAGTTGCTTTAATAACGTAAAATAAAAGAATCAAGTCCCTCCTGTTTACTTCTGGCTGAGACATATTTGAGATGCCACATTTGGGTTGTGTTTGAAGAGACAAGCACTTGTGACATTGATCTAAATAAATATTACTTGTCTGGGTTGAGGGTTTCTTTGGTTGAGGAGGGGGGGTTGGGGTGGGGGTGGGGGTTGGAAGGGCTTGTTAATGCTTCCCAGACTCCAAGTATGGTAGCATATAAATGTCACCATGCGCTGGATCCGAGTAGGCTCATATTTCAAAAACAGGCGATGTCTGGAGCCACAGGGTGACTGTTCACAAACCAAACATCACTGACCCACAAAACAGAATACTAATAATAAAGAGAAAACAAAGAAAATCACTATTGTGACCGTGCTTTGGATATGTGTTCCTAATATTATTACTATAAAATTTTGCCAACTTTAGCCTTGAATTTCTCCAAGAATTATTGATCATTTCAGAAGCCATATCAAATCAAACACTTGAAAGTGTGTTTCATCAGATATCCAAACACCTCGAAGTAGTTTGAGAAAACCCAGCTGCGCCTCGTGTTTTCAACCTACTTCTTAGTGTTTGGATATCTGATGTAACACACCTTCTCGTGTTTGATATACATTTCTCAAACTCATTAATAATTCATCAAGAGAAAACAAAGGAAATCACTACCGTGACCGTGGTTTGGATATGTGATCCTAATTACCATAAAATTTTGCCATCTTTAGCCTTGAATTTCTCCAAGAATTGTTGATCATTTGAGAAGCCATATCAAACACTCGAAAGTGTGTTTCATCAGATATCCAAACACCGCGAAGTCGTTTAAAAAAACTCGGCTGCGCCTCGTTTTTTCAACCTACTTCTCAGTGTTTGGATATCTGATGAAACACTCTTCCTCGTGTTTGATATATTACGTATTACGTCCACATTGATGAATGTGCTCCACAATTTCCTTTGCTGCTCACTGTTATTCTGCAATATACTTGTTTAAAGCAGAAATTTTTTTCCTATCTCTCTTAAGCGTCTGCTCATGATTTATTTTCTACAAAACAGTGACTGGATACAAGGTGCATACCTCATCCACAGCATGTCTCTTTAAACAGTTTGGATGGAAATTGTGTAATCTGCAAATAAATGAAACAAATATCAAAAATAGTCAAAATTACCACTGCAATAATAATACAAGCAGCTTTTGGCAAAAGTCACTCACAGAAAAATAAATGAAAATTTGAATAACACTAAGGAAAAGGATTTTGATTATTATCATTAGAGTTTTATAGTAGTTTCTGGTTAGATTTTATGTTGATACACTTGTATCTTAGATAGGTTGTTTAGAAAGTTAGGTGTCCCCTATTAGCAGAGGGGACTCCCTTCTGCTACATTTCGATTGACACGTTAATAAAGTTATTATTATTATTATTATTATTATTATTATTATTATTATTATTAAATCAAATTGGGGAGAAATGAAGACTCCGAAAAAAATCCGAGTCCCAGATGGGATTTGAACCCACGACCCTCCGAGTCTTCATTTCTCCCTAATACACACTTTAATATCCTGTTGTTGTTGTTTCTATTATTATTATTATTATTTTTAAATTCAGTATTATTATTATTAAGGAATTATTGTTATTAAGGAAGAAGGAAAGAAGAAGTCAAAAAGCTCGCGCCAAAGTCTCATTCGCCCTCCTGAGATCTGTGCTGCTATGCTTGAGAGGCTCACGTTGTACGCGAAGAGCACCGCTGAAGATTGCAGATACCGACTTTGAAATCGATAATAACCTGGCTAGATTTTAGATTTTAGGATGAGAACGAATTTCTCAGTTTTTTTTTTTATCTTTTCTTTTCTTAATTTTCACAATTTTAGCTGGACCGTATTTTAACTTCCAAATATATTTTAGTGATGATGCATGAATTGTAAATAGGTTTTTAATAGTTCTTTTTTGTACTTTTATCTTTTATAAAAAATATTATTATTATTATTATTATTATTATTATTATTATTATTATTATTATTATTATTATTATTATTATTATTATTATTATTATTATTATTATTATTATTATTATTATTATTATTATTACCATGATAGAGACTGGGCCTTAAACCAGCCTGGCCATTCAAATCTTATGCTCAATGCACTAACCACCACACCAGCATACCTACACCCTTGTGTGAAACAACAGACAATGATAATATAATATTGAAAAAAC
The DNA here is from genome assembly GCF_977016875.1 of Pavona decussata. NCBI lineage: Eukaryota > Metazoa > Cnidaria > Anthozoa > Scleractinia > Agariciidae > Pavona > Pavona decussata. The sequence continues at coordinate 1,914,495 of NW_028145642.1, forward strand.
ATGCAGTACACTATACACAGCTTCAAATATTAGCTGTGATACAGAGTTTAAAAATAGCACGCTTTAGTTAGTATTTTCAGTCACCTGAGACACTGTATAGCTCTCTTTATAGCAATATGGTGAAACGCATTATGTACTTTGAGATGAAGCATGTCACTCTGAGAAAAACAAAGAAAAATGTTTCCTATAATAAAGAGCTAATCTTTGTATGCAATCATAAGAAAACAAGTATTAGCAAAAATACAATGAAACAATATTGCTTTAATCACTACCTTTAAGCATTGTATTCAGTGAAAACTCACCTTACGGACACCTACGTAACATGAGAACTCGTTACTACAGTCAGTTTTCTTGGTCCCAGCCCATTTAATCCCCCACCCCCCAATCAGTGTATATCCGGATAGTCCAGCTTTGCTTGATTCACACGAGTAGCCAAGGAATTGTACTCAGGTGTTTCTCAAAACAGTTACAGCTGTTTAGCCGTTGGAAGAGATGCAGAATTCAGGACCTCTGGATTTCAAATCCAGTTTCCTAACCAATCTGACATTCTCTCTTAATAAACTGTCATAAATAATAATAATGATGATGATAACAAAAAATTTATATAGCACCATTATTCAACGCATTCAAAGGCGCTTTACAGATAAAAAGCTTAAAAAGCTAGTTTAAAACTATCATATTAATATCACATACTGTACAAGCAGACAAGGACAAATACTACAAACCTATTCTTTAATACATCAAAACACTGAATCAACTTAAATCCTTCTCACCTAACGTATAATTTACAAAAAAATAAAAAATAAATAAATAAATAAAAGATCTTCTTTACTCACAAATGTTAGATAGTTTAACATGCGGCCATCAACTGAACCCTCACTGAACGAATCCTTGTATTGTGGTAAACCAATATCTTCAAGCCAACCTGGAAAGTATACAAAAAAGGAGGATTTTTTTACAATCTTAATGAAGCTAGGGTATTCTACAGCAAGTGTGCTAAAACAACTCTGTGTGGTTAAATGGTTGACCTCCAATTAATTAAATTATATTAACTTATAACAGTCAAAGCTCTCTTTGAGCTTGAGAGAGACCAGAAATGCACCGAATATTGCTACTTTTAAGCGAAACATGTTTGCCAGGTTTTTTAATTAACCCTATCGTTAAGAATTTTTGTAGTTTTAGCTTTTTTGCTTTTATCATTTTTTATTTTTTATCAATTTGAAGTTTTTAACCCCATCGATGATATCTTTGTAGTTTTAGCTTCTAGTTTGAATTGCTGTTTTTATCATTTTGTAATTTTGTCTTATATATTGTATTTTTTAACCTTTTGCATATTTAATCTTTATAGGACCTTTCTGAAAACCACATTTAGTGAACGAAAGCTTCCTAATAAAAGATTATTATTATTATTTGCGACCACCCTTGTAAGTGACCAGCTCTAGTTACGACCACCATTGTAAAACCCTGTTTGAACTGTCACTTAAACTCTGTAATCAAAAGCTCTTGTAAGCGACCACTCCCATAAGCAACTGCGACCACTTTTTGGGAATTACCAACAGGTATTTTCATTTGTTTTTAAGCTCTTGTTACAACCACTTTTTCCAATATCTGAGGTGGTCGCTTACGAGAGCTTCGACTGTATTAATGCATGCATTTACATCTCTGGGGAGGATGTTCAAAGCTTAATATTACTGAGGTCACTAGCTGTGTGTTGCCATGATGACACAGTCAAAAATTGGTTAATTGCAGCAGTTACCAATACTATCTGACCAGCTGTCTTCAAAAGAGTTGGCTAAAGTTGCACTTTGGTGGACATCAATAAAAGAAAAGCCACTGACATCATTTTGAATTCTATTATTTTGACACTTTAACTTGCTTACAGATGGCAAAACTTTATCAAAGTTGTTTCAAAGCCAGTTTAAACAAAAAGACTGCATCTTTTACAGGGTATAAAAGTTTCAAATTTCACTGCTCACAATAATTTGAAAAATCAGTGATTCATGCGAGTTAGCAATTTGTTACATGCAGTAAAATTTAAAAACAAACTCGTTCATTAAAAACTACAGTGTCCTCTAATTGACACTATTTTCTTTTTCCATTTCTTCATGTCAGCATGTGACTGAAGTTGAATTCAAAATAGATCAAAAGAGATTGAAAATAATAATTATTTTATTTAATTGTAGGAGGCTCTAAGTTTTCTATCAACTGCCCATCAAATGCTAAAAGAGAGCACTAAGTGACATTTATGTTGCTTGGTCTTCGTTGTCCCTTACAAAATGCCACCAACTGCTTCTCCCTGAGCAATATAATGCAATGTAACACTGTTTAAGGTAGTGCTTAGCTTAGCCCTGATATGACAATGATTTCCCCACAAATTTGCTGTAACAGGATTTTGTTTATAACAAATACAATCACATTTTCCCAGTCCCAAGGCACTTCCTTATACAGGTGTTCTACTGCATGTAATCTATGTCTTCACTGCATGATCAGTAAAATGGAAAAGATTTGGAGGTCATACCTAGGACCCAATGATTACTGAGTCTACCCATCACATCTGGTCCATCTGACACCAATGCCTGTTAGATTAGAGATGAACAACCTGTCACAATATTTATTAATATTATCTGATTTACATTAAGGCAGGATGGTGCATTATTGGGTGATAAAATCATGATCCTTTTACAGTTCAGACGCTAATAATAATATTTTTATTATTCCTGTCTGATTGATCACTGGGGGGTGGGTACTGTTGATCTCTTAATCACTCGTTCATAAAGAACTCTTAATCAATTGTTTAGAATCTGAGTGATGATGCACCACAATGAAGCCGAAAAAAGAACAAAATCTGTATTGTACCTGAAGCGCCAGCTGAAGTTTCTTTCTGTGTAGTGGGTTCTTGAAGCCCATGTCTTTCTCTAGCTGAGCAGGTGATGCCTTCAGGAGGTCATGCCCACAATTTATCACTCGTCCACACTGTGATGAGTACTGTCCTAATCCAAGATCGTCCAACCAGCTTAACACCATCTGCCGACTCCACTGACTGAATGGAAGTTCCAGCTGGTCACTGGATGCAAAAAGTATCAAACTAAACTTAGCAGGAAATTAATAAATTAAAGTAGCTTCTAGGAGGAACAAGATGGCAGATACAAGTTGAGTCAATAGAAAGGAAAAGTGTACAGAATATCATAATATTTTTATATATTTTTCATATCTGTGACAGTAAACTTGCTTTTGTCATGTTGTTGTTTAACAAAGAATGCTTTTCATTTTTCATGTTACCAGTGCATTACCATCCTGATATGATACGTTGTAACAAACTGTTTCCATGTAACACTTAACTCTTCCTAGATAAATTTCTTGAAACAATTGGTGGCTTTTGCTTGATGTATGGATGGCGTGCGTAGTACAAAACTTGGTTATCAAAGTGCCTTGCTTTATGGGCTAACCAAACGCTTGGTATAGCAAATGCTTATTCCAGATTAAGCGCTGTCAGGTCAATAATTCTGCCATGGAATATGATGTCATATGCACCACTTTTAACTTGAATGCATTGACTTTAAGGTACCGTTGTGTAGATTCTAGATAATTAATGGCAGTGTTCCTCATTATTTGAAAGGTTTGTTATTTTCAAATGCACTGCAACACACCCTGAAGATCTACACAAACAAACTTCTACTTAGGCCTCCACTGTGTAGCCTAACCCTGGCCTAACCCTAAATACAGTACTTACCCATAATCTCTGTGATTTGTGGATCTCTTTAGATTCAGAGGTTCTATTACTGCAGGGTTGTCACTGGGATTCATGCCCAGTGATCGTGTCCTCCGCAATCTGAAGATCACAAATTAATGTTATGAGATATGGATCTTCCTGATCGATACGCAAACCTCAAGACAAATTGCGTTATCAACAATATGGCCTTGATATGATTTATGAACAATTTGCTTCAAGAACTGACATCACATACAGGCTCTTTTATCTGGGTATTAACCTTTTTTGTTCTAAGACAATCACAATGCATAAACCTTGTAATTCAACTGATGTCAAACATCAAAACTTATTTATTACGCCATCCTTGGCAGACCCAGTTATTTCACAAAGTACCCAGAAAACAAGTTTCTGATTTCATTGCCTGGTCATTTTTGTCAGGTGTTTCCATAACATAACATGCTCTATAGACATCTTAACATGATTGCAACACTTAATCAGACCTTAAGATATACCAACATCTTCAAACATATTTTTGAGTGAAAGCTGTGTGATACAAAATGACGGTAACATGGGGAAGATTACAATCAAGGCCCACTTAAAATTATTGTTTCTTTATTAACCGATCAACCAACCAACCCTCTTTTACAAGAGAGCGAGCAGTTGGAAATGAAACATTTAAATTATGGGGCCTGTTGGACTTTTAACTCCACAGGCAGGCAAAAAGAGAGTTCTTACAATGAGTAGGGATTTGTGCCGTATAGCATGAGTTGACAGATTTGAGATGACTTCAGTAGTTAACATGAGTTCACACCACAAGGTTGTGCAAAAATTAAACAATAGCTGACCACAGTGCAGTCAGTGGTATGATTCAAATCAACAACTGTAAATTCTGATTTGATGTGAATACCTTCCAAATATTACCAAATTCTGCCAAAATATTTGACCTAACCTCAAACAAAATATAAACAAAACCTGAGGTGTGTGATTGAATAGAAGTTTGTGTTTAATATTGCACAACTTTCAAAATTTATGTAACCTGTCTTAGTGTAATAAACACTATGACATGGTCACATTTATTTTTTGTTGGTATTTCTGTGTTTTCTCACTAGTCTAAATTATTTGTATAGGCCACCATATTTTGTATCCACTATAAGCTTACAAAAAGAGTAAAATAATAAATAACAAATTCAGTCACTTACTTTGTAAATGCTTTCCCAAATTTACTTGTGTTCTTTTTCTTTTCCTCTTCATGTTTCTGTGAAGGAGTATTTTCTTGTTCTCTGGGGCCGTCCTACAGCAAGCCAGAATAAGAAGGCACATTGCAGTACAGACTCCATGAGACACCAAACATTAGTCAGGCAATACAAAACTAATTCGAAAACAAAATATGGAAAGCTGGAAAATCTCAATTCAATAATTATGCAATAATCCACTTGCCAATGGGATCTTAAGTTTTGTTTAGAAACTTTACTTATTCTCAGCACTCTGAATGAACAACATATTTTTACTAGTTATCATTAAAATATTGGTATTCCTCTGCATAACAAATCAAATTAGTAATAATGAGAATATAATGGGTAATGGTCTAAGTGGAACCTGTGTCAAAATACATAGTCACATGTAAAAAAATCAACAATTCAACAACCAGATGTGTGAATACCTTAAGTATACACCTAGTGACTAGAAAATGCAAGCCTTTGGCTTTAAATGGAAAGAGGCTACAAGAGCATCCTACATGTAGAAAGCACTTTGTTGGACACCCACAGGTTGTTGCCAAATGTGGTTAGGAGTGACAGGAACAGGATCACCTGGCAGGCTAACTGATTTTGGGATCAGTTGACAAGTACAACAATTACTGTGTCACTGTTAAAATATTATTTTATTAATACCTTTATCTGTGAACAGTTTTCTTCCTTTTCTACTACAGCTGAAAAGCAAAAACAGTTAATATACTTATTATATGTATTATTACATGTTATGAATAGCACGGGGCACTTTTAAGAAATTCACCAACATATTGTACTGACAAAGAAGTAGGAATAACTGTTCACTTGGAACGATCAACTAAAGAGGGAGCTAACAATATTAATGACTTGCATTGATCATACAGTACAGGAGAAATGGAGAATTCAAAAGTTCATCAATAACAATAAGCAGCAATGAATGTAAAAGGGCTTATATACATGTATAATCTCACACATCTTGAACTTTTTTCAAGAAGGACAGTGGGTGAAAACCTTGTCTTGCCTGGTGTTCAATACTTGGGCAAGACACTGTGCTGCTAATGATCTCAACCCTCCCCCACATGGTAATAGCCTGGTCACAAATGGTAATTTACCATGGACTCCCAAGGATTGTTCTTGCTTAGTCATTTTACTGGGTTATTGGTACCACCTAACCTAAAATGGCTATACACCCAATGATATCCTACTACAATAATATTATTATCAAATCTAATCTAAATTTGAAGAAAACATTATTTTCGCACTAAACACAGTTCATAAGTTATTGCATCAGTAACTTTCAAATTTTGGTCCATAATTCAATACAAAGACCAAAGAAACTGTAAGTTGCAATATTTACCTATATTAGGTTCACTTGAACTTTTGTGCCCTCTTAACTTCTTAAGGCCTTTTCCAAATGATGCGCGGATACCATGTCTTTTCTTGATAGATGGACTAGCTGGAGGGGATTGCCTTTTAAGTGCTCTTAGGCTTGGTGTAACTGGATTGTGTACTGCTTGAGTATAAGATTCTGAAAAGAGAAGAACAGAATACCAGTGCACATTAAAGCTAAATTCATCTATATAAAGTATACTCAGCATAGCTCACATCTCCTCGTGCACAACTCAGTAGACGACATTAGTGCTGTCGCGTATATGTAAACTGTATGCAAATGAACACAAAGGAAAACACAAGACATGAACAACGCAAGTCAATAATTTATTAATTTATTTCTTTTTTACAACTGTTGTGGACTCCCTGCGCTTAAATTAAAGGCACAAAATAAATAGCTAAATTTAACCCAAGACCCATAATGAAAGTACATGTAGCAGTATACAGTGGTCAAGTTTCTAAGTAAAGTTGTATTATTTACAGAACAAAGCTTGAAAGGAATGGTATACAAACTGCAATCCTGGCCAATTTACATGTTTTTACTTGCCTGAGCTTTACTGTCATGAACAAACAATGTGCAAACAAACTACTAACTACTAGAGATCACCTGCTGGCTTAATAGCTGCATAGCAGACTACAGTGTACGTCTAAACTGTTACACACAAAAGCAAGTTGAGAATCTTGATTTTAATAGTTACCTGTCAACACTGGTCGACTGTGGTTAGGTACTGGAGTGTAAGGCTCTGGGCTACTTGTAGTACTCGGTGTTGTCATTGTATCTGTACTATGAACACTGCTACTATCCATGCCATCTGTAGAAACAACAGGACTACCATCCAAAGCTTTCCACTGGTTTGCTTTCATGAGCATCTCTTCAATCTAATTAAGATATTAAGCACTTTTGTAATAGATCGTTTACTCAACATACCAAATTTCTATGAATTTGCTAGTACAATAGAACCATGCAGCAGGTTTGGCTGAATGTACAGGTCTAATTTGCAACTTTTCAAGCATTCTCACAACATCACAAGTCATTCTACAATGCCAGTTAACTCACAACAGAAAATGTAGCCTTTCATTTATTGTATTTACTCCCAACGAATTGTTTGCCGACTGTTGGCCCACTGTCAACCAACACTGAGTTTTTTCAATGTAACAATACATGTAATAACTACCTGTTGGCCATTTGTGGGTCAAGAGATGGGCAAGTGTTGGACTTATATGTCAGTAAGTTGTTGGCAGACTGTCGGTAAACTGACCGTGGAAATTGTCTTAAATAGCCTCTGATTTATCACTCCTGACAACAATTATAATTTATTGCAATTCACAAAGATGACATAAATCAATTATTATGATACCTGACCTTACTTTATTTTTTCTATTTAATCAGCTAAGTTTGCAGCAATTTCTCTCCCAGCACAGCTCATTGCCCCATTTACTAGACACCCATTAATTAAATTATTTATAATCGAACCCAGTTTCTGTGCAAGCAGCGAAGGGGTTGGTGTCAGGTACATGGGGCTAGATAATGTTCATCACATTTCACCTATTAAAAAGTTCCAACTGTATAATAAGGTTTGTATGACTTTTGTCTAATGTTCCGAAATCATGAACATCAAGCCAAATCATGCAATGTAAAAAAAATGATTTTACAACCTGTCAGTAACCTGTCTGGGAATGTTTTGTGAATCATGGAATTTGGCTCAGTTTACTGCCTGTTGGTAGCTTGTCTGTCAAGCATTGTTTAACTACTGGCCAACAATTTGCTTATGGCCGAGGGGAGCTGTTCTACACAATCACCCTTTTTTTATCTAGTTGCTTATTGTCATCAAATTTATTGAATAACATGGGAAAAGCAGCCACAGTGGCTGAAAAAAGGAAATCAGATTTGATAAAAATAAAGAATAAGTTGGCGTCATGCTCCAAGCAAAAAAGGCAAGATGTGTCCTCCACATACCGCTGGTAAAACAATATTTCAGAATCCCTATATTGTTCCAACCACATCTTCTCATGGTGCCCCATGGGGGGCTAAGGGGGAGCCCATGGCTACGACCTGGTCATAAATTAAATTAGATTTGCAAGTACGGAAGCACAGAGAGATTCAGTGCCACAACAACGCATACAAAGAATGGTGGTGCTCTGAAAGCACAAAAAAAATCTTTATATCTTTGTGAATGGAAAGTATTTTAACAGAGAAATCCGAAGTGTTTGTGTGGAATCTGACATTCATGACAGAGTGAGTGTTGATACCAAGTACAGTGTACTTACTCGCTTAAGTTTGACAAGAGACTGTTGGGTTTCTTGTAATTGCTTGTCCTTTTCCTTGCAGGATGCTGTCAGGGCTTCAATTTCCATTTTTAAATGATTTACCTCTGAAGCTGAAAAAGGTACAAAAACTACATTTAATTGTATGATTATAGTTTCCAGTTTTCAGTGAAAAACAAAAGCGCCTGAAAACAATGACCCCCACCCCCACCCAGCCTTTGAAGTGCTCCTTTTTTTGAAAAGTTATACTTCATATTCCTGAGTAAAGACTTAAGGTCTCACTGAGACAGAGCTGTCAAAGAGCTTCCACAATACCTTTTTCTCTGAGCTGAGTTTTTAATGCCATAGGAGACTGACCTGAGGGAAAACCATCAAAAACACTTTTAAAATTGACTTAATTTGCACTATCAATGTACACTGGAATATTCTACCCCAAAATTATTGGTTAACTCCAAAGGGATCAACAAGTCTTTGGACCTTACAAATGCAGACAAATTCATGTTTTGGACTGCATGTTTTTTCTTCTAGAAAGTAAGTTAACCATAAACTCCCACTTAAGAAAGATGAACTTATTTTATTTACTATGATACTTTAAATTTCTTTCTTTAACATCACACACAGTGCATTCAACATTGCTGATCACAGTAGCAGCACACAATAATGCCTGGAACATGTCATATGAACCTTAGTTAATGAACTAGCTAGCCGTAATTCAATCCACCCGCATGCAGTTCTAAAGTTTCTACAGTTGGTTTTCCTGTTGGAGATGCAGATTTGTTCTCTGTTCCAAGCTCACAACAATATTTAACATTTCATCTCTCTTGATTATTTCTTTTAACATGTTTAAAATTTACCATCTCTCCTTCTTTTATTATCAGGTGCTAAACGAGGCACTTTTGACTAATAGTATACAGGACAAATGTCACTTGAACATAGTAATCAGGCCTACTTGCCATGAGTCTCCCAGGAGCACTATGCCTCTCAGAAGGTCATGCGACCTCCTTATAAATTACAGAACCATTTTGCAGACATTCTCAAAGAGTCACACATCCTATTTGACATTACAAAATTAAAAAACATGAGGGGTGGTGCCTCGCATGGGACGTTTGTCCCGTTGCACCTGCCCCTTTCGGGTCTTGGTTCTTTCCTTCTAATTTATATTATACATAATTTGTAAGAGGAGCACCCAATAAAGCTGTTAAAAAAAAGATAAAGTTAGTTATACCTTCTGTGTGATGTGATCTGTTTAAAGTTTCTTGTTCATCTAATAGAACCTCAATGTGATCTTTCAGCATCTCAATTTCTGAGTCTTTTTCAGCTAACATGCTTTCATACTTTTCCTGAAGAATAAACACCATTTCTATCAATTTTGCCTTTACTTGGATAAACCCAAGTCAGGTGGCTGGATTTAAAAGCAAACTCTTACTATTAATTTTGTTTCTTTAAATTTGACATAAAGAATCATGTACATATATGTACCAGATAGTGACGGTCATAGATTTGGCTTAATATAGCTTTACCAGTAGTGAAACATTAGTGCTTTGAAAACCCACTCCCCTACCCTCCCTGGCAAAGATTACATGAGAGGTTGGATAAGCAAAGGGGAATTACACTATCTCCTTCATAGAATGGCCCTTCTAACAGGACCAATATTTTGTTTGCTATTTGAATGCTCACAGTAAGGTCACCCTCCTAGAAGGGCTAAGTTTAGCAGGATAAGATTACTGTCAGTTAACAAAGAAAGAATCCAAAATGACCTCTCAGCTTTCAAGATATGAAAACAACAGAGCAGAGCTGGAAGACAAAAAGGAAGACCCAAAATAATGTTGTAATAAGTAGATCAAGATTTTATCAAGAGTGTGAGGAAAGATTATGGAACTGCTATCAACAAAGACTCCAGGAGTAAAAGTGGCAAAGATAGTAAGATAGCCCAAGTCCTTTGAGCCCTCTGCATTTAAAGTTGCTTGCTCCCCTACGTTCAGTACATATATTATTTTGTGTTACACCTACCTTGCCCCCTATCAAATCCAATCCTGATTTTTGGTTAAGGGCCAATTTCAGAGAAGATATTTCAGTTACCAATTCAAGCTTTTCATTCAAAAGATTAGCTGTCTTCACTGTTTCCTAAAAAAAAAACAGCAACAATGATATCAAACTAAAATCATGTTCATAATAGTTTAGGGTTACATACAAAACAAAATCAAATGAAAATGGTTTTGAATAATCAAGTTCTTAACCAGTTAACCAGTGAGGAAGGTTTGATTGGTATGTTCTGTTTGGGGGAATGACTGTCTCAAATCATCATTTTGAGACTATGAATGCTTGAAGAGAGGATAACTGGAAGCCTTCCATATTCTACCTCAAGCAAACATTGGTGGTGTCCTTTGATCAGTGCGTTTCTAAATTCTGATTTAATGTCAACAAGATATTAATAACTGCAGTACAAAATATGAACAACATACAAAAGGAGTGACAGGGATAATTAATTCAGTCTGTCCAGGCCAAAAATTGGTCCATGTTTTGGTATCAGTAACAATCAATGAACTGCTTTTTGTGTGCCTATTTCAAATGAGTCATGGTTTGGCCATTATACCGATCAATCAAGCAATCAATCATGATATCCACTTGCATTGATTGATTAGTTCATAATTTTTTGCATTATTGATTGGCATGGAGGAAATTTTAACTATGCTTATTAGATAGATCCAGTTGATTATTACTTAGTTTGAAACATACTTATTTTAGTGTTGAATCTATTTACAGGTGATTTCACAGTCCCAATCAATGACGGGAGTTACTATTAGAAAATTATTGGAAAGTTAGTGTTGTCTAATGTAATGGTCAACACGTTAGTTGATGTTCAAGCAATGTACATGTATCAGTCGATAGTCAATAGTTGGTTGACAATCAGTTGATTGTCTGTCAACTGAGTGGCAGTGGAGCATTCAACAAGTATTTACCAAGATGACGGCATGACATATCTGTCCAGTATTGTTCTGAAATGTGTGTACTATTCAAATTGGCAAATACAAAGTACAATATTTAGGTATTAATGTTGGAAACAAAGGACTTAAAAAACCAACCCCTTATGCATCAACTCATGGCTTAAATGCAGTTGTAATAGAACTAAAGTGTTACTTTTAAGGCAAAAATTACACTTTTGTATCATTTTTCTAATTCCATATCATGCCAAGTTTATGTCAACATTTTCCACCCTGTTGAGGTCATCACGTCAGGCTCATTTTCAGGGGCGGATCTAGGATTTTTTGAAAGTGAGGGAAAAAACAAGAATACTAATCAGCGCGCATTAGCGCGCCTGTAGTGCCTTAGGTGCTACTTTCTAGGGGGGTCTGGGGGCATGCCCCCCCAGAAAATTTTGAAAATTTGGGTACTTTTACATGCAATCTGGTGCAATCTGGAAAGTAAAATATCAGGATTCCATATTGAATAAAATTATAAGTTGTGGTTATAATGATGCATGGTTTGTGACTCTTCGCTCCAAATTCACAACAGCCTTGGAAGAAACGAATGAAAAAACGATATCTAACCATAATATGGGAGCTAATCAAACGTGATGCACTGAATGCAACTGCACTAAAATTGAAGGCTATGGCATTACTTTACAAGGTTAGGGTTAGGGTTAGCCTAACCCTAACCCTAGGTCAACAAAATGATAAAATTATTGTATGTTTTGACCAAAAAAAAAATCTCCGACGAACTGAAAGGGGGGGCCGCGGCCCTCTCGGCCCCCCTCTAAATCAGCCCTTGATTTTCATTCTATTGTCGCAAACAATGGCTAACAGCCAATCTATATCATGACAGTTCATACCCAATCCAGTCTTTTATGATCTATGCTCACATAAATGTACCGAACTGTGCGGGTATAGTCCTGACTCAGCAAAAGTACACTGTAAAGTACGGCAAATCCTGTTTAATAGCTTCTATTCCTTCAACTTTTTCACTTTGGTCGCGATCATCAAAGCCCACACTCGATCTATTGTTGTCTCTCATACAAGCATATTTATAACAACAGTCAATCACATGAGTCACTAAACAAACAGTTACAAAATGACATCCAAATTTTCATATATAAACAGAACCTCGCTATAATGCAGTTTCCAATCAAAAAACATTTCTCCGAATTATTATATTCGCATGATGAGTCAAAAGAACTTTTCTGCAGATTTTCTTGTGCTTCTTTTGCACAGGAGTCAATTTGTACTTGGTGAAGTATTGGAGAAATGAGCATGATGCAGTATGGCTCGGGCACACTTGGAAAAAAGAAATCCGAGTTCTACCCACAGAAACCGAACCGACATGTATAACCTTCCAATTTCTGGTTTGGAAGCCTTACCACAGAGTTACAGGAGAGTCAAGGGAGCTAAGGCCATTGAACAAGGTTCATGGGACAAACATCCTGTATACTGCTAGGATTTGAACGTTGATGTGTGGCATATATGCAGTAAAATAAATGTGATGGTATATTTTTAGCCTGGTAAGTAAATCAAATGTTGGTGAAATTGGGGGAGGTGCCAGTGAAGCGTGAGCTAAGTGCCAGTAAAGTGAGAATGACGTATTATTCCCTGAGTGACACAGGCATACAATTAACTCTCGTCTTGCGGACACCTCACTATTACGGACAGCAGCTAAATCCCAGCAAAAATAAATTGCAGATGTTGACTGAAATCAATTCCCACTATTACGGACTCTTGCTAAAATATCAAGGACACTAATACACGGGTCCCAAGGACGTCCACAATAAAGGGAGTTGACCGTACTTGGAAAAATGAAATCCAAGTGCTCCTACAGCAGGAGTCGAACCTATAACCTGTGTCAGTGAAGTATTTGTGGAGTATCTATGGAGTATTGGTGAAGTGTTACAATCTACCATAAAGCCTGCTTAGTCTAGTAATCAATTGTAACAACCTGCAGACCAATTCCAACTGAAAATCCCCAGACATGAGGGGTAGGTTTTCATGGTAAATAAAATACATAAATTACCAGTGAAGTGTTAGTGAAGTGTTGGTGAAGTATCACAGAAATGCACGTTGGTGAACTGATAGTGAACTACTAACCCTATATACATGTAAATCTTGGTCAGTCTCTCAGTCAACATATCAACCATGAGCACTCACCCTTCACTTGACCATTTTACTGGCCTACTATTGACACTCTGTCACTCAATACATTGACCAATATATCAGTGGACAATACTCATAGTAAACAACATAATACGAAATATTTCCACAGCTAAAAAGCCTCAACTCTGTAGCTAGTGAGGTACGTAATTGGGAGACTTCTCCAATCCCATTTCTCTGACTTAACGATCTAACCTCATTCAACAAAATTGATCAATGGCAACGGATTAAAGTGACCTTATTTTATGCCAGCAATAAATTACAGACAAGAAATGAAAGGCGCGCTTAAAAATAAGCTTACGTGTATAAAATTTCTTTAAGCTTTAAAAATATTTTGTGGAATTATCCACACTTACGTTCTCAAGCAATTGCTCTGCATCTTCCAGTTTTATTTGCAGCTCCTCTTTAGTAAACTCCAGGTCCCTAATTTTCTCTCCCTGAGCTTCTACCTGATCGGTCAGGACACTGACTTGTAAGATCATCGACTCTTTCTCGGCTTCCAATCTTCTGATAAGCGAAAGATGTGTGTCACCATTCGCAAGTTCTCCTTTTCGTCTTTCTCTATTGGACATTCTCTAAAGTAGAGATTGTTAACGTTTAATCAAATCACAAGGGAAGACAAAAAGCAGGTATTTTTTTTATTCCTAAATGTACATGTAAAATATTTGTCTACCTGCACAGACTCCAACCAATCAAAGAGAAAGGCGGCAGTTGATTCCGGAACGTCAAGGGACTTCGCATCGTGCGACAACTCTTCCAGCTGAGCTCTTAGCTCTTCCACCAAGGAAATAACTCTGTCGTTCATTGTGCAGGAGTGAGGTGGACTTTTTAAGCTTTCCATAATAAGCTGGTCATCAGAGATAAGACCGTCCATTTTTTGCAAGGCTTCAGCTAACATAGTAGCCGCATCACTCGCTACTGCCGCCATCTTGAATTCAATTGAAAATTTGTAAACTGATCCAGCTTCCGCTCATTCTATGGTAATTGCCTCGTTCAGAGACCGGAAAAGAACTTGCAGTACGTGAGGAATGTAAAATAGGCGGAGTTTGGAATGTTCATCGCGTTAGTATTATCCGGCAAGTTGTGTACTCTATTGTCGCAAAAGTTAAAAAAAGCTGTGAACTAACCCATGCCAGGTCACCCTGTACCCTAAAATAAGCCCCCACTCCCTCCAAATCTCAAACGGAATTTTCGATATAAATTTCCATTTCAGCACCCAATCTCGGCAAACGCAAGAACAAGCTTGGATTGCCCTGCCTTTAGAATACCGTAAGTTCATAGAAGAGGTCAGGATGCATTTGGAAGTTCAAAAGAACTATTAACAGCAGTTCAAGATACAGTTTAGCTTGCCGGATCTACTTCTACATTACTGAAATCGTAAAGTTTGCGAGAATACAAGATCTGTACTGGTCTATTAAGGTCAGTTGGGAAAACTCAGCAAAGTAGAGGGTGTGTAATACTTCATAAGTCAAGTGATACTTAGAATGGCGAAAAGGATACAAACGCTCTCAGAAAAGGCTTTTCATTTTTGGTGATTGGGAGAAAACGTTTTGGGTAATTGTCTTGAGTCGAGAGTACCAAGTCGAGAGCCGAGACTCAATTGTCGAGAGTATTTAAAATAAATATTTTTAACTGAAAATAACTATTTAATTAAAAAGGACTGAAATAAATTGCTTTTCTGGCAGTGTTGACACCCCGTTCAACATAAAACTGTTAACTTCAGAGCAGTCTTTTGAGCTCAGTTTTTCGGTCAATGTTCATTATTTCCCTTGGAGTTTTATTTTCTAATCTCGTCCCATTTTGCTTGATATTATTATAAGCCGAGAAATTTGATTCTTCGATTAAAAGAGTCAAACGAATGCCTCGTAACACTGTATCGTTGGCATAAACATAGTTACAATTTTTTGTTGCATATATTTTTAATTTCAGCATTCATTTGTAACATTGAATCTTGACAGAGAACAAAGGTAAATACTTAAAACAGTTAGATAGTATAAAGGCAGATACTAAGATGAGTGTGAGTATTTTTCACTGAAACTACTGTTAAAGAACTTTCGTTAATAGCGAATGCAAACGAATTAAAGTGTGACTTCATTTTCATCAAAACAAAGCTTATACAGAACATTTATTCGCTTGTTTCAAAGATCGTTGTTTCGTTTATTTCTGTACTGAAAGTATCAAAGATTGTTTTTTCCATTTGTTAATCCAGGATATGAATTCAAGTCTGTTTAATCGTTAGTCTCTGAGGTTTACGCACGTCGATAATAAGCAAAATTTTACTGGGGGTGACAATCATCATCATCATCATCATCATCATCATCATCATCTTTATTTATTTAAACACGGAATCCCTTTCATTAAAATGCTCTTCCAGAGAGCCGTGTAAAAGATACCGAATAGGGAGTTTAAGCAGATACGACGACGTCGGCAACGGGAACGTCATCAAACAATAAGATTTAATAAGCAAAACAATGCGCTGCACGTGTGTTATAAATTTTGATACATTTTTTCGCAGTCCTTGGGAAAACAACAACGTGAAATGACAACATTTAAGGTTTTGTGGAGAACGTGAGCACATGACGGCAAATTTTTCATTCTCTGTCTCAACTTGAACGCCTTTCGTACCAATTCTTTTCCAGGATAGTTCGGCTATATTTTACAAGTTGAACGAATTATTGGAATAACCGAGAAGTACTGCAAGTAACGGGAACTTATATTTTCAAGTGACGTTTTCGTTCGCGTTGCCGTCGTGGTTGCTTAAAGTCCCTAATAAGTCGTACAATACGGAAAATAGGAGTATTAAGTCTTAAGTATATATGAATAAATTATCCGTCATATATAATACATCAATATGGAAAACATATAACAAAACATACAACAGGAGATAATTAGAACTATAATGTATAAATAGGAGAGTAATGTCAATGAGACATAGTACGCGTGGACTGCTGGCAAACCGATTCGCCTCGATCGTCTTAAGAACTAAAAAAAAAAAAAAAAAAGAACAGAAAAAATAAACATGTTATTCACGGCGGCCCAGGTCGGTAGATATACGAAAAACTGTGACCCCAGTATGGGGTACGAGCGAAGACCTCGGCCACAGTTTTTCCCAATACGGACTTCCCGGCCGGTAAATGAACATATATATCTTGCAAAACAGCAAACCAACAAAGTTTTGTCAACAAAATCACATGAGCACTCGCCTCTCAGAACAAAATAATTACGCAAACAAAAAAAGGAACTGAAAACTAATGCAAAAAGCTATAGCCCCACGACTCATGTTGTCATACAGGCATTTTTTCCTGTTCTGCGGCCAACGAGACTCAGTAGAGGATTGATTATACGAGGGATGGTACGTAAAAAGATGTTTCCTTTGACATCTGAAATGGGAAATGATGCTGTCATATGATGTAAGTATTACCTCATGATTTCCAAATGGAGGTCAATTTGGATCCATGATCCTCCAAAACTGATAACAGAATTCCCATTTCCTGGATGATTAAAATAGCTGCCATCGACATAGTTGGACTGATGTTATGAAGTGGAATTTTGTAATTACGCGTGATGTCCCGGGGCTGACCGCGTCAAGGTTTCGGTCGAGTGTCTCTTTTTCTTCGTCATCCGCCATATTCTTTTTCTTCATCGTAGTCACAAATTGCAATAATATTTATTTTAATTTGATTACTTAATGAGTCGAGATACTTTAGTTGCATTACTTAAGAACTTGTGACCGTCATGTTGATCATATGATTCAAGGTCTAGGT
The DNA here is from genome assembly GCF_977016875.1 of Pavona decussata. Taxonomy (NCBI): domain Eukaryota; kingdom Metazoa; phylum Cnidaria; class Anthozoa; order Scleractinia; family Agariciidae; genus Pavona; species Pavona decussata. The sequence goes on from NW_028145642.1 coordinate 1,931,986, forward strand.
TATCCTACACAAATGTTTAGTAGTTTATAAGTGTTGTCGTGTAGTTGATTGATTATTATGGTCTTTTAACAATAACTCTTGAAATAGATATGCTTGGCAATCCTTGTTGACCTTCGCTTGGACCACTGTGAAAATTCCAGTTCTTAGTTTGTTGTTTTTAAACTGCCGATCTTTCCAAATTTCTTATTGAATGTGTGGCCCTGTAGGTTTATTTGGGTTTCCTTAGGTAGTAAACGGAATTGGGAAAGTTCCAATGGTCAATTATTTCATGAATCACACATTTTCTTCTGTTATTCAACATCCTTTATTTAACTTACATACTTCATGAATATTAAACTAACTGAAACGAGGGATTTATACAGATAAATCCCTCATTTACATTAGCAGTACTGCGAGAAACGCACACATCAGGTTGCTTCTATTGTTCTCCGTTTCTCACCTAAGTGTGACGGTACTAATTAGCCGGCGTTTGTCCCCTTGAACAAAGGAATAATTTCATGAAATAAGTCAGATAAATACCTCGAACGTCGGTATTAATCCATATACATCCCTCGGGCCTACGGCCCCGTCGGGATGTATATGGATTAATACCTCCGTTCTCGGTATTTATCTCTTACTTAAGGCCGCGGTGGATACGTTGACCATGAATATATTCATTAGGCAAAATATTGGCAGGGGTACCACTTTTAAAATCCTAAAATCACGAGCAGTTCAAAGCCGATTTCGCCAAAACGTAGCAGACGTATTGGAGAATGATCAAAGTGCACTATGATCGTTTTATAATGTGTAGATGGCGTCTTAGGGCAATACAGAAAGTAACTTAAATTAAATTTGTTAAAAACGTGATTTTGTGTCCAGGTTTTCTCCTCCACGAAGACGCAGAGAAATTTGATTTTACCACTGAGTGATCTATTACAACATCTATTGTGTCATATCATAGCCGGATTTTTTAACTTCAAGCTTCTTAAGAAATATTTGCCCTTAAAGGCGCAAAATCTATCATGCTAAAATTCAAAGGCTTCAATCTTACCTTCTAAGGCTAATATTTTAAAATTCGGCCCATGATATGACAATCTACAATATGCCTAGTTTATCATCTTGCCGTGTCAACTCGTGAAATTGTCTGTCCGCGCTATATTCTTGGACACAAAAGTGCTTGTTTTTACGCTTCCGAAGGCTTTCCGAGCAAACACGAGGGAGCTGATTAATTCAAACCTGGATTATGGTAATTTTGGTAAAATCTTACTGCACGGGCCATAGATAAGTGCACGCAGAAATCAACAATACTTTGAAATTCACTGCATATATATTAAAACGCTCAAACGGCCTATTTTAGTAATGCACAAAAAGTTCGTGCTACGCGAAATAAATCACGTGCGATTATTGAGGCAGAACAGAATATTTTTAGAGACATTTTCATGAATATTTCGCTTTTTGTCGGTTTTAGTCGTTTGACTTCGTGCATATTATTTAAATAAATACATTCTGATAAGAATCCTGTCCACCGCGGCCTTAACCCAAACATGTCTACAAATCACAGGGGCACCCAACGACAATTTTCTCTCAGATCCTTTGAAACGTATTTTAGGTTATGTGGAGTGCCTTTAAAGCTCTGTAGGTTCATTTTAGACCGCGCTATAATATTTTTATCTGTTCGGTCATTCTAGGGGAACTTGAGTCTTTTCGAAATTACCAGGGCATTTTTGTCTATTTCCCGTAATCCTTAGGTCTTATTTCCTTTCCGAAAATCTTAGTTGACCTTTTTGCGGTATCCGAAACGACATTTGTATCAAGATAATTTACCGCAACGATCCGTTGGGTGCCCCTGAAATCAGAGTATTTAATTGTAAACATTCGAGCTTATAGTCAGTCAGCTGTCAGACATTTCGAGCGCAAGCCCTTTGTCAGAGCAAATCATGACTATGACGCTCTCCTTGATAAAGGTCTAACAATTGAAACATCACGGCTCTTGAATCTCTTTACGGTGGCCAATTAGTTGACAAAACTAAATACTCATCTCAAGACTGCACAATCAGGATTTTTTTTCAGGATTTTTCTTCAAATTTGTCTTCCTGCAGCCCCATGCAAACTAAAATATATATGAAAAAAAGTTAATTTTTTTAACCTAACATTCAATTTAAGCAGTTGCAGGAGAAAACTTCTCAAATTCGTTTTCTGCCAATTTCTTAGCTGTATATTTGCCTTATCCACTGTTAAGTAAGCCCTGGAGGCACAGTCACATGACAATTATATCTTACTCAGTTTTGATGCATACTGGCAGTGGGTTCTGTACTCATGATACTGAAGGTGGGGTGCTCAGTATGTCTATCGCAAATCCCAAAATTGGAGCTTACTTCATTGCCTCGATGACCGGACAAGAAACCATCAAGGTCAATTCAGATTTGTTTTCACATTCTAACAAGATTCCTGTTTGACAAATACATGTAATTATTTTTCCTTTGTGAAATAGGCTGGAATAGTAAGATGAAAATTTTCAGACCATCATGTGAGTAGAAAATAATTTTTACAGTCAAACTTGTATAAGCGGACCCCATATTAAGCGGACACCCTCTAATAAGCGGACAGCAGCACAAGTCCCCTCTTTTTTCCTCCACATTTACTGTAAAAAATACCTGTATTGAACGGACACCTCTATTAAGCAGACGCAGACACCTTAACCTTGACTTTTATGGTCATTTCTATTGTTAAAAACCTGTATTAAAGGACCCTAGTCAGCCTTCGCCATTTTCGATGTCATCGAAATTATTGATATTGCAAGCGAAATCTTATTGCTTTACTGTAAGTTGTGTTCCTGAAAATGTTTCATTATCTTTAGTAGTTTCACAGTGATTTCGTTCATTTCAACATGCTCAGATTAAAATATAATAGCCAAACTCTCGCATATAAACAAAAACAAAGGTGTGGCTGACTAGGGTCCTTTAAACGGAAACTGCAAAAAGGGTGCATGTTTTTTGTCCACGTTTTAATAGATTGGTCATTGAAAAAGATCTGTCACATCTTTATAGACACTTAACAAACAGGAAATGCTATCCCTGTTGGCAGCCTGATTAACAAAAAGTGATCAAATTAGTTAATATGTGACCTCACTGACAAAATATTCGTGTGGCAAACAGGAAATTTGTGTACCTAGAAACATGTCTGTCAAACTAAGTATATAATACAAATCCTTCATCAATTTCTGTGTCAGCCAGTTACATGAAAACGGGTCCCCTTGAAAAATGTTCTTGCAGGGTAGCTACTACCCAGCGAGCAGTGGTTTCTCCCACCGGACACCAAAAGGGAGAGAACCCTTTCGTAGTGTTGCGTCCGGTGGAGAAACCACTGCTCAGAGGATTTTAAGAGAAAAATTTAGAGGGATGTAGCTGTGCCAGAAAGCATCCAGTCATGTTTTGAATTTTCCATACATTTGTCTGTATTTTTTCCCGCAGACTATTTTTAGTAGTAGTTCACGGCTGGTTTGCTATACAGACAAATGTAAGGAAAGTTCAAAACACGACTGGACGCTTTCTAGCACAGCTACATCCCTCTAATTTTTTTTCTTAAAATCCTTTTACTAGTGCTGAAAGTTTCCAATTCATGAATTTTTCAGAAACGATGTTTTATGAAAATTTTTTGACATCGGATTTCCATACAAACACTGTTATTTCAGACGTATTTGCCAACTCGTCAAAATGGCATCGAAAACTGTGATAAGGCCTATGATAGAGGTAACTAGAGCTGGTTGCTTTCTAGAGTGGTCGCAAGGAGAGCTTCAACTGTATTTCCTGGAAAGATGCTTGCTTGTTATAGTCTTATATAGGTTGCACATCAACATGGCTTACATCCACTTGTGCACAAAAACAGCTCAGTTGTATAGTGTTGATGCAACCCACCAAATGAATACAAATGCATTCAAAACGGAAGCCACAGGAAACAAACATAATCTCATAACCTCATTTTGTATTTATCAGTTCCCAAAGGCACACAATTTTATGTATTAAAGTTCATCAGACTTAGACTTGCTTTGTGTAAAAGTACAACTAACTTGTAGTGGAGTGTCCTCTTTAGGCCTTGCTATGGGAACACCCATCTCCTCAACTCCTTGTTCTACGTTTTTGATGATTTTCCATTTCTCCTCTTGATCACTCTTTCCCCTGCTCTTCACACAAACTCTCACATCATGTCCTTTTTCCAACCACTTCTGAATTTGGTTTACTTTGAAGTTCAAGTCTCGAGGTTCTATTCTATCACTCAGTTCAATATTCTTTGTTTTGAATGACTTTAATGCTTTCTGTGATATCTTACGCATCATCTTGTACACAGGCATAGCTCCAGTTTTGTTGTTTTTGTTGATCCACACGAGCTCCATTGATTTCTCTCGTGCGATGTCTATTGCTTCCCCAAGCGACTTTTCTCCCAAGTTAGTTCCTGTTTCGTTTACTAGCAACACATTTTGCTGTCGTTGTTCTCGCTTGATCCTGTCCTGTTCATTTCTCAGATTATTTCTAGAGGATGACAGAACAATCGTTCTTGACGATTGTAAGTAAACAAGCTCAGGCATTCTCCTTTGGACAAATAATCTCCTATTAATCATAAAGGAAACTGCATAGTCCACTGTTTTATAGCCGTGATTATGAACCATGGGGAAACGAAAACACGGTTTCCAGCCCGAAGACAAAACACGGAGTAGAGGAGACATGTTGAATATTGGACAACATGACTATGAAACCGCGCCTTGAGCTTAAGCGCAAATCTCGTTCCCAGATATATCGGTACACTATAAGGTATCATATATGAAGCATCTACCTCCTCGGGTAGGCTAAGAAATACTTCATGGCTTGAACAATCGATGAAACCGATGATCGGAAGATCATTCGATCAATCGATGACACTCGATGCCTTGTTAGTTAATTGGCATCGGTCAATCGATGACCAATCGATAATCACACAAAAGTGGTCGCAACTCATCGATTGTCATCGATTGGTGTTAAAAAAAAATTGGTATTCCACACGTTCCAGCATGTACGTATACCGTATTTACTCGAATAAGCGCCGCCCCCGAACAAGCGCCGCCCTCGATTAAGCGCCGCACATGGAGCGGAATGGTTAATAAGCGCCGCCCTCGAATAAGCGCCGCAGCACCGGTGCGGCGATTATTTGAGTATTTCCATTAGATGATAAAAATACACTGTAATCGCTGCAATGCGGTTCTAAGCCAACAATGGGAATTTATTTTCATCAATAGTGATGTTTTCAGTTCGAAGTGAGTATGTCTTGATGCTCTTTCATTTAGTTCTCTCTTCAAAATGTTCGCGTTCTTCAGTTCTTGCGTGAAGGCTGTAAACTTTGCCGGTAAGAGAAGCCCAACCTCCCTCTTTCTCTTCCCTGTAACTGTTGCAGTAAGGAGATTGTCAGCGTTTGCTTGTACAATCAAAATGTTTTGTCTTTGTGGTATGAGCCTTTTAATAAGCGCCGCCCTCAAATAAGCGCCGCCCTCGAATAATCGCCGCACAGGAGACACGAAAAATTAAATAAGCGCCGCGGCGCTTATTCGAGTAAATACGGTACGCTCTCGCAGTACGCACAAATGTTTCAGATTTGAATTCGTTTACCGGATTGTTTGTATGCAGATGTGACTGGAGACGAGTGAGGGTGATGTAATTATACTGAATTGTAATAAAATAAACCAGAATAAACGTGAATAGGCTTCGGTAATCACTTTATTACTTCTTTGTCACAACAAAGGTGCATAAATTAAACAGGGTAAAAAATGAATAAAGTTTACTGCATGCAGGCTTAAATGGGTGAGCCGTATAGTAAAAGCTGGAAAAAAAAGAGACCATATCGAGAAACTTAGAGCTGCGCGGGAAAAAAGCCAACAACACAACATGTACAGCCTCTGTCCGAAACACAGGTACCACCGGTCACAAGAGAACTATAGGCCACAGTTTGGACTCAGATTCTTTTTGTAAATCTTGACTGAAAATAAAACGCATCAAAAATGAGAACCAATCGATGACAATCGATGTCAATTAACTGATCGATTGGCGTTGATAATCGATAAAAATTGATAATCGATGAAATCGATAATCACAAAAACCTGTGCATCGATTGCTCATCGATTATCAATATCAATCGATTAATTGGCATCGATTGATTTTCCGATCATCAGTTTCATCGATTGTTCAAGCCCTGATACTTCAATGGCCTAAAGAAAGTGTTCATAATATAATTTTCATTATGTACGTACCATTACAGTGTATCAATATGTATAGTTGCATACAGTCTTCACTGAATATGAAAAGCTATCTACACACTCTAGGAACAACAATGCACACTGTCTACAACAGCAATAGGACTGAACAATCTACACTATCTAAGGAACAGCTATCTAATCTACTTGGTCTACAGTAGGAACACTGCTAGACAACAGGAAGAGCTATCTACACTGTCTACATAAGGAACAGCTATCTACACTGTCTCACACGGCTGTATACAGTAGTTGAGGAACAACAATCTACACTGTCTACAATAGGGACAGCTAACTATACTGTCACAGTAGGAACGGCTATCGATCTACTTTGTCTACAGTGACTGAACAACAATCTAAACTGTCTACATTAGGAACAGTTATCTGCATTGTCTGCAGTGATAAAATTGGAGAGTGTACAGGAGAAAATCCTGCGTGTCATTTACTGTAATAGAACTGAATGCAAGTTTTTATTATCTCCCAGTAACTGAAGGCGAAGCTAGCTTGACCGCCTTTTTTTAAAAAGACTTTTATTTAATCTCTTTTGACATCACAATAATGACTTAAACAAAAAGACGAGAAAAAAATTTCTTGCTCACCTATGTTTTGTCAAGTTAAACGGTTATCGCTGCGGCAGGCACACCGAGTGCGCGTGCAACTAAGCAAAAGTATATATACCTCTTCAAAAGTTACCAATATGAAAACAAAAGGTTACATGACTTTTTCCCTCCAATCTCTCCTTTTTTCTCTCTTTTGCATCATTCCAAATCGATTCTGAACCTGCCCGGGAACATAAAACCCCTGATTCAGTGTCGTTTCAAGAAAAGCACTAAAGAAGTTTTCATTGGCCAACTTTTCAAAAATTTCTGGTAGATTTATCTATGTATACATGTTGTGCTTCAAATTTATCCTTGGTTTAAATTTTATCTTTCTATTGTTCTTGGGTATAGTAATGTATGATGATAAGTTTTAAGCAATGAAAAACAAGATGTCAGAAGAAAGCGATAGAGAAGCGACTTTTAATTAATTAACGGCGAATATTTCTTCTTTAACAGGATGTGCATTTCAGCACGTTGGAACTGTTCAAGTTTAGTTTCTTTATAAAAACAACAATATTATTTGCAACAACAAAACTCTTTATTTACCTATGCAAAGTACAATTACATATGCATGTGATTTTATAATTTTATAATGCATTGAGCTCTGGCCTAAGGCCAAGTTAGATTGTAAGTTAGTGTGCGGATGAAAACGGAAACGTTAAAAAAGCTTTTAAAAGTAAAGACTTCTGAATTCGAAAATGCACGATTTCAATTAAATCGTTTGTCAAGTGGACAACAGGCATCAAAACCTTTAAGATCTCTTTACTTGTAACAGAGACGACTGGAAAATGAAGGCCTCTCTGCTTTTAAACCAAAAGCAAATAAAATGACTCGAAAATGCTTGTGTGAACGAAAATATTTCTCTACACTTTCGGTCAAATAGCAAATGGAGGCTTTTGAAACTGTTACAGTGTGAACGAGGGCCGTCCAAAAAAGAAACAAATTCAGTTGCCTCAGCAACATGACGGACCCTTCGTTTTTGTATCCAACTCTAGTAGAAGGTATAGAGCGTTTTCACTCACGTGACTACCGGCCATATTGGTTTACTGAAACAAAAGAAAGTATTTGCATAAAAATAGAGTTCGATTCCCAGAGGTTTAGTTTGGGACACCAACATGGCGGCCACTTCTTTGTCTTGGGACACCAACATGGCCGCCGTGACGTCATGTGAAAACACTCCATATTCTCCCGGGCTTAGGAGACTGAAAGACCAGTTCCCATTTAACCCTTTTCATTTAATCAAATCAAAGGCAATGGCAAAATAAAGTTTACAAGTCTACCAATTTGAATTAAATTTGAATTTTTTTTGTAAGTGTACATGTGTTCTGTTTTATCCTGGATGTTCCTCGCAAATTGCTTTCTCGCCAATCTCGCAGTTTACAAACGAGAGGTGGACATCTTGTTTACTCGCCCTCTGCCCAAGAGTTACCAGAAGTGACACTTAAAATCTCCTATATGAAGACTCATTCAAAATTAAGGGTAAGTCTGTTGAGGCTTGGTTTTTATACCTCTCCAGAATAACAAGAAAACGCGCGCGGCAAACAGTTACGGAGCGGAGAGTCAGCAGATTGCTAAACGCAATCGATTCTCGCCAACAATCTTAGCCACGTAGTTATATTACTTAAGTAAATGATTTCCTCTAAAAGTTTAAAGCAAACAGACTTCGTAAGTTCCAAGAACTACGACAAATTCTGCTGATAAAAGATGCAAAAGTCATCACTGACTGCAAGCGTGCGCTACGTTCCACTATTCTGCTCATGACGAATTTACGACTATGACTATGACGACATCTGTCGTAAACAATGGAGGTTTAAAAGTTTGTCGTAAAGCACCAAGATGGTTGTTGCTACTTTCTGGTGTAGTTATATAGCGGCATATAAGCTGTGGAAGTGCTTTTTTGGAACAGATTCAGCTACAATGGCGAATATGATTCTTCAACAAAGGTAATTTGCCGATCTGCGTGGACTTTCCAATAAGAGCTATGGAGAACATTTGAAAAAAAAGGGCTCGCGTTATGCACGTTCTTTTCTAGTTTTTACATTATTTTATCTAAAAAGGAACCACATAATTCAGATCAATTTTCAAAGAGCTAAAATTTTATACTAGCCGCCTTGTTACTGGGGTAATATAGCTTTTTTTCTTCGTCGAAGAGATTCTTTTGATCCAATTATCGCAGCATCATTTTATTCATTCTATATGGCCCATCTTCACATCACTATCACACGGCATGCTTTTACCTTGAAAACTAAATCGCAGACACGTATTTAAAGAACACGCCAAGATTAAACAGAAAACTGAAGACCATAAAAAGATAGCGTTGCAAGGAAAGAAAATCAAAACAGTAGCCAGCGCGCCAAGTTAACATTGCCACGACTGGAATCTTTCATTCATTTATTTGACGCTCGCTTATTTATTTAATTTTCAGCTTGAAGAATAACAGTGTCAGAGAATGTGTGAAGACAGAAGGAATGGAAATAACGACCATGGCAACATTTACAAGAAATGATGTGGAGCCGGCCACCGCAATTGTTCAAGAAATCCCTGTTGTTATAGTAACTGCCGACGCATTTGCGCACGAGCGCGCCTCCGAGATTGAAAATGTCACCGCGGTCAAAGAGATTCAAACCGAACAGGAGGTAGTCCACGGGATCGCACAAGAGTTCAGTTTAGAAGTACAAAGTGTCAGCGAGTTCGTGCCTGAATTTGCTTTCGAGATTGAAAGTGTCAGTGCAGTGAAAGAGATTCCATTGGAAGGGGAGATAGTTTGTGGAATTACGCACGAGTTTAGTTTAGGAGAACCAACTGTTGGTGAGTTCATTCCTGAGCCTGCTTTTGAGATTGAAAGTGCCAGTGCAGCAAAAGAGATTCCCTTGGAAGAAGAGATAGTGTGTGGGATTGCTTCGGAGTTAAGTTTGCAAGAAGAAACTGTCAGTGAGTTGGTGCCTGAGGTCGCTTCCGAACTGCAAAATGTCAGTGCAGTGAGAGACATTCTCCTCGAAGAGGAAATGGTTTGCGGGATTGCTCAGGAGTTAAGTCTAGCAGAACAAACTGTCAGCAGTGACTCTGCGGTGCCTGAGTTCGCTTGCGAGATCGGAAATATCAGCGAAGTCAAAGAGATTCCCTTCGAAAATGAGATAGTCTGTGGAGTCGCCCAAGAGTTTTCTTCAAAGCAACAAACTGTTTGCGCCTCTACCCAGGAGTTCGCCATCGAGGAGAAAGCTGTTAACGAGATTGTTAATGAGATTCCCCTTGAAGAGGAGATGGTCGATGGGATTGTCCATGAGGTATCCACAGAAATAACACCAGTAAGCTCAGCGGTGGAACCTTTCAACAATGTCATTAGTGACGTCCCTCTCCTGATTGACAGCTCAGCAAAAGAATGTTCAATGTACATCAGGCTTGAAACAAAGGTATTCGCAACTCCAGCTGAGAAGAGTTCCGCCAAAAGCTGTTCACTAGGATTGAATGCTGAAGCTACCGAATTTATCCCTCAGAAAACAAGATTTCCAGAATTGCTAGCATCATTCGGTGGAGTAAACCGCTGCTGTAAAAAAGAGAGAAAAGACTGGGGTTGATGGTGAAGTTGAAGATGCAGTTGGATTAAACGCAAGGGCTAAAGAATTTGCCCCATCTTCTGGAGGAGCTCGTGGAGGAACCGCGGGAGTGCCTAACAGAGGAGGCACTGGAAGCGCTAAATCTGAGCGTTCTTTAAACGTATTTGCAAGAGAGTTCGTTCCTTCCAATTTTCAGAGCAATGCAGCCGTTCACCCCAATCATAGTAATGCGCCCGCCATGGACCCTGCTTATAGGCCAGCGTCACCACGTCCAGCACCAGGCTTCAGACCACGCGGCCAAGCTGGAATCCAGCACAGACCGCCTGCTGGGAGATTTCCACCGAATCATTCAAGAGTAAGACCTCGATTCCACGGCGCTCAACAAGTTATGAGGCCGCGCTGGTCAACAAATGAAAAATAATTCACTCTGAAACGCCTGGAATCTGTCGGAAAAAACATTTGAATTTCTGCAAGTCGTTTCATTTTTTACAGTTCAGGACTGACCGATATTGTTACAAAAACGATTGAAGAAGATATAAGTTATAAGAACTTTATAACAACGTTTTACATATTTATTAAAACTTTTATCCAGTTGCCTTGAAAGTTAGATGGTTACACAGTAGATTAAAACTATAACTTAAGGACGGTATCCCCCCCCCCCCCCCCCCAATTTCGAAGGTATTTTCACGCGATTTATTAAAACTTATTAAAACTATAATATATGGGTTGAGTCTGTTGTTGGTTCTAGTTCTTGCTGAAAAACCAACATTTCCAAATTCCAATTCGATCTGGAGTGTTCCCATACTGTAAAGCGTATTTCTTCATCTCGTCATGGAATTATGCGCTGTACAAACTGCGCTGTACAAATTTACAAGTTTATGTATTATAAACCATGTATTATTCATTTAACTTAACACCGGGGACAAACAAACCTGGCGCAGCGTCCTAGCCACCAAACACTCGATAACTGAGCCTCTGCCATCATGCAACAGATGCGCTTCATCAATGATTAATAACTTCACAAGCTGAGATAGTGCCACGTCCCCAGTGCTCTTCCGCGTCACTATGTCCCTCTTTTTCAGGCGTGGTTACCAACATCTGTAAAGAAAAACAGAATTGACCGTTTCGCTTCCACAACACCACTTGTCACCATTATAAAATAAGGCTAAGTACAGAATAGCCTCTTCAGGGCGTTCAGTTAGTTGGGGCGCGCTTTTTCTTTTTTTTTTCGCGCGCCGTTTTCCGCGCTGCGCCCCAACTAACAACGCCTGGAAGAGGCTAAGTACAGAACCTTTCAAATGGTTGAATACTACTACTACTTTTCATTCTATAAACGGTTACACGACTCAATTTTCAGCTTTTTAATCCGATTATGCGGATTTTAACAGAATAAACGGATCGAACTGCGCGCCAAGTACCTTTTACAGTCTCCACAGCCAATAACTAACTGACAGACGATAAGAGACCTTTAGATTCTAGTACGAGCACGAGTACGACTACGAGTTTCTCCAATAAACACAGAGTGCGCGCGCGTGAACCAGTGTCATTTTGGCGGGAAAACGAGATAGCTGTCGTCATTTTACTACGAGTTTTAGTAAGAATCTCGTAGTGGCGAAAACGAGTCATCGAAACGTAGGTGATCTCGTCTTTTTGGAAACACGAAAGGGCTTAACTATCATCATTCAAACCAACTGCGTCAAGTTCGTCGTTCGTAAAGAGTGAAATGAAACTTTCTGTGATATATCTCTTCTTAGTACTTCGCTAAAAACTCGAAGTCAAATCTCGTAGTCGTACTTGTACTCGTTCTGTAATCTAAAGGTCTCTCATAGCCAGCGACTTTATACCATCCACTGACGATCCAGTTTACTCTTATAATGATTTCTGCTCGCGTTGTGGAAAATAGGGAGTTTAAGCAGCTACTACGGCGATGGCAACAAGAACGTCGTAAAACAATAGGATTTAATGAGAAAAACAACGGCCCGCACGTCCGCAGGAGCCCATTATAATGGGCTCCTGACGTCCGTTTTAAATTTTGGTACATTTCTTTGCCGTCCTCGATAAAACAACAACGTGAACTGACCAAATTCAAGGTTTTGTGGAGAACGTTAGCACGTAACAGTGAATCTGCCTTAACTTGGTCGCCGTTCTTACCAATTCTGTTTTAGAATAGTTCAGCCGCATTGTACAAATTAGAATAATCGCGAAGTTGTTGAGAGCAAAGGTAACCCTTTCATATACCTTCCATAGAAAATGGTACCCCTTTCAGATAAGGCTTAAAGTGGAAAACACTGCATCTCTATTCGAGATATATTCTGAACAGCCCTTTTAGTTACATGTATCATTATTTATTTATCCGTTGTTATTTAATATTTAGGTGTGTATTAATTGATCATTTTAGATAGCGCAGGTCCACATCAGGACTTAATGTCTTGCCACTGAGTGCTTTACCAAATAAACTATGTCACGGTATGTGTATGTATGTATGTAAAATACCTAAATGACAGTTTCCCTAACCTTTTCTACTTCAGCTCGTGAAATTCTCATCCTTTTTATATACCTCCAGCCTGAAAAAATGTACCCCTTTCGGGCGGGTCCTCCCCTTATACTAGAGTCCACTATAGTCCGCGGTCACTGTACCACAGACATCAGTGATGTTTAAAATTCCTCTGGAACTATAACCCAACATCAACGGATCCTGGCGAAAAGCGAGGAAGGCTTACCTTTTAGACCTTTGTCGCCAGACGGCCTGAACCGACAAAATGAACGTTGGTCATGCATGTGAACTCAACCTTTTTAAAACGGACACTTCAGTGATGACATAGAGATTGAAAGTTAAAGTTTACAGTGAGAATTTAGTGAACTTAGTCTTTTTTACTGCATAGCGTGAATAAAAACTGACAAAATTGGCTGAAGAATTACGTTAAGTGACTTCAAAATCGAGGTCGATTTGGATAATATAAAACAGAGAGTAGCGAACTTTCGCTAGAAAAACATCATGATTATAGACTAAGAATAATAACAAGAAACATTACTCCAGTTACTGTTCACTGCAGCCGAAAATATTGAAAGAGACCTTCGGAATTGTACTCAACATTCTTTTTCACACAACATTGTGTTACATCTTTACGGTATGATAACAATAGAGACATATAGCACCAGGCTTTTCGGCAAAAACCTCAGACGGCGAACGGCTAGAGATCACGTTACAAGGCTCTGACGTTAAGTTTGCGGTTTTCAACGTTCGTTTTCAACGTGGAGAGGTAGGTTTTCATGGAAGTCATTTACCTCAGCGATTTGAGTCGTACTTTTCAATTTTTTGAAACGTGAAAATGTCAGATTTGTATGTAGCAAGTCTTTATGTTGGTGTTTAGGTGTAAACTAACGCGAAAGAGCGAACATGGATCTTTATGTTGCTGTATGAAAAACATCACTACTGCTGTTCGCAAGTTCAATATGGCGACCACTTCAAGTGATCGGTGTAGCTAAAGCGGTAGAAGTCAAACGCCAAACGCCTAACCTGAAACTGCCATTTCCGGTTTGCAGTTTCAGCAATGTCTAGAATGATATTAGATTCACCTTCAATGCACGTTTGAGTCGATTTTTCCTTAATTGAAGTAGTTTAATGGGTTTAATGCTGTCAGTCAAGCATTTGATGTGACGTCATATCCACGAAGACACCTCACTGTTCAGGATACTTCGCTCCGTCTCTTCGGTAACCGTGTTGATGGACAGATTTAGGGCGCGTTCTTTTGGGACTATTCCGGAATATGAATACTCGGAATAGACGGTATTTGTGTTCCTTCTTCGGAATGAACGGAATATCATTCTGTTCATTCTGCTCCCGAGAGCAGAATGAACAGAATGGAAGGAATACGGTTTACTCGGAATAGACAGAACACGCGTTCTTTTGGGAAATTTTTGGCGGGAAATCTTGTGCGGCCGCTCGCGCGCGCAGACAAAATAATTCGCAGGTCACCTCCGCCATAGTAGCCTCCTTTGCAGAGGTTGTTTGTGTCGGTCCCAGGGAGAATGGGACCGACACAAACAACGTCTGCAAAGGAGGCTACCGCCATGGGTATTCCGTTTCCAGATTTTAGAAGCGTTTTTCTCGAAATTGAAATTCCGTGTATTCTGTTATTCCTAAACCGGAATAAGAATAGCTAGAATAGCCTCAAAAGAATGCACCCCAAGTTTGCTATGCGGACCGCTGTAATGGGTCTCTCATGGGCATGGTTTTCGTTGACTTGTATTTTCGAAAATAGATGGGCATGATAACTGACAACTCATCAAGAATAGTTTGCTCTCCTTTTAATAAAGTCAATAATGACTGCACTGTGCGAGCTAAGTTTCTCCCCAATTTTAAATAAAATTTAACGCTAACACATTGTGTTCTCAGACCAAACTGCTGCAAATTGCATTTGTTTAATTTCTACTAGCTACTTAAATAAGTTCCTAGATGGCGACGAATTCCTTTCACCATTTACAAAAGGAGCATGGAATACTAAACTATATGTAAACTCTCCCGTAGGAAATATATAGAATAAAAGTTAACTTTCAGTAACGCCGATAGGACCGGAGATCAGTTGGAATTTGTTTCGGTGCTGAGAGAGCGGTTTATTGAAAAATCTTGATGCACCATGTCAAGAATGCTCCAAAACAATTTCCAACTTAATGAAGACGTTAGAAAACTAAACTGGGCCCAACATGTTCACGCTCTTCACTGCAGAGTCAACAATGAGAAGTCCGTCAACTCTTAACGAAGGCGTACAGATGAGAGCCGTTTAATTTGGAAACATCTTGGTTGGTGAGAACTGTAAAAAAGAAAATAAGAAAAAAATATTTGTATTAGTGACATTCACTGCAAATATTATAGGCATACTGATAGTTTTTTCATAGCTTGCAAATTCTCTCTAAAGGGTACTGAAGGGGAGCGAGGAATGATCCTATGAGGGAAACTAAACCGACTATCCAATAAAAGCCGAATCTGCTGGAAATGGAAAGAAACGGACAGTGAACAAACCACTTGACTATTTTCTGAAAATAATTCGTCTGCTCTTTTCGCTGTTTCAGAATAATGAAAATGTTCACGATTTGTGGATCCGCAGCACAGCAAGTGAACTATGAACTGAAAATAAATTTACTAAGGAAACACTGCTTTACAGAACAACCCTTGAAGAACTGCAGATCATTGTTGCTCTAATGATCAACTTCAACCCCAACCTACCCTGTCACCCACCTCTTTCTTTGTAATGTTCAAGGTGGCTTTGTTTGTCAACAGGTCCGTCAGGCTTACCTGAGTCGCATGTGGCTGACAAAGAGAGTTTTAAAGCATTCTCATGCTGATTGAACATGACGGCCACCTGTTATAATCAAAAAAAAAAAAAAAAAAAACCACAGGACATCAGGCTACAGTGTAAAGATACTCCAAATACTCCAAAGCATTAATGAACTACAATATTCTAATTCTTCAATAATTAGAGCTGTTGTATTTGGAAAAGTTTTGAAACCAAATTTAACATTTAACATTCGAGCTCATCGCCGCCTTTCAAAAGGGACACGTACAAAGAACGCATGAATGGTCGGTTGGTATCCGAGGGAAGTTAAAAGCGTTGCTTGGGTTCTTAGAGCGGTTTCCAATTGATTGTCGTGAGACCAAAACTAAAGTAATTACTTTGGCCAATCGCAACAGATGTACACAACACAACGAGCCAATCAGAATTAGAAGCAAATATATGTAACTGGCGTCAAGCGCGGGAAAAAGCGTGTGGCGAAAACACGATTGGTTTTGGTTTGGATTCCCATTGGTTGAGACAGTAGCGCGAGCTTTGTTAACCAATCACAGAGCGTAGTTATGCAAAAACAAAGCAAACGCGAAATCACTTTCGACACTCAATTGGAAACCGCTCTATCACAGTCAATCAGTCCAACGTTTAACTAAAAACAGTCCCTCCTTCTGCTTAGCGATACAACACGCGCGTGACCAATGTCTCTCTACGTCTCCTCCCCGCTGCCTCGCTTTCAGGGCCCCCTAGTGACCTTCTCTCGCGCGAGGTTCCTCTCTCGATTATCGCTGACCGAAAATAGGGACTGTTCGTTGGCGAACACAGCGTGGAAGTAAAACAATTTTTGCTTTATGGCCATTTACCTGGAAAGCGTATACAATCATTTCCTTATCCGAAACTGAAGGCTGTTTAATGCAACCACCGCGTTAGTAAGGCAACTTGTTTAGAACTCATCAGCGGTTGTACTATCAAGTTTTCATTGTGTTACGAAACAGCTAAGATGCTGTCAGAGTAATGAAAGGGAGAGACATTCGAAAGGGTATGTCGCACATCGTATCTCCTTGAGTTAAATATCATCCTGAAAAAAGTGCTACAAACAGAACATGTTGTACCTGTCGCTTCAGCTGATCAAGAGTCATGTCTGCTGTTCCGCGGGGATTCTCCAGCAGAACAGTTCCCTGAAGAGGCTTCGCTCCTCCGCAAAGTTGCACGTTGCAGAAAGGAGATCCTTGCCCCACGCCTGGATTCACTCCAGAGCCTTGATGACCCCGCAGCAATTTGAGATCAAGAACCACACCTTTAACCTGCAAAAAAAATATGACCATCGAAATAAATGAGTACAAAACTAACACGAACGCCTTACAAAAGAACAATACGTCTGGGATGTCAGGAGTATAATACCTCTGTTGTTTCGTGGATGATCTCATACAAGGAAGGTGCTTGGGTACTGGGCACGAGTGGTTGCTTCACGTTGTCTTCAATGTAATCTTTGTGTGTCCTGATGACGTCAGTCAACGTTTTGACCGCATCCGGGGCTCCTTGTGTGACATCAAACACAATGGTGATGTCATCACTCGGCTGCAGTTTGGCCTGATAAATGACAAATGAGCTGTTAGTGACAGGCCGAGCGAAACACTTTGAACACCTCAGTTACAATGCTCCAAACCGTTCACCGTGCAATGTTTTGCATTAGCTTGTGACAACTTTTTGATGACTGCCCTTCCAACTGGCCAATCAGAATATACATCAGTTGCAGGCAGAGTTGTCAAGCGACTCCGCCTCTCAATGTCTTTGTTAATTGGACAATTCAAACGAAGCCCAACAAAAATGTCAAAAAAATGTTTTAAAATGAAAACTTTTGTGCGACTGGCAATGCGAATATGAACAACACTGTACTAAAAGAAACATCCGATAAAAGATGGCCGTATAAACAGAGTGGTCGGATTAACAAGACTTTTAAACTGGAAATAGTGTGTGACTGTGCGAACTTTTGCACAGACCCAAGAGTAGGCAGTCGTACAGCGAGGTTCGACTGATGTCGCCGAGACTACAGCTTGGGCAATGGCACTAACAGGAGAGGAGTCTCCATGATTAACAAAAGACCACTGAATATTTCGACACAAGGTTATCATAACTTAATTGCCTGCGTAAAATTGACACTACCTTCTTGCGTAGTTTCTGAATACGGTTGACGACTTCCCTGGCCACACCCTCTGAAAGTAAAGCTTCATCCGGAGTGGTGTCTAACAGAATTAGTACCTGAATAGAAACACACACGCATACACCGTTTACAAACTTCACATTACATACAAATAGTAAAGCAAACTCTCTCAAAATAAAAACAGAGTTGTGCTGACCTCGCCATCTGAATGTGCTTCATAAGCTGAAGGAGTCGATCCGTTCTGATCAAATGAGTACATAACCTGTTGATATCACAAAAATGATACGAGTATAAGGGATACCAAGGTTTTCAGAAACCAATGCATTTGTATATACAGACTCTACGGTGGTAAATGTTCCATGAGTTCTTTTTCGCGTGTTGAAGCGCCCACTGCAGAATTGTGGCATTCATTCCCCTCCCACCCACCCACAGGAGGTTAGGGCGAGGGATCCACTCACCCTCAAGTCTGTACCAGATAGCACGTGACCAGCCACCATCAGTTCTCCTTTTTCCTGAAAAACCTGAATTTGCTCATCTGATAAACCTGTAAAAATCATCAGCCGTATTAATGCTTACAAGAAACACACAATTAAAAAAAAAACAAAAACAAAAGAAAGAGTGCATGCAATATGTTCACGTATATACTAGCCTGCCTGGCCGGCGTAATCGGGGAAGGGGAAGAGGGAGCCAGGGAAGCGGGAGGGGGCACTGAGGAGAGGGGAGAGGGAACGCCTGCCGTAAGAACCCCGCTTCGATTGATTTCCGCCCAACAATTTTCAGTTAATCCAATTACCTCATCCATCAATATCTGTCAGTTCACTTACTAGTCAAAATCAGGCATGCGCCAAGGCGCAAAAACTCGCCTAAATACGTATATACAAGGTTCAGATACGATACCTTTGATCTCCTGAGACACTTGTTTGAAGGCGCCTTTGAGTCTCCGACCCAAGGCCTGGTTATCTGGCTCAGCCCTGAGTCGCACACCAAACTTGTCTTTGTCAGATGATACAGTGATCTTCCTCACATTCAACTCCTGAGGACAAAGTAAATACAAGACGAATTCCATTTCATGTTGCACTTACAGTGCAACGAACTCAACCGGGGCTTCTTTAAATTTCAAAGTGTCGGTTTTTTCGGTTGCCCCGGTTGAGTTCGTCGCACTGTAATTTTGTTTCACGTAAGACACTGAATTTTACAAATTTACATATATTGTATGAACTAAACTGACTGTAAGACTGGTAAAAATTGATTGTACTGTTTCATACCTGTTTTATGTAGGTTTCAAGAGAAAGCACATCCTCAATGCTCTGTTGCTCTTGATGAATCACAACAAGCTCAGGGAGGGGATACTGGGGAAATAAAACAACGAGAAGACACCCATAAAGAAAACACAACTGTTTAAATAGTTCCCTAAAAACGACTGCATGGGAGACTAGCAGTACACTTGGGCTAAACTTAAAGTCAAAATCTTGATGGAGATTATCCTTTATTAAGTATGTTAATTTAAACTTAGGTATAACATGGAGCAATCTAACTTTTCTGTGGAGAGATCTAACTATTGGAAATCAACTGAAGGATCCCTACCTTTAAAGGCAGAGTCTTTCTTTCCCTTACAACTCGACCAAGCTCAATTACAGTTTGCATTAAAGCCACTCTCCTCTCAATTTCTTTGTGAATCAGATCTTCCCTGAAAATAAAAACAAGAACAAAGATGACGGATTAGTGGCTCGTTCAACTATGCAGCAACTGCAAACTGAAACTGAAAAAACTGAGAAAAGTTATTAAAAGCTAAGGTAGAAAAGGAAAATTTGGTAGAGGTGGGTATATAGAAATACATATTAATAAACTTGGCCACAGGTATATATGTAGGGATAAGAAGTGAACTCCATCAGAATTCAGTAGAATTCTGAGTCTTAGAATACAATTGCAGGTCTGAAATGTACACTGTAAATATCAGTGTAACGGTAACACCTGGTTTGGACCAAAGATTTAGAATCAATAATACAATTATGGAAAATTTTAAAGGCTAAAAAACTTATAAAAATGTTTTTAAAAAAGGAATCACCCAACATTTCCGAAGATAACCAAATAGTCGAAAACGTTATGTGTTTCTTTCTTTTTATATATAAATGTTTTTACAAGTTTTTTTGCCTTTAAAATTAAAGTGAAAAATGTTTACTTAGTAACAATACAATTATTATAATTGTCAAAGTATTACCTGGCCTCAGGGATCATCAAGTAGTGAACACTCTCTGTTTGTCCTGAGTTCATACTTTCTGGTATGTAAGGACGCATGCCTTGGTAAGTGTGTTCTGTGAGAAAGGGAGTGAATGATGCCTGAAAGGCAACACAAAAGTAATTGGAAAAAAGATACAAACATGAGCTTTGCAATAATAAAATATTGGTGTTCTGTGCAAGTATGTTCCATTTCAAAGCACCTTGTATTCTTTCTGGACTTTACTCAGTGATGCAACAAAGCTAATATTGAACTAGAAGAACAATCTGATACAGATAAGCTTTGTGGAATTAATATATTGGATTCTCTGTTATCTGCTGTTCACTGCCAAGCAACATATTTATAATTGCTGAAGTAAGCATATTCATCCGTCACTGAGGTTAGTTGTTAGCAAGGTTAATCAGATTTATTAAATATATATAAAAAACTATCTAATCTATAAAATTAAAGTATATATGCTTTTATTTTTTTATTTGATTGATCAAATGTTAATGTTATTCTCGTATGAAAATCGAAAAGAAAAAAAAGTCCATCAACTTTTCTTCCCCATGTTTGAGGAGTATAAAAGCGTCAAATTTTACTTCATGGAAGGCAAGAGACTGGGATCATTAGGGCTGTGACGTCAATACAGGAATGCTTAGTCTCGCGGTTTCCCTATTCCTCAGTTGTTTCATTTTCAGTATTCAACAATCACATTCATATTCTCGTCCACATAGTTTTCTTCCTCTGCACGCGAAAAACAACTGAGTAATAGAGAAATTGCGCGACTAGCTTTCCCTTATTGAGGTCACAGCCCTACTATCCCTGGTTTCCCATCTTGGACGGTATTGTATCCAACCGGAAGTGAAATTTTTTGGCACTTTTATTCACCCCAAATACGGGGAAGAAAAATTGATAAGGAATTTGATCCATCTTAAATTATACAAGAAAAGATGTCCCATCATACCATCAATGTGGTCATGGAAAAGATGACACTGAACAGTGTTTGAAGTGCTTCTTGTTGATCTTTAACTCCACAGTCGCCCTGTTAAGACATCATTAAAACATTAATCCAATAAAATAAAAAATACAATGTATTCAGCGCAGAGCACTAATTTGGGGACACTTTTTAGATTGAATTGGAATTTGGAAAAGTTGGTTTTTGAGGAGAGGGGAAAGCCAGAGAAAAACTTCTTGGAGCAAGGACGAGAACCAGCAACAAACTCAACCCACATGTGACACCGAGTCCGGGAAACGAACCTGAACCACACTGGTGGGAGGCAAGTGCTGTCAACACTGCGCCATCCCTGCTGCCCTGATCTAACAACCACTCAATTTTAATTAAGAAAAGAAATTCTTGTTCCCTCATATCTAGGGAAAATATTTAAGGTTCCCCTATACCTTCAGAGGTGTCTACAGAGGTGTCTCGTGTCCAAGCGATGTAGCGCGTCCGGTTTAAACTGTAGATACCTGAACCCTTATATCAAATTAAAGCTTATAGAGCTGGCGATCAGACTAAACCAAGAATTTTGAAATAAAATGAATTGCCGAATTTTTAGCCCTGTTTTCTCGAATCAACTTTTTTCACTTGGTGGAGCCCCTTCAAAGAGCTTAAACTCAAAAGGAATTTGTTCGTTTGCCCTCAAATTTGGGACAGTAACATATAAACAACATAAACGTGTCTGCGAATTTCTTCTTTTAAAATGTTTTTTCTCCGAGAGCGACTTTTGTACGATCACTCTACATTTTTTTCATCCTATTTCGAAAATGCTCTATAACTTTTCATTGCGATTGAATATGCAAAACGCAGACACGTTTATTTAGCGCTTTGGGTCCGGAAACTGAGGAGCAAATTAAATTAGCGAAAAACAGAATTCGCTTTGACTTGTAGCTTTAAAAAGGTGATTAGGACGCTCGCATTTAGAGGTCGTGAAAAACTTGACAATTCATTTTATTTCAAACTTCTTGGTATAGTGTGATAGCCAGCTCTATAAGCTTTAATTTGATATAGGGGTTCAGGTACCTACAGTTTAAACTGGACGCGCTACATCGCTTAAATGCGAGGCACCCCTGAAGGTATAGGGTAACCTTAATACATTAAACAGTACCCTATAAAACATATTGGCCTGGCATTGGTTTCTAAACTTTAATGAATAGTAGTGAGTATTTAAAAAGGTGTGTAGAGATACTGTTAGTAACCTGTAAAACTGGCTTCTTACCCTGAGACGTTTCCTGTTCATTCTCACATACACATTAGTCAGATAGTCGATGAATTTGACCAGTCGAGGAACAACAGTGTACAGACGATATGCTAAGTAAGCAAAACAAAGTTAGTACAAACATAAGATGCCTTAACCATTGAGTGGTGATGATCACATGCAAGGACTTATAAGATGTAGGAAATTTGGACATGCCAGTTACAACAAACAAATCTGCAAATCTAATTTGTCCATGCATTGATAGTCATTGTAAGCAAATATGAGCCAAATCATTTTATCCCACCAAAAATGCCAAGGGGTTTGAATGAGGAATCATCCCATCCCCGCCTCAGTGGAACCACAACATTCACCATTACATACATGTACATAACACTTTCATCAGTGTTTATGCTCCTGAACTTACCGGCCATCTCTTGCTTGACAAACAGAACTAAACTCTGGGTAAATGACAAAATCCACCGATCAAGTGTGTTTTCCAAGTTCAACAAAAGTGACTCATCATGAACGAACTTTAGTCCTTCCTGTAGTGGAGAAAAGAGAATGAATAACGTTTTTCGCATAAAAGGAAAAAAGAACAAAACTATTCTAGGAAACATATAAATGAAGCAAATGAGTTGAATGTCCTCATAATGATTGAAATAGGAGTAGCTGGAGCAGCTGTTCTATTGCTTTAAAATATAAAGGCTCCTTTTCACAAGCAAAAATAAACACAGCTAGTCTTAGCAGGGACAGCTATTGGTATAAGCTGCACACATGTAAGTGCTGTGCAATAAGCTGATGAGATCAAGATTTTTCTGCATCTGCTTGTGTCATTCACATATGTTTATGCTAATGCTTATGTTGCTGGTGACAACCAGTCATGCTCCAAGATTTTTATGAATGGGTTTTAGTCAGTTAGGCTTACCCTCTCCATCTGTTGTATGTTCTGTACAAGAAACCTGTGTGCATTGTACCAGGGTA
Organism: Pavona decussata; assembly: GCF_977016875.1. Taxonomy (NCBI): domain Eukaryota; kingdom Metazoa; phylum Cnidaria; class Anthozoa; order Scleractinia; family Agariciidae; genus Pavona; species Pavona decussata. The sequence goes on from NW_028145642.1 coordinate 1,955,226, forward strand.
AAAATACATCTTTAATGATATCCTTCACTCCTTTCTCCTGGAACTTAAGTGTTTCTGCTCTGACCACTGGAGAGTTGATCAGGTACAACCTAAAATTTATAAGATATTTAAATGTATTACAGACTGAATACACTGCTTCTTCTCCCCACAAACTTATGGTCCAGCATTTTCTTAGCATTCTGACAATTTTGTTCAGTCTTGTGTTCACTATTATCAGGCAACCTTGATAACTGAAAATAGCATTTGACAAGCTGCAAGGCAAAAACTAGGATTTGGGGGATTCGCCATGGTACAGTAATTGCTGTAAGGTTACAAAGAGACTGAAAATGTTGCCTGTCAAGATAGTTGTAGTGACATCCATGCATGATCACAAGCCTTTTTTTATAGCCTTTCGCTGTTTCATACATGATACTAACTGCACGAAAATCCTACAAACCCTCCTTTTGGGCTATAATTAAAATTTTACATTACCAGTAAAAAACACTCTGTGTACTCACCTCAAAGCATCAGCTCCATACTTGCCAACAATTTCCATTGGATCAGGGTAGTTCTTTTTTCTCTTACTCATTTTTGCACCATCCCTGTCAATAACAACAAGTGTAAAGAAAGAGTTGTTAGATGCTGAAGCTGGCAGTCTTCTTAAGAAAATCTTGCCCAGCAACATACTACTGTTACCAATGAGAGTCTAACCAATTTTACATGTATTTTTCTCTGCTAAAAATCACACCTAACAAATATCTGCACTTTAAAAGAAATAAAATGTTCACAAATCATTTCCCTTAATTTTATCTCTGAGCAAATTGAACAAAATTTTAACTGACTGATGTTTACTCTGTCCATATTTATACAGACAATTTTTTTGTCAAGCTACCAGGCAGTTCATTCCCAACATTGGTATTTAAGTCTGGTGAGGCTTGACAAAATTTGGTAGAAGTTAAAAAATGGCATGTGTAAAGTAAAGCAACCTTTGCCCAAAAAATAAGGGCTGTAATCAACTTTAAAGCATCATACTCACGCAGCAAGAACTAGTCCATTGACAATAAGATTCTTGAATGGTGGTTCATCAAACAAAGCAGTTGAAATCACTAACAGAGTGTAAAACCTTGAAAAAAGAAAAAAACCCATCACAAAAGAGACAATAATTATTAATAAAGAACTTGCTCAGTCTATCAGAAAAGCAAACAACATGAATTTTCGTTCAGCAATCTCACCATCCTCTTGTCTGATCAATTCCTTCGGCAATGAAATCAGCTGGAAATGATCTTTCAAATTCCTTTTGGTTTTCAAACGGGTAGTGGACCTGTGCATAAGGCATACTGCAAATATAAAATACCGATAATGTATTAGGTCATTCTCTTGTAATCAGACAGACTCTCATGGGCCTTGCATACAGTAATTACATCAAGTGGAAATGGAAGGAGGAGAGGTATGAAATACAATTAGCAGCTAATTTACTCAACCAACTAACTGCAAATGCAGCCCATTTCCCCCTTGGGGTCATGGAAATAAGTCAAAAGTAACTCAAGCTAACTTCAAAGTGAAAAGAGCAAAAAGTTGCTGAGTGAATTGCTCAGTGAGTGTTAGAGAGTAAAGATTTAAATTCTCTACAGGTTGTATGGGTTTTCCCCAAAATTATACTTAAACAGGCTCAGTATGAAACTTTAAAAGAAAAACAAGAGGATCAATTCTAAATGCAGAAAGTAGTGAAAAAAGGCTTTAATTTTGCTGTTCACTGTTTTTTACCTTCATGACTAAAATCCACCATCAAACTCATAATTTCATGACTTTAATAATAAATTATTATATGTAGTTAAATGCAATTTCATGGAGTTAACAACAAAGACCACAAGTGTTGCTCCGTGAAGAGTGGTGTCTCTTTGGGCGCATGCGCCAGGAGTCCACGTGCTCACAGAATATACGATGTTCTTTCTGTGTAGGCCTAGCCAGCATTTGCGTAGTGGTTTTTTAGCGCCCGCAAGCGTCTGTTTTTCCCCCTCCCCTCCCCCCTCTGTCGTTGTCCACTGTTTTATCAGTGTGACGGGTGCCTGTCCTCCCTCGAGGGCCTGGGGGCTCATGGCTGGTTTGCCAGGATTTGCCAGCCCTTGGAGGGGTCTCAATCTAGGAGCTGGCTGCCAATAGTGGAAGCTCTGGATATCGCAGGCACCCAACTTCCACTTAGTGATGTGGTTGTTAATGAGTATTGTTTGTACCTTCCACTTTCAAACCAGCAGTCAAACACTTCAGGAACTCTCTTCAAAACTCCCCTGTTTGTTTTGGATGGGATGGTGATGTTATCCACACTACAAAACAAACAACGCAATGTTAGTACACAAACAGGATGGGTGTACACTTAGTCTAATCATTTCTTGCGCATATTGCAAAACATGCTTTGTGATATGTTACTTTTGAATGGCACACAACTTCATCATGCTTTTATTTTTATTTGCGCAACTGTTACATAACTTTGGGTGAAAGGTGTGGGCTAAACTAGCGCCAACTGCTTGAGTATTATTAAGCATGAACAGATTTTGTGTAGCACAGAGAGTCAGGAGTGCGCTATCCTGAATGCAAGTAATGAAAGCTATTTTACAATATATTTATAATAATAACAATCATAATAATAATTAATTATAAATTATTATTATTATTATTATTATTATTATTATTATTATTAAATTCAGAAAGTCTGATTTTCAAATTCAGTATGCACCTTTCTCTGTGAAGATCGTCAACTCTGACTCCTGACAACTCTGCCAACTCGTCAATGGATCCAACACAAACCACCTAATGGGAAGATAAAAGAAACACTCACTCAGCTACTTTGGCAACAGCTCTTATATTACATAACATCACATTTCTTTCACATATACCATTCAATGACATTCAAATCCTAGCAGTATGCAGGATGTTTGTCACATGAACCTAGTTTAATGGCCTATGTTACGAGTCTCCTGTAGCTCAGTGGTAGAGCATCTGAACTAGTCATAATTGGAGAGTCATAGGTTCAGCTCCTGTTGGAAGAACTTCGATTTTCTTTTTCTGAGTATTCCTGTGTCACTATCAGCTCTTACATTAGTTTAAAATAAAACTTATTAATTAATTAATTAATTAATTAACTTGTAAGGACACATGACCAAAAAACCATTATGCTTTCAGTACTGTACATAACCGCAATGAGATTGATGCACAAATCAGTGTTATTAGTGAAGTCCATGAATGATGTATAAGAAAGTCTAGAGTTAATAAATGTTCAAGAAAAGATCCTGAAAGTGTCCATTTTTTTCTAAACTGGTGTCCTTCAAACATACCTCTTCATAATCCTCACTGACCCACAGAGGGATTGGTGTACCCCAGTAGCGATTCCGTGACACATTCCAGTCATGCGCATTTTCAAGCCAATTGTGAAAACGCTTTTCCTGTACAAATTCTGGAACCCTGCCAAGATAAAATGATACACTGTTTAGAGAGATCACAGGGCTATACACAAAGAAACTGTCCTTACAATAGACAGAGTTAACAAAAGGAGATGGGCCTGCCACCAAAGTATTTCAATCTAAGTAACCCTTTTTGAAAGAAATGTGGGAAAAACATGGTTTGAAAAGCTTCGAGCAAGTCGAAGAATTTTGTTGAGTTTTTCTTTAAATAAGTGACCATTTGGTATAACCATCAGGGAAATTTGTTAAAAGTGGTCAAAACACTGTGCAAAAAGTTCCTGGTAAAAGTAAGAAGGTTCATAAATCTACTAACTAAAGGCAGTTTAGCTTGAAACGATTCTCAACTGATAATTTGGTCCAATGCTCTGGTAGTTGTGGTTATGTCATCTGACAGTGGCAAGAAATCACGATAACTGTAAATTAATAAAAATTACTGCTTACCAGTAAGACTTCTTGTTATTGGTTAAAAGCTTGTCAACAATGGATTCAACGTGAATAAACCAACCTGGAACAGCCTTGTAAATGAGTGGCGTATCAGACCTAGAGAAGACAACACACAACTTACAACTGAGCACAAACACTGAGTTTTAATTCCCTTCAATACCAAAGATTCTTAGTTTAAATTATTTTGTTTTAAATGTAATTTATCATTAATAGCCTGTGTGTGCACATGACATAAAAATGCTATAACCAGCAATGTCGGAAGGTAACATAGTCAAAACAGTGACTGAAACAAAACAACCCCACCTGATTAATTCTATAAAATCCTTGGAAAAAATTGTTAGGCAGAGTAACATGCAGAGTTGAAGTCTTTCAGCTGACAATCTTTTGTTTATTCTCCTTGCTTTAGCCATGAACACAATAAAATGGGAGATCCAAACACATGAAATTCAACAAAATGATCGCATTTGATATTTTATTGTTACAACTGATATCACACAAGATTTGTCAAAACCTGTTTCCATGAAATTTCTATGTATTGGTAAGGAAACTTTTTCTCTTGGAAACCACTGAGCTGAGAAAAAAAAAACAAGGCAGACTAATAATTTTTTCAGTGTGCAACCAGCATTGAACTGACAATTTGCTGCTGTAACAAATTTTATGTCATGAGAATACTACAAGGGACATGCTACAAGGCAGACATTATGTCAATATTAACTTGCAATTTTATGACAAATCAATCAAACATTCAGCACACATGTGCATACCTCCAACAGAAAGGGTAGCTGTGTTTGTGAGTGCTTTGGTGCACTAGTCTGCCATGTTGTTTAAGCCATTTCATGATCTGTTTATCGGCATCCTGTTGTTGAACAAAACATAATTGCATATATGCATGTGGTGGGCTGATTCCTACTATTGGACAACAGGAGTGACTCTGTTTTTCAAAACAGTCAGGTTCAGTCCATGTTGGAAAATGCTCACTCAAGGATGTGTTATCTCACTGTAAAGATCTCAGATAGCAACAGGAAACCTTCTGGATTCATGCAGCTGTTTGAAAAGCAATACATGCTAACTCTATGTATAAAGGATGTTCAAAACATCCACCCTTGATTTTCTGTTGAAATTTACTACAAAAATAAATTCCAATCCAGCTTTATCATGAACAACTGGGTCCTATCTAGAGAATAATATTTTTTTGTTAATATGCAGCAAATTAGTGAAAACACTTTTAACTAAAGATAAATGGGCCTGGAGTCCTTGCAAAGTTCTTGGCCTAAAAAAGTTATTTGGAAGAGAATTTATTTTCTGCACTTAATTTATTTCCTATCATAGGATTTTACGGTGTTTTTTAATCATTATGGCTGTGACTGATACTAGAACTTACAGTAAACTGCTAATCACTCACCTTGACATGCTGTCCTTGAAAATCTGACACCTGATCAGTGAATGCTCCACTGGCATCTACTGGACACGGTAGCTTGCTTCCTTTCTGTAGGATTCCATTGGCCAAGCACACTCTGTAATCATCCTGAAGGTAGAAGGTAACTTTTATTAATCAAGATCTGTTAACTGGCTAGCCATATTATATTATTAGAGAATATATGAACACCAATCTGTTTTGGTGTGCTAGACAGTGTTACTACGTGAAAGAAAAGTCTAACCTCACCAAAGGCTGGTGCAGAATGTACCACACCTGTACCACTCTCATCTGTCACATATCCATCAGCTAACACTCTGAAAGCTCCAACAGCCTTAAACTAATCAAGCAAAACCATGTCAGTCAAAAATTTAAAAAAGGCTTATTAGGCATTAACATGAATATGGACTGGTATGAAGCCAATATGACAAAGTCATCACAAGTGTAAAAGAAGCAGTGACTAAAAACATATTTATTTAATAATATATTAATTTATTTATATTAAATAAAAGTACCGTTAATAAATTAATTTATACATAAATCACATTCAGATCTAATTGTAAATATTATTCATGAGCGTTGCAGTTAACATATCTGCATGGTTGTAAAATAATTTAAGAAAAATGCACTCTAATTCATGTATACTCCATTTGCAATTTATTCTCTCTTTCTGTTAGGAATTTCAAATATGACTAACAGTTTCCAGTGAACATAATTTGGTAACAACTGACAAGTCTTTGGAATAAACTTGGCTAAGTTCAGTTAATAACTAAAGGTAACTTGGACACCAGAAAGAGATTCAAAAGCTGACATTTTGAGTGTTAGACAAAGGACTAACAATATAATTGATGCTTGAATCTCTTTACTGATTACAGTGGCCAAATTACATTTGGTTATCAACTACTGACAACTGTAAGTTGTTAAAACCAAACAATTGCTTCCACAATATTGCCATCCCTTTAATACTCACTATCTCCAATAACATCTCTAAATTCTAAAACCACAATGACACAATATCAGATGTTACAAAGGGCTAACGCTTAAAATGTTGGAATTGAAATCTTTTTACAGTGGTCAACTTACCAGTAATCAACTAAGTTGACAAAACCAAATATTCATTTCCACTCCCCACCGACGCAGCAACATGGTTTCTTTAGGAACTAAACCCCCTTATGTATTGTGAAAACCTCTCACTGATAAGCTCTATAAACATACTAGATCAATTTACACTCACATCTTGAAAGTAAGTGAACAGCGGTTGGTAGGTCTTCCCTTCCAGTGTTGCTCCTTTAAATCTGCACAAATACAAAAAAACTATAACTCACTCCTTTCCAAACAACAGACCTGCAGCCCTGGATGTGTCTGTGATTTTACTTCCTACAAATGATGAACTCACATTCAAAAGAACAATATTTGGCAATGATCATGCACTTGCCAAAGCTGTCTACAGTCAAAGTCCGCAAGCCTTAATATTGTACCACTACAGATCTGACCACGTTAACCCTATCTAAACCGGGGGAGGGAGGAGGGGATTCTGCCTGTGGCGACTTTGAACCTTATGACTTTTTCTTTATTTTGAGTAAATGCCCTGAAACTTTTAATTAGCCAAAGGACTTTTTCAGAAATTTATCTAGAAATAGTTTGATATGGTTAGTTATTGTTGATTGACTTTAATATTACCATGACAACCAATTTTTGACGGGCAGTTTTTTCAGAAAATGGAAAATCCCTTTTTAAAATGAAAAAAATTATCTTAAATTAATTTCTTTCCGTCAGTTTATTTAGGTTTTTAGCTCGTATCGGTGTTCTTTTATTATTAATTATTGGTTTTGACTACTTTCCGTTCAATTTTGGCATTTTCCTGAAGTTTTGAGAAAATCCAGAAATCCAAGACTACAGTTTCTAACCACCATTTGCCAAGCATGATGTAATTGTCACGTCATATGACATCATGAATTTGAATTGCAGACCTTGGAGGAAACATCTTTGGGTGTACTATCTATCCTCTAACTGTCATAGCTTTTATACTTGTGAAGTAATGGGGGGGTGGGTGGTGGAATCCATCCCCCTGGCCCCAGAAGACAAAAAAAAAAAAGCCCAGTCTACATGTACATACATGTAGGGTTAACATTCCCTTGAGCATCATTTCCTTTATTCGCAAAGCTTGAGGGAATGCAATGTTTTTTGTTCTAAGGAATTCCTTTAAGAATTCCAGTGGGAAAACAATGAATAAGTTCAATATTCTAATTATTGTCTAAATTAAAGTTTGCAAATTTCATGTTCCTCTTTCCCTTGAACCAATAATGTTTTAAGCACATCGGCATTCCTGAAATGGAGTTGTTTTTATTTGAACCATTCAAAATTCTAACAATGTCTGTCACATCTTCTCAACTCCTAGTTTTTACTCATTTCCTTGCACATTGCATGTAAGCTCATGGAATTTCACACAGTACATTTAACAAAATCAATATTGCAAGAATGCGCAATTTTGCACAAAGTAATATTAAAAGAATGAAATGATAGATATCCAACAATGTGCATAGTGCTGAGTTGGCATATCTAACAAGTGATGGTGGAATTATTTTTTTGAATTATTAAAGACAACCAAGAAATATTGCTAGTTTTTTCAGATTCTATTTTGCAAGAATGATCAGAAGATGATTTTCTGTGTGCTATTTACAGACATGGTATAAAGTTAACATGGTTAAAACTGCATTATCAGAAGTATGATCAAGTTTTATAATATGGACAGGTGCATATCACCTCATAAAAGACAACGTTAGAAGTATTGCTTACTAATTTTTAATGTGAATTTTGGCTATACCTGTCTGAGTAGAACAGTAACAAAGCAGTGTGGTATTATTTTTGTTCTTTCAGCGACCAACAAAAAAATACTACTCACCTTTCCAATATGGTATACTCTTCAGGTTTCTTAAAAAGAGCTTCCAGCCTGGCTTCCATCATAATATAAACTTTGTTTGTTTCATTTTCTGGAAGTAAAACATTTAATGGAAATTTTTGGTAAGGAATATAATAAAATCCTGATGGGTGTCTCGCAATTTCTGACTGTAACAGATGCGCTCCTTTACCAAGCATGCTGTATAGTCTGCAAGAGCAGATGCCTTTTCTTGCTCATGTTTCACCCACTGAGAAAAGAATGTCTGCAAACTTGCACTGGGGAGGTGAGTTTTGTGACATCAGCATTTCTCAAGGAATCACAACTCGGCTACCATATTATTATCCATGGAGCCACCATGCATGACACTTGTGTGAAGCTCATGTTATTTGTGTGCAAGACTGATGGAGGATATGATGGATTCTGTTTAATTTTATGGAAATGTAGAGGTGAAAATATTAAAGTACAGTTGGATGAATAGGACCGAAACAACATAGGACAAGCACTGTTGCATTGTTGCTTTATGAGCTGCTTGGCTATTATTTTCTGAGTTATAAATCTGACAGTCAATTTAATTTATTGCTTCATTTTATCTTGCCAGTTACCAGTTGGTAATCGGTTGGCAGACTGTCAGAAGACCAATAGTTCACTGGTCTTCAGTGACAATGTACTGGCCTTGGCATTCTGCCCACAGATTTATTTATTTATTTATTTATTTATTTATTTATTTATTTATTTATTTATTCACCATACAAACATAGAAAGTTACAATGAATAATAGACTAGGATTGTACATAAGTTTAGAGTAAATAATAATAGTAAAAGAAGAAGTAAGAAGTGGTGAGGAGACCTCAGGAAACCCCCGGGCTTATACTGAGAGGTCTCCTCGGAGATATGTTAGGACTTTAAGACCAGTAAAGACATTGTATTGAGATTTTTTAACATACGGTGATAAGACTATAAAGACATAACAGAGTCCGACGTTTCATGCAATTAACTGAGGAAATCAAGAAGCTTTCTTTTGAAGGTGGATAGACTAGGGGAAGACGTAATTGATAATGGCAAAGCATTCCATATTTTTGGCCCTCTATAGAGTATAGTAAATTGCTTGATATTAGTTCGGTAGGTGTGAGGTCGAAAATGAGCTGAGGTTCTAGTATCATAATTGTGAATTTGACCACCAGTCGGAAATAAATTTAAAAAGGGCGAAGGCAGCAAACGTTGGTGATAGGAAAACATAAATTTTGCAATATAAAGGGAATTCACTTTAAAAATATCTAGGATATTCAATTGTGCAAATAAAGGTGCAGAAGGTGCAAGGTGATTAGAATAATTTGTGGGGGAGCTGTTCTTCAATTTTACCAAGTGTCCACTTATACGTATACGCATGTTTCTACTGTTAGTAATGACTTATAAAATAATAATTCAGAATACCTTTGACTTTAACATAGTCCATGGCAGGATTAACAACAAGAGCAAGGTTACTGGGAAGAGTCCAGGGAGTGGTGGTCCATGCAATCATACTGACATCAGGGTTTTCATCCAAGGGAAAGTGAACAATAACTACCACAAAACAAAGGGATACAAATTGATAAACACTTAATCAATATAATAAAGCACATTTACCATGTTTCTCTTATTACCACATGAGGTCATAACTAAATATTGATTATAAAAATGTGGTTCATTGTCACAGCATTGGGAACATTTTCTTTGTTTGAGAGAGAATAGGGTGAAAATAATCATACTGTAAATGCTTTTAATTAACAATAATTATTGATGCTGGTATAATATGCAAGTCATGGCTTAGGGCCTCTTCATATGAGCCCGGTCAACCGGGCTGGCTCGCCACTCTTTTCTTTACAAAAATTTTGATGTGTTCATATGAGAACGTGGGTTGGCCTGGTTACCGAGATCTTGGTTTTTGTGACTGATATCTCAGTAACTGAGCTGGAAATTTTTCCCATGTGAACACTCTAGCCTGGAAACCGGTACAGTCCAGGACAAAACATTTTCAACTGCACATGGCTTGTAAGATCGCTGACAAGTCGGAACGCAGTTCCACAGGTATTTTGGGGGCCTTTTGGACATTTTTTATCTCGGTAACCAGGATTGAATTTCCCATATGAACAGAAGACAAAATTGGTCCTGCCTACCGGGCCAGCCCGGTTACCGAGCTCATATGAAGAGGCCCTTAGAGATTGACTTTGCAAACCATATTTCATGCCAATAGAGTGTGTGCACGACGGCCATGTTGGAGGACCGAAACAATACAATGATTTTCCTTTAGGAAATAAATTTTATTTTCATGCAAATATCTTCTATTGTTTTAGTCCTCCAACATGGCCGCCGTGCACATACTCTATACCATTCATATGAGCAAACTGTGTCTTAAACAAGCCACACTCTTTTGTACTGGAAGAAAGAAAAGTTCAACGTAAAAAGGCCTCCTTACCAGATGGATCCATAGTTTCTTTGTAGTTTTGGTTGGATTCAAAGTTTGACAGAGGAGTACTGCACCTTGTAGAGTATGGCATAACCTGAAGAAAAAGGTATAATTCTTATTAATGTCAGTATTCTGTATATGGGGGATACTAAATTTGTTTGGAATAGCACACAACTAGATCTAACTAAGTGCCTTCCAACAAATATATTTCTGCATGATTTATAACTATTCAGGAAGAGCAGATCTTTGCTAGGTTTTAATTTTCTTTTTGGATTCCAGTATCTCTTGCTAAGATTTCCTGCATAGTCATAAACTGCACAAAATTACCTTCAGTTGGTATTAGGACGCACCGTCATAAGGCATTTCACTGATTTCAAAGCAAGGCATTATAAGTTGATTTGTTCCTCCAATGAATTGCTCTTTGTTTCTACTAAGTTGAAAGTCTTGGATTTCAAAGAATCTTCAGTTGATCAATTCTCTAATTCCTTCTACTCAGCTTTCAGTTGCTTGTGAATGATTTGCTTTTGAGGTCATTAATATCTTTGCTCCTTAATTTAAGGCTATATAATCAATATGTACACTCCAAATACAGTAAACTGGGTGTGTTCAAAGAAAATCATAATGTTTTTCCTATTTATTTATTTATTTTTATGAAGTTAACAAGGTCAAAAAAGGCAAATTTACCAGTGGATTCTCGTAATGTCAAACTCAATAAAAACAGCTGTTATACTACTGGGCAAAGCATACAAATCAAAAGTGGCACATTTAAATGGTGAAGCTCTTCAAGCATGAAAAGCCTTAAACAGGCTGCTAACCATTGTCACTATCTAGCATCTGGTATTAATGTCACAAACATTAAATTCATGTACTGTACACAGAAGAACCTTGTCTTGCAATATTATAACATTATTTCATTCTGCACCAAAGGAGTTATCTCAGGTTATTTTGTTTAACATACATGTACAGTTGTATGATAAAGTACTGTACCTTGAATCCTCTGTAAACCAGTCCTTTATCAAACAGCTGTTTGAATGTCCACCTATAAAAAAATAGTTTTCATTACTTGGAATACATGAAGCAACTAGGGCAATTTCGGAAAACTTTGAAAATGTAAGTCTGCTTACCAAAATGCTTCTTGTTCAGAAGTAGCCATTATACATGATAGACATATCAGGCACATTATTTTAATGTACACTGTACCCTGTCGATCCAGGATATCTCTTTATCTCTTAAGGGACACAAAAATCAGGGCAAGTTCTACGTGGGCCGCAGACCACCCATCTGGGGATACCAACACCCTTTCATCCTATTATTGAAGGCATATTATTATCACAATTTCCATCAACCAAATTTTACACAAAAAACTGAGTCAACTATCCACAGGCCTTCTCAAACTCATTACTAACTCATCAAGAGAAAACAAAGAAAATCACTATCGTGAACGTGGTTTGGATATGTGTTCCTAATTACCATAAAATTTCAGCAGCTTTAGCCTTGAATTTCTCCAAGAATTATTGATCACTTGAGAAGCCATCCCAAACACTCGAAAGCGTGTTTCATCAAATATCCAAACACCTTGCAGTCGTTTGAAAAAACTCGGCTGCGCCTCGTTTTTTCAACCTACTTCTCAGTGTTTGGATATCTGATGAAACAGGCTTTCTTGTGTTTGATATATTACATCCAGACTTCCTTCCTAGAAAAAGTTTAGATTATAGCACATGTGCAGGGGTTTCATTGAGGGATGGGCACGGGGCATAATGACCATCTGTACGCACAACTTTGTCTGGTTGACTTTAACATCTAAACCGACTGTTTCCATAAAATAACATACCCAACTAAACTTTCTCGCCTGGGGGTAATTATCTTTTGCCTGCCTGTTCAAAGTCTTAATGAAACCCCTGCATGCTATGGTACCGATCATCTCGCTTGTGGATGAACTCTCTCGGTGCAGCACTCCAGTTTGCCCCTAAGCCAGCTACATGTAATTCATACCAACTTGTGTTAGTCAATTTCAGTAATTCAAATTCTCAAAAACATACCAAACAGATTCCATAAACCATGGGTAGAGTGTTTTGTAATCATTTCCAAAATCAATCCATCGTCCCATCCTCTTTACAATGAACTGAAACATGACAGTATTTAAACTTAGTAAGTAACAATCACTGACATTATCAATTGGAGGGGTGCGTGGAATAAGGCCCTAAGTGACTTTTGATGTAAGGTCAAATTCTCCTTTTGTTTCACAAGCAAATACAATGAAATTTGGAAGGAGAATCTCGACTAGCTATTTATCAGAACTCACTTAGGGCTTTTTTCCAGGCAGCCCTTCAATTGCTACATGACTTTGTATATTTACAAATTAAAGTTCGATAATCTCAACTGGAAACATTATGAAGACAACCAAAGACAACAAAACTGAAAAACAAAGTAACAAACAAATAGTAGAGGACTAGTTATAAAATGATTGTTATTTGAAGACAACTAAATTAATACTGACTGGTGGAAGGTACATAATAAAATAAGTGTAGAGTAGAGTAGACTGCACATTCAAGCTCTGTTACATGCCAGTTCACCTTAATTTTATACAATCGTGACAGTACATTTCACACTGAAAACATCAACATCTTAAGTCTACCTCCCATTCATTGGAATAACGCATCACAATTTTTCGGCATTCTTGGTTGTAGTTTGCTATCCCCATTTTAGCAACATCATCTGGACTCTGAAAACCAAAAATATATCCGCACTTAGATATTTCTCCAAAATCTCCAAGTAAATTTAAATTACTGGTGATGACATGACAAAGTTCAATAAATTTTTTTACAATAACTGTCTAAATTCGCGTGCGTTCATTGGCTAATTTTTATCATCAATAAGAGTACAGACAGATGAAATTTTAATTAATGCGAAAATCTGTGCAACTTTTGAAGTAACAAGATGGAGGGCGATACGCCGGACTTTAATGTTTTCCACTTTAGTTTTCTAGATGACACTCTCCCTAACTGGGAAAAAGAGATAGAATTGTCAGATACGGAACTTCTCTCCTGTGCAGAAGCTCAAGTAAACGAGGCAATTGAAACAACAACTAGGTTTCCAAAATTAAGCGGAGACGACCTACAAGATATTGTTGCAAACGCGGAGTCCAAAGGCTCTAAACCAAATACAAAGTGGTTTGTAAAGATGTTTGAAGGTAAAGACACGCGATAACAATTATGACAGTCTAGTTTCTTTCAAATATTTGCGGCTAGAATTCTTGTTGTTCCCTGGAAAACGTAAGTTTCTCACCTTCCGTTTAATTTCCAGATTGGTGCTTTGAGCGAGAAATAAACAAAACCTTGCTCGAAATGAGTGAAGAAGAGCTAGACGAAAGCCTTCGACGGTTTTATGCTGAGGCCCGCACCAAAACAGGTGAAGAGTACAGCAGGTCGTCGCTTCTTGGCTTCCGTAACTCTGTTGAACGGCACTTCAACGCCAACAACCGGTCGGTAAAAATTACGCGTAATCCAGCTTTCAGCCGTAGCAACAAAATGCTGGAGAGCAAATTAAAGGCACTGCGACGAGAGGGAAAAGAAAACTCCAGCATAAGGCAGTTATTGAATCTGCAGATCTGATCAAGATTAATAACAGCCCTTTCATGAGTCCACACACTCCTGACGGCCTGCTTCGCAAAGTTTGGTTTTACGTAACCCTTTACTGGTGTCGTCGTGGTTGCGAAGGCCAGCGTTCACTTCGCCGCGACAGCTTCAAGTTTGCCAAGGATGCTGATGGAAACGATTTCATAACGATGTCTCATGACGAGCTGACAAAGAACCACCAGGGTGGATTCAATGAGAAGACCTGCGAGGAAAGGCAAACTCGCCTATACAGCCTTGGCCAAGATGGCGACGCATTTTCATGTTTTCAACTGTACGCAAGCAAGCTAAATCCGAAGCACAGGGCTGCAAATAACGGCCGGTCAACGGACAATGTCCGGTCAAAATTGGGTATTGACCGGACAAATCCTTGGATTGCCGGACATCTTGTCCGGTCCTTTACCGACTCTTTCAGAGAAATTTTCTATTTGTAGAAATGATGTGGCGATTGCCAAAGTGTAATATTTAATTATAAGTGATTTTGCCAGATTTAAAGTAAAACGGACAATTGCGGTTGTATCTTGCGTAACCATTCCACGTACTGAATGCGAGGCTGCTTCTGCAGTAAAGAGTAGTAAAACTATTAACTTGTTATTTTTATTGCCAAACCGACTTGGATTCTGTTGTTTTTTAGTTATAAAAGGATTACTGTGCAATCTGGGTTCACTATCGCAAGAGTTAAGACTGTTAAAATTTGACCGGCCAAAAACGGGTAGTGTTCGAGCAAACACTTGTTTGACCGGACAACGTGACCGGCGCCTGCCCGTTAGTTATTTGCAGCCCTGGAAGCAAGAAGCTTTTTTCCAGAAGCCCAGGTCAGATGCGAAATTCCGGTTTTCTGATGCAGTGTGGTATGAAAACAAGCCACTAGGTGTCAACCGACTGTCAAAGATCATGAGAGAAATCTCCCTTGGAGCTAACCTCTCGAAGACGTACACAAACCACTGTATACGAGCAACCGCCATTACGTTGTGGTCGGATTCCTGCATTCCAGCTCGTCACATAATGAGTATTTCAGGCCATGTTAGCGAGCAAAGCTTGGCTAGCTACAACCGACGACCGTCTACAAGCCAGCTCAAAAACTGCTCCGACATTCTGTCAACAGCCCTGCAGAACGGTCAAGCTCCAGTTCCGAATGCCATCACCGCTCAACTATCTGCCCGGCCCAACTTTGCTTCGACGAGTACAGTCTCTGTGATGGCTCCAAATGCCTCACTCGGTGGAATTTTCAATTCATGCCACATCGGTGAAGCTCAAGTGTTCGTGTTTTCGAATCAATGAAAATGTTTTCGCAGTGTGAATTT
Organism: Pavona decussata; assembly: GCF_977016875.1. Classification (NCBI taxonomy): domain Eukaryota; kingdom Metazoa; phylum Cnidaria; class Anthozoa; order Scleractinia; family Agariciidae; genus Pavona; species Pavona decussata. Next base: position 1,970,796 of record NW_028145642.1, read on the forward strand.
GATTCAGATTGATTTTTTGCAGCAAGTGAGAATTCTAATTTATGCAAGCCGCAAACTTCATTACTTCAACCTTCAACTGTCAAACTGTCAACTTTTTAACCAATGAAATTTTATTGACTGTTGTAAGTAGCCAATCAGAAAGCGAGAAAAGCTATTGACAATGTTCGCGTCAATTTGAGTAAAATCCACGTTTACGGCTGTTTACTGTGTCTTTTCCCCTCATTTTAACCTGGTAATTAACCATTTTCGGATTCATGTTATTGTAAAAAACAAATTGACTTCAGTTTTTAATGCGTCTGTCCTCTTATTGATGATAAATTGCGTCATAACATTGTCAAAGTTTGCTGTGGAAATCACTCGCCTGCGGCTCCTGATTTCCACAGCAACTTTGACAATGTTATGACGCAATTTACCATCAATAAGAGGACAGACGCATAAAAAACTGAAGTCAATTTGTTAAATATCCTTTTCTCTATTTATCTAACTAACTAATTGGAAAAACTTCAGATCCCTTCCGATTCTTTTTGCAAAACATAAACACCTGTAGAGGGCCCTAGTAAATAATATTGTAATGCTGATTCCAAATTTTAGACCACCTAGATCATTAATTGTAATGACTGACCTTGATACCCAGCTTCTGATCAATTTCATACTCCTATGGAAAGAGAGAAAAACAGTTATGTAGCAGATCAAACATATCAAACATATTCTGCAAAAAGAAGTGATCAACAACTGGATTGCAGTGAATTGTAAAGCAAAGAAAGTATCATACCACTGGAAGGCCATGACAATCCCATCCAAACCGCCTCTCAACATGGTAACCAGACTGATGGGCAAATCTTGTGACAATGTCCTGTCAACACATATGATATAACAAATAATTTGTTTACCACGATGAACCTGCCAAGTGGCTTTCGCACACAACAGATAGACTAGCATGAGACTAAGTAATTCGAAAATCAGAATAAACAAAATAGCAGTGAGAATAAGTGTCAAATAGAACATTTTTCTTCAGTGACAGTTTATTCAAAATTATCTGCAAAGGTATGCTGTATAGGACATGTCGCCCAGTTTTGTTCCAAAACGTAAACTTCATCAGAAAAGTAACTCAGTTATTATACTGGTGTAAGCACCTTAGGGTGAATAAAAAAGCACATGGACAAACAGTCTGAGAATGTTTTACCCAAGAAATCTAGACCAGTATACAGATGCATATACCTTGACAAATTAATAATTATTTTTTGGCAGTTTAATTAATTATTCTTTGATGTTAATTCTGAAACTCACAGTGCTCACAGCTTCACACAATCCGACAAACACAGCAACAAATAAAAATTCTTTAACACACATAAATACATGTATACAAAATAACATTATTTTACAACATTATAAATATTGTAAATGTACACTGTACATTTAAGTTACTGGTTAAATAGCAGTATTAAGCCTCTACGACAAAGGACAACCAGTAAGTTTCTTTTATTGCCAAGGACAATTTAAGTTCACTTAAAAAGTTGCTTGAGGTGTGCCAGTGCTTTATTGCTTACCTTAATGGTTCCTGCAAGAATGTGCCCATAATGGGGCAAACCAGTGGCAAAGGGAGGTCCATCATAGAAACTGTACCTAAATAATCATGCGGTAAAAATACTTACTTAATACAGGAAGAACATATTATGGCTACAAAATTTCAAGAACTATAATTCCAATTTATTATTATGTAAGCTTGGACATATATAAAGGCAATGTATACTTTGTTTAAATATTGGTTTATCAAACAAACTGAGATCATTTTCTGGCTTTCCTTTATAAGCATCAAAAGGTTTTGTGAGTTCTCTTCACTCTCCTTCCACATCCTTGTTATTATCCACATTTTTATAATAAGATTATATCCTTTTTTTAACTCCTAGGCTCACAGGTTACGCTGTGCATCCTGTGCAGCTTTTTAACTAATTTTAACATCCAGTTGAGAACTCTGCTACCATAATAATAATAATAATAATAATAATAATAATAATAATAATAATTTAATTTTTTTAATAAAATTAATAATAAAAACATTTTATTAGTAGAAAAACAAACAAAAAAACATTTTATTAGTAGAAAAACAAACAACAAATACAGAAAGGTGATAAAAATATCGGTATCGCAAAAAGAAGGAAAAATGCTTCATAATTCTGCAGTTCATGCTAAGAATATCCATACAAAAACTTTTTGAAGACGTTGATCGATCAATAATATTTACAAAGTTAAAAAATCTTCAGGACAAATAAAAATCAACAACAAATGGAAGGCTACCAAGAAAAATAAGAAAAACTAAGAAATAAAATTATGTCCTCAAGGTTTTTAACGAATATTTGCATGTCCTTTCACAATGTCAAAGTCAATGCCCGTCAATTCTAGATGGACCCTCCTTGTAGAAACAGAAAAAAGAAAATGTTAAAAACAAATTTTCGCCTAATCAAGTCATGATCAGTCAAAAACATTTGGTTTTTAAAATATATTTTTTTAACTTTTTAGCCTTGTAAATAGTATTGTAAATCTCAAGTGAATATTATGGACAATAATGATAATTATTAATAATAACTTTTATTTACCCTCAGTAGTGTTAATAGCACAAGTGTCACAAAGAAATAGTGAGTGAAATAACTTCAAAAAAAAATAATTTAGATTGAAAATAACATGGTTAAAAATCCCAACTGGCAAGAGGCAGACCAGCTGGCTATTTACAAGCGCGGCCAAGGAGTTGAACTTGGGGCTACCGAGAAACAACTTCATCTAGCGGTCAGAGCGGGACTTGAACACGGGACCTCCAGATTTCAAGTCTGGCGCCCTAACCACTCAGTCATGCTGCCTCCCTCATGAAACATGAAAATATTGGCCATGCATAAGTGCAGGGGTAAAAAAGCTGGTCAAATACCCAAAGGTGCAGTAAAAAAAGACAATGACTTTTTTTTTTTATCCAGCCTTTTTATCTGATGAAAGCTCACTAACACCAAACTGTGGCATTGACTGTTCATTCTGTGGATCTGATCTACTATCTCATTTATGCCCTCTTCAAATGCAGTTAATCAATCATTCACACAAAGCGATAGTATTGAGAGGTGAAAATCAGGAGGCCGTCAAATGACCAGGGAGGGGAGGGATGGGCACTTTTGATCATGCATTAGAGTCATATCCAGCATTGCTATCCAACAAAAGTTGAATGTATGTGTTAAATATTTAGCACCCCATCTTGGATGACGTTGGATCAACATACTTCTGTTGGATGAATGTATGGCCTGGTGAACAATGCCAACCAATAAATGTTCGACTTTCCCCCACTGTTTCCCCTTTAGGACCCAGGCTCCACTCTTCCATAAATTAACAATCAATTAATTAGGACAAGTTCCTGACACAAATAATGATTATTCATACTCTCAAAAATTAAATAGCGATATTACAAACCTTGGCCTGTCCTTGGATTGGCGCAAACAGGACTGAAAAGCATCTAATTTATCCCAAAGTTCCAAAATCTTCTCTTCCTCTTTCGGAAAATCATGGTACTCTGTACCTCCAGCAGCCATGGCAGGTTCCAAAATATGATCACTAGTTGAACAGACTCGAGACGGTATTAATTTAGAGGTGATAAATTTGCGAGTTTTTGAGAAAATGAAAGTATTATGTGGACGAAACAACCTCCACAACATCACATGGAACACCTATCCCAACATGCAATGATGATGCAAGATTACCCACACTGCCTTTCGGCACTTTCACGATCCAAGATGGCGTCCGGTTACGTGAAAAAGGTAAGCAGATATATGCCGGGAATTCTGTTATTTTGATAAAAACTAAGTTGAAATAGATTACAGCTGAATATAAAGCAGTGGTTTATTTGCCACGAAATGGTTTTTTATCGTGGCAGGATGAGGATATGTGAAACCACGAGCACTAAAAAGAGACATGAGTTAGCTTTTTTAACGTATAAAGTAAACTGTATTGCTTAGCCATACGATCCTGTACAAATGAGATTTTGTGTATTAATTGTGTTTGACAGTGTGACTTGCATTTTCAGTAAGATCAGGCTGCGCTTTTCTTATGAAACTTCATGTCAGTTGATACAATTCATTTTATTGTGATATTTGGTTGATATATCCATCTACTTCCAACATCAATCTATGTCCTCCACTGCTAACTATCATGGCATATACTTCATGTCAGGGGAATTCATTAGTCAATAATCAATACTCATACCTGCCAACCCCCAGAGTACAAAAATCTGGAGATGTCTAGAAATCTTCAGGGGCAGCCAGCAGAATCGTGTCAGCAACAATGTATAGCCTACGAGGGCCGTAGCATGAAGGCTATATTTAGGGCTTCATTTTATTAGGTTTAACGGAAAAAAAAATAAAGGCACAATCGTTATACCAACCTAATGTTCCTGACGTCTCTAGGCTATAACAGCATTTACCTACCGTGTGTTGTGCAATTTTCATTGATTGGTTGATTTCTGCCCAATGACAATACTCATTAAATATCTATAAATTTGATTGCTCTGTTTTCCGTTGTCCGATCAAGAACAGCGCAAAGAAGAACACTAAATCCACTTCTTGGTTTTATTTTCCTTTTTGACATCCCGAAAATAACGAAATTTATGACAATATTTCAAAAAAGCCACAGTAGGTGTTTCCTGGGAGATTTGGTGCTCTAATGGGAGACCGTGAGATTTGATGAAAAACTTGGAGACTCCCAGGAAAACTGGGAGACTTGGCAGGTCTGAATACTGCCATTGCAGCCAGCTGCCTATCATTGATTATCAATTTAAATACAATAATACTAGTAGAACATTTTGTGATTATTTAGTGGTCACTGATAATTTGGCTGTTATCAATATCAACAGCCCTCCATGAAAACGCTGATTAATAATATTATTGTATCTTATTGATTGGTTGATTGCATTTCCACCCAGTTGCATTTATCAGGTTGTAAATTTTTACAAATGTAATTTGTTTACACATGGAGCACCAAAAAGCTTAGGAGCTCAGTGTCCAGTTCAAATTGGCATTTGGAAGTGTTGGGTTTTGTGGAGAGTGAAAAACCAGAAAAAAAGCACTTGGAGCAGGGACTACAACAAGCAACAAACTCAACCGATATATGGCTTCAACGTTGCGAATCAAACCCGGTCTGCATTGGTTGGAGGCAAGTGCTCTCACCAATGCACCATCCCTGCTCCCTGCCAGTAACTTGTTGGGAACAAGTTACAGGCTGACTTTGCACTAAAATGTTTAAATTATGTTTCACTTATAACTTATTGCAGACAACAGCCCTGGTTGGTTTGACAGTTTCCAAAGCACCAAGAATGGTTAGTCAGACTCAGTCATGAGAAATAAAATTAATATAATATTTTCAAAGGACCATTGTAAGTGACTTTTTTGCCTTGAAATTGAAGTTGTTCCAGTAAGCTCTATTTTGTCACAGAGACTGGTCATCATGTAAGAAACTTGGTTGTATATTTTTTGGGAGGGGTGGGGGGGGGGGGGTAAAATGCTAAATAAATAAGAAACTCCTTATTACTTCTGTTTAAAATTCAATCAACCTAGACAAAAGAGGAACTGGTGCTTGATTGATTTATTTGTTTACAACCATGAATGCTCCGCTTAACTTGAGTTGGTTCAATTTGATACACAAAAGAAATCAGTCAAACATCAGTTCCTCTTTTGTATAGGTTTCTTGCAAAAGAGGCTTCAAATGGGATTTTGCAGGTATTATTAGTTCATCTCTGTACATAAAACAATAATTATTATTAAGTAAAGCTGAACATTATTGTGTCCTCGAGGAAGGACAATAATCAAATCTCACATAAATGGTAGACATGTGAGCTTTTTGGCCTGAAGAGGTGGAAATTTGAGCAAGCCAAATTTCACAAGTTGAAATGCCCAGGGAGTTTCCTGGGGGTCAGGGCATTACAGTTACAATCATAAGCTCAAACTACTTTTACTGGTCATTACTGTTCTTCACATAGTCATTAACCTAGTAATTGTCTTCTTTTGTTGAACAGGCTCTTACACAATTATACAAACAAACTTTAGAGGTGTTGGGAAGCATGCCACAAAGTGCCCAATACAGGATACATACAGAACAGATCACTAAACAAAGACTAGGGCTTGTGGAGCAAGTAAGTTGAAAATCAAAGCTGCTTCTGTTAATACTGTTCGAACAGGTTGTAATTGGCTAGACATTGTTTTTATTCTTACATTTCAAGGCTAATAGACCCATGCTACTACTATTCATACATGTATCTGCCCACATTTACATCCATTTGTCTTGGGATGTAACTCATCCATCATGTGTTGGACATTGTCTATTGAGTATATGAATGGCCAATTACAACAAATCTTGGAAAATTGCTTTATTAAACAAATTGTAATGGGGCTTCTGTGTTCATGGAGCCCCATGGCCATACATGTAAGTATAAACACTCAACTTAGCTCCATCATTGGTAAGAAAATCATTTGAAGGGGTGTGTGGAACAAGGCCCTAAGTGATTTTGATGTAAGGTCAAATTCTCCTTTTGTTTCACAATTGAATACAAGGGAATTTGGAAGGAGAATGTAGCAGTTTATCAGAAGTCACTTAGGGCTTTTTTCCAAGCACCCCTTCAATTGCGGCAAGGATCTGTTGACTGATACAGCTAGTAGATGCATTAAACAGAATGAAAGGAGCAGGGCTGATTGGTAACATAGACCAAATATTACAACATGTTCCCTTTCTCTTCTGGAGATGAGCAGTTTAATATAGGAAGGGCATTTATACACTGGAATTATTCATAAACAATTATTTTAAATGTGATAGCTTATTGAGTTTTTAATGATTGATTTCTTTTTTACCCTTAGGAGAGTGACATACCCACATTGGAAAAGAAACTTGGAGCAGGGCAAATTGAAGAAGTTGTTAAACAGGTGATGTGTTATGAAAAATTAATAGTCCACAATGTGACCATTAATAAATGAAAGTGCTTCTCTTTCTTCTGACTGTACTGTTGTTCATTTTAATGAAAAGTGAACTGGGGCAGGCAAAAGTATTGCGATTTGAGTGAAAATGTTTCATCTTGATTGTATTTTCCCTCACATATTGTAATCTCAATTGCACGGGGTGAAATTTATTATGTAATTGCAAAAGCTTGCTAAAATAAGAGTTATCATGGTACTACAGATATGTTTTTTCTTTACAGGCAGAAGATGAGTTATCCCTAGCTAAGAAAATGCAAGATTGGCAGCCATGGGAACCTCTTCAAACTCCTGCTCCTGAAAACCAGTGGAAGTGGCCGTAAGAAAGAACAGCAATCAGCCATTGAGCAGAATAATAGACCTTTAGTTCAGCATCCAATGAGAAAAGGCTACACAAAATGGTGCTTCTGCTTTCAGAATGTTTTGTAATGATAGGTTTGGTTTTTGAGGGTGTGTAATGATCTTTCATCATGTTATAAGATTTGTAACTCTTTTTATTAAGAGGAGGATGTTTACAGACCAGACATAGTACTGAACTTGTTCTTTAATGTCATTGTAACATTACAGCAATTACAAAATGTATAAAGTTTGATTGCATGAATATGTTGTCTGTCTGATGTTTCTGATTGTGCTCAAATTGTTTACAACAGATCATTGCGATAACCTTATCATCTTGAATAAAATGTGAAATGTGTTTGTTACGCAGTCTGGCTCTATCATCTTTGGGAGGCATTCAGTTTTCAGATTTTAATTAAAAGACCATTTTAATATGAGGCATTTTTTAATGTATCAATGAAAACATTAACACGACTAACAGTAACATTTCCCAGTAACTCAATACAACTTTTTTTCTTTAACTGCACAACTTGCTGTACAACATGTACACCACATTGGAATGTTCTAACCATTTTTAGAAAGAGACCAGTTTAAGCCTACTGGCATGTTTTGTATAAAATCTGTTTATGTTACTCCTGAGGGATAAATTCTCAAAATTTTGCCAAAACAGAACAGTCAATTGGAAGTATGACAAAACAATGGCTATGACTATTGCCATGACAAAATTATTCTTAGAAGTTAAATACAGGATTAAAGTAACGAGCGTCACACCGTTTACAGCCGAAACCAGGTCCTCACAAGATAACTGGGAGTTATAATACTCAATTGTTTGGCTGCCCGTAACTTAAACTACCTTTGCATAAAGTTAACTTGATTTTTGTTAACATTGAAACATTTGCAAGAACCTCCCAGCTGTCTTCAGTTTCTGTATGCTATTAATGAACCTTGTTATCTTCAGTACATTTGGTATGCATTGCCAGATTAACATTGTCATGGTTGGTATGAATAAGATTCATCTCCTAGTTCAATTAAAGAGCTAACAGTCACAAAGTTAACTTAACTGGAGAGGTTTGTAAAACACAAGATAATAATAAGAATGTTAAGACATATTTGTCAGCACAGTGCAGACTTGTGTGCAGTTTGTAACAAGCAGTCCTTCCAATAAAACAGCTAACAGCTATTCATCAATGAATTTCAGAAGTCCCTATCACCCCTCACATTTATGGAACACTTTGATGCATTGGCTACCTTGGGAGGTGAAGAATTATATGACGTTTTCAGTGACAAATTGTTCAGCAAAAGGTGGAAAACTTGTGATGAACTGCCTGTTATGAAGATAACAGAGCAGTAACTAGCCCATTGCTGGAAATGGCTGATGCATTACATTTGTAAACTAAGATAAAATCAACACCAACTTGATAAACAAATATAAAACAGTGTTCTCAACTTGACTTGTCTTCTGTTTTGGTGCTGGAAGGTATTGGCTTGAAAAGTTGCCTAAAATGTGTTGTCAGTGGGCGTTTCCTGATTCCATTACAATGTCGTGCTGAAGAGCCAGATGACTGTGACAGCTGACAAAGGACCCTACTGTGACTGGTGTTATACACTGGTGTGTCAATAAGTGACCTTATAGACCGCTGATGTGGTTGACTAGGGTTGCCAGTCATGGTATCTGAGTTACATATTTCAATAGAACCATAAATGTGCTGTTCTTGATTAGAAGGCTTGGTGCTCTCATTGTCATATGGATGCTCAGGTTCCACCCTTTCAATGGAGGAACAAGTAAGTGCATATTCACTGGGGCTACCTGTGTCTTTAGTGGGAATTTGGTCATCTTCTGTGGCTGTTAGTACTTCTTCCTCATTGTCTGAAAACACTGGACTGCTGCACACTGTTTGCATGCCATCTGAGGATAGTGGACTTGGAACCAAAGTAATTTCACTTGGTGAGTGTACAACATCGCCCTCAGTGGATTGTACATCATCTAGGAGTTGGGGAGGTACAGGAGTTGGAACTCTTTCATGCGTGATGGAGATCGTACCTGCATCATCAGTCTTTGGTGTGTTCAATTCAGATAACTCTTCTTCGGATGATGACTGAACAGTGATCTCACACTGTTCCTCTAACTTTTCAGGTATTTTTGGTTCTTCTCCTCCCTCACAAGAAATATTGTAAGATGGACTTGTCTGTTTAGGTTCGTAATATGTCTGCTGATTAACAACCCCAGCTCTGTTTTGAACAAAGGATGAAACATGTCGAGGTGGCTTAGGAAACTGCGGTACAAACTGGGCTTGTTGAACAGGGGGCATTTCATATGTGACAGGTCTTGTTTGAGGCTGAATAGGTGGTATGCCTCCCACTGAATGGGGATAGCCAGAGTTAGCAACTGGGATATAGTCTTGATGCATTATGTATGGCACGTTTGATGGCTGTCCCATACCAATATGTGGTCTAAATCCTCTGTTAGTCGGCACAGGGATATACTGCTGTGGCATGCTGTATGACTGTGGTATGCTGTATGGCTGGACTTGGCTGTTGAAGTACATGCCATGGTTGGTGGGCTGTAGTGGGGGAATGAAGCAGGGTTGGTACTGCACTGGCTGTGTTGGATTATACATCATGTTTCCCATGACTGCAGGGGGAGTCTGTGGAACATGTGCCCATACAGGTACTTGAAGTCCAATAACAGGGCCACACCCATAGGCTGCTGAAGGCTACAAACAAGGAGAAATTATTTGAATTATGAATTATGGCACTTGATTATATGCTTTATAATCCAGGAGATAGGCAGACAGTGCAGTTGATTGCAAAGGCATAAACTAATTGGCTCTGTCAATCATCACTTCACAACTGTTCATTGAAGACAATGATCGCACGATTTATTTCCTTGAAAAGAAATCTTTTGAACGCAGTTATGCTGCACTGGGTTACTTGTAGTGACAGTAGGTGGAAAGTTGAAATAAAAATGAAGAAAGCATCTTGTTTGTTAATGGTCTCAAAACAAGAAGAATGCACGGGTGTTTTCTTGTGGTTGTTAATCGGGTGGTGGGGGAGGGGGTACTCCCCTATATAAGATACATAGGTATGTACGGCCCCGGCCAAAGGGTTTTGTTTTGGAACCATTTTGGTCTGAAATAGGGTTAGATTTTAACCATTTTGGTCTGAAAACAAGTATGGATTTTACAGAAAATTTGGGTAACTTTAAAAATTATTACATATTTTGGTCTGAAACAGGGTTTAATGAGGGTTTGGAGAACTGAGCTGCATACCCCCACCAAAAGGTCCTAGGGGTACACCCTCCCCCCCCCCCCTCTTTGAGGATTCTACTTCTGGGACTTGAGGCAACAAATCAGAAAAATTACTGTGGTTATTTCCATACGTTTTCATGTTGTTTTATTGATATTAATTTTGACAGATCTTTGTTGTTCCCAAGGATGAAACATTTAAGTTTATTTGTACTATTTAGTGTGTTAATTAAGTTTTTTTTCCCTGTATAGCACACAAATTGTGCATTAATGATTAACCTGTGTATGCAGGTGCCACACTATGTAGACTGGCATATATGTGAAGAAGGTAGGACCATGTATGGAGAGGACATTTTCGTTTTTTTTTTCCTTTTTTGATATGTACAGATCTTAATTCAAGAATTTAAATTCCAAAGAAAATTTCCATCAGTAACTGATACTTTCTATTTTTAACGTAAGTAAGAGAATTGATTGTGAATACACTGAGGAAGAAATTGCGAATTGCTCTTTACTTAATTTGACAGGTAAAGGTTACTTACAGTAATTCCAGTGACTTGCTGTGGCGACGGTTGAGCTGGAAATTGCATCGGCGGGGGTGCCATTGTTGGTGTTGATGCCGTGTAAAGATTTGGAGTTGGTGCTAAGCCTGGTGTTGGTGTGAGGAACACTACCTGTTCACCTCCCTAAAGTGTTAAATTCCAAGAAAAACAGCTAAATATGTGAGCAGTTTACCTTGTTAAAACAAGAATTGTTCATTCCTTTTGACTTCAGATCTTATCAACGTGGGCTACATTGAGCTTTTGGAGATTTTTGGACCTTCTGTCCGAGCAGGACTCGAGGTTTTCATTGCTCAAGTTTGCTTCTTTAAGTTGCAAGACAAAACATTACCATTCCACTGTCAGTAGAAGCCTGTTATTAACTCACCATTTGTGGAGAAGGCATTGCATTTGGTGGAATATGACCGTACATAACTGCATTTCACCATGCAGAAATTCGCGAAGTACTTTCCTCACTCAGTTCATTGACCCTGGAGAAACCCATCCCGCTTTTGCGCGCCAAAAGTCGCACGTCAACAGAGCCCACGATTCTTTTTGTCAGCGTTTTGTAATATTGGCGGAGTTGCCAGGAACGGCCTGGGGCCGACCCTGGGACCGAAGACGGCCCTTTTTGACTTGTGGTCAACAAGTATTGGATTTCCTATCATGATTTTAATACTCGAAAATTTCTCGTCCTATCAAGAACTAGCGCTAAGTTTGGCGATGGTGTCAATTTTCATGCGTGCGAAGTGCATGACAAAATTGATTTTCAGTTATTATCAATTTTTAACGCTTCCCCATGCAACGGGTAAAATGATCAAGACTTTTTTAATACTCCTTTAGAACAAAACTTTACAATGTCACAATTCCTCATAGGTGTGTTGACTTCCAAATGGTTTCAAAGTTTCAAAGATTTAGAGAGATTGTTTGTTGTTTCTTTTCATCTGTTTTGTCTTTTCGTTTGTTTGTTTGTTTGTTTGTTTGTTTGTTTTCATTTCCCAATTTTCAAAGGTCTCAAAGCGTTTGCCAGGAACGACACAAATTGTAAATTTCCAAAGATGCATTCTTCTGAACTTAAGACAATGGCTAAACTTACAATCAGTACCTGTTTTAGCACAACTCTTTAGATGTTGTCTTTTGTCGTCGCTTTTCCTTTTCGCTTTTCTCGCCGTGGGATTGGTTTAACAAGCAAATAAAAAATACCCCTACCATTATTTAACCTGCGATCAGGCATTCATGATGCGTGCCTTAGTTTATTCAGCACACAACGTTACATAAGCACTATGTTAAACAACACTATAGCGCGGATAATTCGTTTGAAGATATACAGACGAACAGCAATACAAAAAAAATTAACTCGATATTCGTCCAATTTAACGGGTACGAGTTGCACCGGATCTGGTGTATGATGGGGAACCGTGGGCTCAAGATGAAGATAAAAAGTGGCCCTCCGGCGAGTCCGGCCTTATTTTCCTTGAGAACGAGTTGGAAGTCCTGGCTTCCCCGGCTCTCTCCCACCAATTGTTATGGGGGCGAGTGAGTCGTTTCCGAATTTCCTTCGCGCGTGTCTCTAGGAGCCTGGAACAGACTATATTTCACTGTACGGCCCTCTAAACCTCAACTAGTTTCCTTTCCCGCGCGCCCGATTAACGTCAGAAATATAATAAATATCTTACTAACCTCGTTTTCTCGGTCCGTGCTGTATGTTACGGATCCTCCTTTTTCCCGTTCCGTAACTTACGGTACGGACCTCGAACTCGGTTAGTAAGTATACGTCCCTTCTGCCAAATCACATTTAGACAGATAAGGCCTAACCGTTGGTCTAATCATCGGGCCAATTTCTACAATAAACTGTTTTTTTAATGGACCTTTGCCATCCGAAAAAGAAAAAAAACAAAAAACTAAAAGAAGACAGACAAACAAACACTGATTGTACAGATACATGTTGAAAGAAAAATACAAAATGGCGGGGGAGACACTAGTTACAGTTAAGGTTTGTTCTGATACAATATTTGCTTTTTTTCCCTCCCCTTTAGACAGAAGACTTCACATTGACAGGATATGCTTTTCTCACGACGTTGTCATGATTTTGATAAGCTATCAGAGTTTAACTTAGTATTTTGGGCCTCATAAGAGGCTTTGTGACTATGAAGACATTGTTTATAGGCCCCCTTCATAATACAATAATTCTGCGTAGTTTTAGTCATGGAGTAGCCCGCTGCAAACAAGATCGTAGGCTGACAGGCTGATAGACAACACCGCCTCTCTTTTGTATACATAACTATCCCACCAATGGAGCACAAATACAGCTGACAGGGAGCTGTATGAAGAGATCAACCAAATGTTTGGCAAGGCAGGAAGGAAATCCTCGACTTTAAAAAGTATATGATAAAGGAAACGGCTTAGCCTTCTTATCGGCTACAGAAGTTGAATACTCTCGGTTTTGATATACGATGGACAGAGCTGGAGCATGAAGCCACAAGCGGTAACAAGATGGATGTGTTCAATAGTCAGTGTCTGAGAAGACATTGTGGAATGAAGGTGAACTAAGCCGGCAAGAAAGGGTATCGCCGTGTCTTCTCCCAAAGGGCGCTTGCTTTAGTTTGGACACTTACATAGAATGGCAAGAATTACAATTTCTCGGCAGGTTTTGACCTGTACACTAAAAGGTAGGGACAAAATAATGAAACCAAGAAAACCCTGGAAAATTACCATCATCAAGGACCTAGGATTAGAATGACATGGAATGAGGCAGGAGGTCTGGAGTTAAACCGTACTAACTGGAAGAAGCATGTGACTGGCATTCGCTTCACTTTACTTTATTTTACTTTTGTCAACTTTCTTATGCGCGCGCTCTGGTGACACAAAATACTTTTTTATTCTCCCTTTGTGACGTAAGTGGATATCATAAATGTTTTGTGGATAACAAAGCAAAATGGAAGAAGAGGAGACAAGAAATAAAATGTATTTCTCGCCTGTCGAGGAAGAAGAACAATTTTCAGAAGACGAGGAGTCGGATGGGTCGAGCGTTAGTGCGAAAAGCGAGGAATGGCCGACTGCAAGCGCTGAACAACATGGATTAAAATCACCAAGAACAGCTAGCAAGGTAAAACTGTCAAGAGTTACAAGAGTGTCAGAGTTAGACATAATGTCACTCATGCAATTCAATTGTCAATGATATTAAGGTTCTGTACTTTATTTCACTTTCAAATCTTGAAAATCCCAGCGTATCCAGGATCGGCAAAAACCCACAACAAACAGATTTAGCGCAGATTCAATATAGTTTCTTGAATACAATAGGTCAGAAATCTATTTTATCAGAATCCAAAATCCAAATTCATCCACTTTACCCCCTATGTTTGAAATTTTTGAAAGGCAAATGGCACAGGGTGAGGCGTAGGAAACGAATACTTGTAAAATTATTAACTAATCCCAAACCAAACAATGCTGTCTTTGTATAACTTAGTAAAAACAACGGGGGAAGTTCAGTTCGCGCGTGATTTTCAAACCAGTCAACTGAAATTACAGTAATAAAGGGTGCTCGACCAGCAGGTTCCCTGGATTTCTCTGGTACGTCTGTGGTAATGTTTCGAAGATGCTTAGAGATTATTGTAAGTACCTCAGCTCTCATGTTGTATGGCTCTTATTTAACAGACTGATAATGAACCGCCCAAGCCGGCCATGGTTAAACTAGAGGATCAGATGAATAATGAAAATTTGGAAATGCTCCAGCAAATATTTGAGGTCTGTAAATTGTTTTACTCCGGTAAATATATCAGTTTATAAGTTCAAAATTTTTTTTATTAAGAAACAATAAAATTCTAAGTATGACCTGTTTCATATCCGTTTGACCACATCGGCCTGCACTGCAGCTGGTGGTATTACGCGGAATGTAATCGTGTAAAAGGGCGAAAAACTACTTTTAACGAAGCAATTTGTTGCGGCAATACATTTTGTATGTCCTCATAAACTTGCAACGCTTAGCTCTGCCTCAACAAAATGTTGCGTTTAAAGTTGTTAGCGCACGGTGCTACGTTGAAAAAATTGTCCTGTGTAACACCACCTTAAAACCTTGCGAGCAGACAAAACCACGAACAAGAAACATCTACTCGCTGTGAGGTAACAGGATGAACTTCAACTTTTGTCAAATTTAATTTTAAACTTCACGATGCCGTACCAATCAGTACTAAATTTTGTAACATTTGAAACACTGCGCAGTGCACGTGAGTTGTTTTCACCGAAGTCTTATCTTGATTTTGAACCGCGAAGGTAGTTTTGGTGTCAACTGAACTATTCAGTTCAGTCATTAGAACACGTTAAAGAACCCTCATTACTGTTCGTAAAGAGTTGCGGACGTAATCTTCGATGTGTGGCTATCCCTGGTTTACTTTAAATGTCACACGGGTTGAGACATATAGCTCCGAAATAAGAAAAAAGAAATGATCGATTGCGGTTAAAAAAAACCAAAGGTCACCTTAACGCTGACGTCCGGTTTTTTACATACTCAATGTAGAGCAAAACGTTTATTGTCGTTCCAAATCCATCCATCCATCCATCCATCCATTCAGCCACGAATCCATCCGTCCGTCCGTTCATTCATTCATTCATTCATTCAAAATTAAATCCCCCTGCTATTCTGAATCAAACACGTCAAGGCCGATCACTTATAAAGCATGTCTTATTTTCAAGGAAGCAGATGAAGATGGTGGAGGTGGACTAGACTTGGACGAGTTTCGTCAGGCAATGATTAAGACTATGGCGGGTAAAGGTGAAGTGGTAAGCGAACGTAATCAGACATATCTTCCAAGATCACCAAGATCACTGAATGCTTGTTCAATTTCAAACCAAGTCTTACTTGCCTCTCTTTTTACAGCCTGATGACAATCAACTTGCCATCATATTCATGAAAGTAGACGCCAACTGCGATGGTACAGTAGACTGGGTATGATCGAGTTTTATTAAGTCTTAGCCGTTTGATTTTATGTAATAATAGAGTTTGACGCACGTTTACGGCAAACGGCAAACTTGAGCCGGATTCGCGTTTATCAGTTTCTTTAAAAAATGAGCACATAGATGAGAATAGTGCAAAATAATTCTGGCCTCTTATGCTAACGTAAAACTACTAAACTTTACTTAGCGATACTGAGAAACTGGAAACAGCGAGCGGTAAATGAAGGATAAACAAGGTTAAGTGGTAATTCTACAAATACCTTAAAACTTGCAAGAAACTAAAGTTCTTTTGATTCTTTATTTAGGAAGAGTTTTGCTCGTACATGTTGTTGGAAACGCAACTAAAGGATGTTATGACAAGTGAAGATAGAGAGGTTAGGTGGAATGCTTTGTTTTTACTAATGATGTTAAGCCGATTACCTTCTTGTAAAATGCCTCCATCAATCTCAGATTCGTACCTTAGTTCATGTATTGTGTTCCTTTCTTTTGAACTCTGGGTGAGACCCTAATGCCGTTGCAATCACTCAAATGAGAATTCCTCAAAAGTACTATGCTGTGGTGCTGTTTGTTTAAAAACTGAAGGTCTCGTAAAAAACAATTGAGAGTTTTGTCTGGCTCTTAACAAGGGTGAAAAAAGAACAAGAGCAGTGAATTTCTGTATGAAGTTATGTTTTTTCTCAGAGACCAAACAACAACAAAAAGGAATCCACAAATGGGGAGGAATTCCGTGAAACGTATTTATAACCAATTTGATGCTAAAATATTTTGTTTTCTTACAGATGGAATTTCCACATCCAGCTCGGGAAATCCCAAGGTACTTACTGCATTCTGACCTCACCAACAAGAAACGAGTAACCCCTCCGCTAGGATCTCCCTAACAAGAAAGTTACCCCTGCATCATCCTCGGATACCCAGTGACAGTTAGTCGGGTGGAAGAAATTTTCGTGGGCGAAAGTCTATCGTAAGAACGGGAGAGCCCCAGGGCAATTACTCTTACCGAACCAGTTCCAGAAGCATTTGAATTCCCCGCTTTTGATTGGCTCTCCCGTTCATACAATAAACTTTCACCCACGAAAATCCCTTCTACCCAAATAACTGCCCTGGGTCTCCGAGGATGCCCCTGCACTGACGAGTTTCGTCTCTTTCCCAGGAGGCAGCGTGGCCAAGTGGTTAGGGTGCCAGACTTGGAATCCGAAGGTCCCGGGTACAAGTCCCGCCCGGGGCCCAGGGTTAAATGCCATGACAACCTATAGGTTTTAATACCTATTAACCAATGGTTAGCGCTAACCAGGCTTCGAGCAACTCATCCCTGACCGCTAGCTGGAGTTGTTTCTCGGTAGCCGTTTTAATCTTGCTTGTTCTAACTAACATTACTCACTGATTTCAGCTTCCTTTGGAGTTTTTTTTTGCCATACCTTTAATCAATTAGATGACCTATTTGCCACACGCAATACACTTGCTTTAACTTTGTTTTGTTTTTAGTTGTCATCGTGACACCATCACACGGATAACATACCTGCCGAAGCTGTCGCACGGAACTGATGACCCAACTGACAGCAATGGCGGAAGGTACGTGTCCGTCAGCAAGGAAGGAACGTTACACTTCTGGAGTATGGACCTCACGCATCCTCTGAAAACCCTCTCAGTAAGTGATCAGCTGTGAACTGTTATCATCAAAAGTGACAGACTTATGATCACATTATAGTCACATTGATAGTGTTCTAGCCTTGACCGGTGCCCTCATTGATTTACGAGTGTATTAGCTACACTACCTGATGTAACTTATAATCAGATCAGTTTTCACGTCCAGCAAAATATGAAATCATCCTCATCAGGGG
Organism: Pavona decussata; assembly: GCF_977016875.1. Taxonomy (NCBI): domain Eukaryota; kingdom Metazoa; phylum Cnidaria; class Anthozoa; order Scleractinia; family Agariciidae; genus Pavona; species Pavona decussata. The sequence continues at coordinate 1,988,687 of NW_028145642.1, forward strand.
ATTTTCGCCAGCAATTTAAAGATACTACCATGTGCTTTTAAAGGAAGTCTCCATGCATTTACACTGAAAAATAAAATTAATGAAAAGAAAATATGTAATCAGTATTGTAATGGTATTTTTTACAGTTAGGCCATGAGGGTAAGGCCAGTAAGAATGTGTGGATCACAGACTGTGTAGTGTTACCAAACGCCAAAAAGCTCGCGCTGTCGACAGCAGACAGAGAGATAGGTTTGTATCCTTCGTTACCATAACCAAGGTAGTCCGGCCGTTACCTTGCCTTGTTAATGTTTAATTTGTTAATGTTGTATTTGTGTGTGAGAGGCAATCAATAAACTGAAACTAAAACTTGTTACAATGATGTGCCGCTACTTGTGAACCCGTGGAGCAAAATTTCTGTCGAACTGTTTGTGAGTTATGAAAGAAATGTGATGGTATATTTCCAGCCTGGTGAATGGATGAGAATGATGATTATTCCAGAAAGTGACACAGGCATACTCGGAAAAAAGAAATCCGAGTGCTCCTATCAGGAGTCGAACCTAAGACCTTCCGATTACTAGTTCGGATGCTCTACCACTGAGCTACAGGAGACTCATGGGAGCTAAGGCCATTAAACTAGGTTCATGGGACAAACATCCTGCATATTGCTAGGATTTGTTAGTGAGTTGTTGAAAGTGGGACGTAATTTGTTAGATTTGCAATATTTCAACTCAAAACCCAATGAGCCCTCAAAGCCAATTGATGTTGCTATTGCATTGTCTTCTTTTTTTTTATATTCTATTTGGGAAAAGACCACCAACTTAAACTGGTAACCTGTTCCAGGCTATGAAATAGTGGGGCAAGGGTACGGCTTAAATTAGAGAGCGAACGCGACAAAAAAACGCGCGCAAACTACACTCCCTACTCAGTCTCGCGCTTTAAATTTTCGTTTCTCTTTCTGATTTTAGCCCTTAGTCGACCTTACTATCTGAGAGTCTGGAACAGGCTAGCTGCAAGTTATGTCAGGAAGCTAAATCAACAGCATTCATTTTTCCATTGTAGCGTTTTATGACTGCTCGGCAAACAGTTTTGACAAACAGTTTGTGATCTGTAGCTTGGATTATTGTGTGCTCACCATGGATTACTGGTAAGATCATATTTACCGTGTTCCTCAGTGTTCATTTGCTTTGCACTCACTCACTCACTCACTCACTCACTCACTCACTCACTCACTCGCTCGCTCACTCACTCACTCACTCACTCACTCACTCACTCACTCACTCACTAACAACTATGGTAGAGTTTCAGCTTGGTGTGAGTGCTGTAGGTGGGGGAGCGCCATACCTTGCTCATCATATTCAGATAATTCATTTGCTTTGCATTTACTGTATATACCCGATGGCAACAAAGTAGAGAAGATTACAAGAATACCGAGGAAATTATGTGTAATTATGGCTCTTCGGGGACTGAAAAACTACTCAGAGAACTGACCTCCAAATGTAACAGCTTGTAACTCTCGCAGAAAGAAACGGCCTTCCTTAAACATTTTAAACTCATTTTCTTTTGGCGTTTAAAGCTGACCATAATTACTATTGAGAACCTCTAGGATAGGCGTGCAAACTCTTATTCTTAGTATTTTCCATCTGTACCTCTTTTTTAAAGGGCTACAGTAGAGATACTTAGGCCTGTCAGTTGCTAAGTCTCGCGTATATTGAATATGTTTTAGGTATAATGCAGCCAATTTAAATGAGGGAATTCTGTTGTTTGGTGATGCTGGTGGGTCCGTGTTTTGTTTAAAGTTTTCTGCAATCACTGGATCTTTGTTTGACTTGAACATTGGCCAGCAGATTCCTTCAGGTAAATTTAAGATAGTGGCTTCAAACTATGCTAACATACGTATAGGCTATACATTGGAGATAGTGTTTTTTTTAAATTAGTACAAAAGAAAGGCTTCAATTAAAACACCTAACAAGGGACAAAGCTTAGTCATTTAGGAGAAACAACTTTGTCGTATGCGACATGCATGTTGAATCAGACGAAATAAGGTTACGAATTGTTTCGTCAGTAAAATCATATGATTGTTGCTCACGGAACTTGAAATGGCGATTTTGTAAAATAATTTGTTATCCCTACTACGACAATCGTAGGCAAACGCAACGTTGGACGACGAAAGCTGTGTACAATGTTTTTGCATGACACGAGCAGCACTTGCTGCAGAAATCGCATACGGCAGTCGTTAGCAGTACTGTCTAAATCAGCCTAATCATTTACGGAGGTGCCTATTTGGTCTCTCCGATACCAAGTAAACTGTCCGATGTTTTGCTCAGGTCAGTCGGAATAACGCAGGGTAAGAATCTGGTAAAGGCAGAAATGACCACGTGACCATGTTTGTCCTACATTTGCCGCTCAGTGTTTTCAGTTTCGCAGTAAAATTGAGTAGTTTTGTATCGGCATCAAAACCAGAATTATTTTGCACTTTTCTCGTCAATGTGCTCATTATTTCAAGAAAACAAAAACGCCAATCTCACCGCGGTTGCCGTTTGCCGTACACGCTATCCTAAATCTCTCTATTGATAGGACTGGATATTTTTTGTAAGAAGAAAGTGTGATCCATAACATCAAGCTTTTTTTTACAGTAACATCTTGCTTCATTTTATTCAATAACCATTACCATAAACAGTTGCACCCCTAGCGCTATTAAACGATTACAAAAGCTCGTCGTCAGTCATACAATTCAAAGTGCTCACAATACACGTTTGTAGCTACTGCACACCGGTGCTTCTTAACTGATGCAATATTACGATGACTGTTTGATGTTTTTTCTCTTCGTTGTTTTGTAGTCTCATTCAGAAGAGTTTCTATGCCAGAACTTCAACAGGGAAAGCATTCTAATCTTACACTTTTTCAATTTAAGGTAAGTATAATGCTGCACTCATTCAATAATTTGCAGTCTATTACTGTACATATCTCCACCAATTGAAAAAATATATATAACAAAATCAACACAAATAACCAGCATGTGTCGTAGTAATTGTTCAGTGGCAGATGATCACTTTATATGCAGTATATCTATTTCTTCTCGACTTAGGGACGGTTCATTTTTTATGAGAGAGGGGGGGGGGGGGGGGGGGGGCTCTGGTGGGATTTGGGGGAGGGTCATTTGGAAATTGTTATGCCCCCCTAGCCCCCGAACGTTTCTTGCATGCCCCTCCCCCCCCCCCCCCCCTCATCAGGCAATACTTTTGGGCATCCCCCCCACCACCACCACCACCACCAAAAAAGAAAAAAACCACCAGCATTGGTGACACAGTACCTAACTTCCACTTCCTATTCTTCAGCTAACTGGGCGTGATTTTAAAACAATGTAGCATATTTTTCTGCTGTTTTGTACTTCAGCAACCAAACAACAGCCATCGAAATGAATACCTAGTGACCGACACTAACGCGAAATGGAGTGTTGTTTATTGATATTTGTTTTGTGAACCTAGAGATCAACATCGTAACCAAGTTCTTTGGGTATCGGCGCGTTGTACGCAACGCTATTTTGAACGCGGAGCTCTAGGTAACCTTTCGATGAACCCGAGGCTGGTATCTCAACCTCTGTTAGTCCTTTGTGACGTTAAATGCCATAGCTTCCTTACTGTACTGTGCGCTGTAATTATAGGGCCTTCATGAAGACTGGGTTCGTAAAGTGAAATACTACCCGTCCTTGCAATGTTTCATCTCTTGTGCTACAGCAAGCAACACTTCAATGTATCTTGGAGACGTGGACAGGAAAAAGACGTTAGTACAAGTATCAATTTTGTCGACTCTATCGGGGTTTCTCTCAGTTTCATAACACAGATAAATCGCAAGTCACAGTAAAGTGAAGTACATCCAGTTCAGTTGCTATTTCTAGAACATGGGTAAAACATAAAGTTTGCTGTAGAAAAAGCTCTCCACTACAGCAACGTTCAAAATGTTCCACCGTCAGATTCATGTAACCTTCCCTGTATTACTTTATTTTCGCATATTTCTACACTACACAAAAATCTTCGTGATTTTATTTGATTTCACAGATAAACACGTTGTAATATAGACTCACTCGCAGAAGAAGAGCCAATTTGAAAGGCTTATAGAACTGTGAATAAACTTTTAGTTGTTTACTTGTTGTTGTTTTCTAAAACTGATCAATTGATTTCTTTACCACAGGAGTTCCGTGTTCCGCATCCGTAAAGGCATCTTATCATTTGACTACTGTAAGGAATGGAATGTTATAGGTAACACAATTTTTAGTTTTTCATTCAATTTATCTAACCGTAAAATTACAAAACTTATGATCCCTCTCCTCACAAATGAAAAACAACAACAACAACAGCAATAAAAAAAGACAAACGAACAAAAATTCGATGGTTGTAAAAACGATTCCGAAGGTATCGACAACTCTATCCTGAAAAACACGGTCACCAAGTACTCTTTCTTTCTGTTCTAATTTATGACTTCCATCAGCAGCCTGGTTTTTCCTAACCATCTAACCGCTTGATATTACTTTCCATCAGTCACAGGCGGTCTGGATCATTACGTACGTTTGTGGAATCCTTACATCCCGGCTAAAGCGACATCGGTGAGCAAATTTCTTTTATCTGGTATCACCGAAGCCTTGTCCAAAGGACTTTTGTCCAGGAATTTAGGGTTGTAGTCTAGGCCCTGGAAACATTTCTCGACACTCCTTAATGCTTGTAATTGTACTATTGTCGAACATTAGCATTACTGACTAGGCTATCTGAGATATGATGTGGTAGGAAACCATTCACCATTTTAGGGCATACAAACGAGTCTGACACGAAAAACTAGTTTTTGTCAGCTTTAAACCCGGGAGTGCTGGTAGTAGCCTGCGTAGCGGTCGCTTCCTTTCAGAGAGCGCGAGAGGCAGGAGCAAACTTCCTCCCATCCCCCCCCCCCCCCAGCGCTCCCTTTCGTTTTCTCCTCGCGAAAGGAAACGACTGCTGCGCAGGCTATGCTAGTAGTGAAAGTTCTTGTGATAAGAACCCGTAGATATAATTGGGAGTTGTTTTTTTCCGCCAATGAAACCATTTAGAACAAGAGCTGATTTAACTTTAATGTTTCAGAAACTCAAGGGTCACAGTTCAGCAGTGACTCACATCATAGTGAACAGCGACAAGGGAGAAATTATCAGCGCCGCTCAGGACAAGGTCAGTCTGATATCATAAGACTACATTTACCAGGTGTTTCGTTTTTAAAAAGTGGATGAACTGGTTAATCATACCTTGTAAAAGTGATACGTAGCGGAGTAATGTCTACATTATCACTCTTTTGTTTATACAAAGTTAAGTCGATGACGTTGGTGCATCAAGTAATAAGGATTTTGTTTTAATTTGAAGTCCAGTTCGGTTCTAGGATCTTGCTGCTTTGCAGGTGATATGAACAACTATTAACAAATTAGCCGTATCCTGTTTACATATAATCGCAGGCAAGCAAGACTGACAAACTTACATCATACACATTTTCAAGTCTACGTATTAGTCAGTACAAAGTGTTTCGTTTTGGATCTACTATTTAAAAAGATTTCCAAGCAGAACTGTCTTTTTTGTCAATGTTACTCCATGTAATATCTAATGAGTGTCCAAGTGAAACTAATAATGATATTTGCGGGGTTCACTGCTGGCTTTTTCGCTTCCTTTTTTATGCTATAAATGGAAAAAGGTGGCTTAGTGCTTTTTTATCACCTTTGCTTGCCCTTTTCCTTCTCAACATTAAATCGCTTTTACCGGTTTATTTTCCGTTCAGTAAGTAAATATTACACATACTTTTTTATATACCTCGATCACGCAAACCTAACTATGTGAAATGTTTCTTGCTCAGGTTATCAAGATTTGGGACATGCGCGACTTGTGCTGCGTACAAACCATTCCTGCTCGATCCTTGTTACCAGGCCCCCATCTGATCTCCAGCCTGTACTTCAACTCCAAGTCACCTTGTATTCTTGTAGGAACCAATCAGGTGAGGCTATTGCTGAGCTGATTATCTCCTTAACGAACAGGGCCGGGTGTTCGAAAGCCGATTAACGTTAATCTACGATTAAAAGTTAATCGAGGTTTTCATCTCGCTGGTTTAAAAATGGTTTTAAAGGCTAATTTCAAGCTAAAGGTAAAGGAAAGTCTAAGTCAAAACTGAGGGCCAAAAATCTTTTGGAAGAATCTTTATTGATTAGTAATTAAACTCGAATAAAAGTCACGTTAATCCAGGATTAGCTTAATCGGGCTTTGAACAACTGGGCCCAGAATAACTTTTATGATCCTAAAAAAACTGTGTTTTTGTGAGGTTTTTAGCAGCTTCAATATATGATATTCTGCGCTTGTACACAAATATAGGCACAGGATACTCAGATGACTAGTTAACAAATAAACAACGTTCGTTTGCGGTCCAATTTCCGACGGGCTGCAAACAATCACGTTAAAATCATTTAATAAATAAACTCGGCCTTCGCTCTGATGCCAGTCTCTTTCAAAACGACTCAAAATGACAACAAAAACACCTATAAATCAAAACCTCTTTGCAATTATTACAATGATTGTTATGCCTCCACACCATCGAACAATGAGTGGTTTTCCCATGGTATTTTCACCGAGGGAGGTTGATAAACATTATTTTTGTGTAGACGTCACTAATCATCAAGCCACATACCTTGTAAACTTTTCAGTCGAAAGTAAGCACCGATTTATTCTGCTATTTCTTCTAAACTCTTTCATTAATAATCACATAATCAATGCTGGAGCCCTGGAGACATAGCACTTCTGTGATATGCTTGTTGTACTTTTCTACAAAAAACCACGCACCGAACTATAGTCGAACCTCCCTCCCGTAAGCGAGCACCCAAAATGCCAAGATTTAGTGGTCGCTTACGGGAGGTGATCGGTTACAGGAGTCGAACCAGAGGGGGTCTCTTAAAGGAACAGGTCTGACGCATCTACTTATTCGAAGAGAATTTATTGCATACATTTTCCTTGTTACAACACAAGCAGTGTTAGGTTATTATTAAAAGTTCCACGTAAACTCTAATTTGGTTAGTACATACAGCGAATATGGAGATCAGACCATGTGTCAGGTGGTCGCTTACAAGAGGTTAAAAACAATGAAAATTTTAATGCCGTCACCTCAAAAAGTGGTCGCGGTCGCTTATGAGAGGTTCCTACTATAGGGATTTGACTGGGAAAAAAACACATGGAGCCGGTTTGACTGTACGTATATTGTTACGCGTATTGCCACCCCTGCAAGCAACAAATTATCCTGTTGCAGAAAGTCGACGTCGTTTCGGCTACTTTTCTGTAAGTGAACATAAAAATTTGTTGCGCGCGGAGATTGCTAATACGAGTAGCAAACAATTCTAACTTGTAACGCAACATTTGTTCTGCGACAAGTTGCAAGAAAATAATGCCCGTCTAACTTGGTCTTTATTAATGTTTCTTTTCTCTTTGTTAGTTGTCAGTAATCGCGGGAAAAAGCGAAGAGCCTTCAGAAGAGCGGGACATCAGCAGTCATTTTAAACCCATATGCGCCGCCATTTACAACGATCTGTTTGACCAGGTAGTTAATTTTCTTCATTCACTAACCTGTGGCAAACCTATTTTAGGCTCTTTGAAATGCAGGGAACGAAACAAGATCCATGCACCAAGAAATAGACAGAAAACTTGAACGATGAGGTCTTTTCTTGATGGCTTATTTTCCGGTGGGTGTGCTGATGCACGCGGCCCTTTGCGTCATAACTTCGAAGCCTAGAACGGCACATTGGGTCGAATGAAAGGCGCGGGAGAAACCAAAGAAGTTATGACAGCGTGTATTGTATCTTCCTGCATGGTTTAGAAATAATCGGGCAGTAGGTAATGCCCGGGCACTTGCGATGTTTTTCTGACCAATCCTGGGGGTGGGGGCAATTTTCGTAGCTTCTTGGTAGTCTTTGAAAACTGATTTGTTTTCCTAAGCAACATTAAGAGGACACAATCTTACGTACCATATCAGTGTTGCCATGAAAGTTCCCAACCATCACACCCTCTTCCTATCTTCTTGGTAGGCTTTGAAAGTTTGTTTTCCTAAGCAACACAATTGAGTGTACGTAGCATATCAGTGTTGCCATGAAAATTCCCAACGATCATACCTTGGAAACCCTCATTTTCACGGACATGCTGTTTGGCCAACCACAGTTGGCAGGTTACGTGACCTGAACAGAAAAATGACTAATATTCAAGGAACATACTCTTATGGAAAATGAAAACAGTACCGTGATACCACTATCATCAAGATGCAAAACGAGACGTTTGTCATTGAGGCTATCACGTCATAAGCATTTCTATTTCTGTTCTTTGTGTAAGAGTAATTGCTCACGTCAGATTACATAGAGGCGGGTTATCTCCTGTTTGCAAAAACAAACTGGAACTCTTCTCTCTTTCGGGTAGTCCAAATGGATACAGTTTACTTTGTACACTAACAAACAGCGCAGCACAAAATACAAACCTTAAAAACAAGTCTGCAACTCTAGTTAAGGAATTTTCAGAAGTTGTTGTGTTTTGTTCTCATACCAAGAATCAGAGAAAAACTGCGGCAGTCTTAGCTAGAAATTGTTTAGCTTGACATAAGAACAAAAAAAATCTACATTTTCTCTCTAACTGGTGTAATATCGCGTAATATCTTCGTTATCTTCTTTTTGTTCCATTGTTAAAATTATCTTTGAAAGTTAGTCAGTCCCATCTGCTGGCTTTCATTCTTCCGGTTTGACTGCAGTTCACCACTTGATTGGGTCTCAGTTGCCTTGAAAACCAGCCGACGAGAAACCTGGGAAACAATCTAATTTGTTGTGGTAAATTCAGTCTACTGATGAGAAACATTCTTATTGTCCGTAGGTTGTTAGTGCATGCTATGATTCTGTAGTTTGTGTTTGGAGCCTCGAGACTGGCGAGAAGATCATTCAGTTTTCAAATGCTCATGGTAATTCGGAAATCACAGCGATGAGGTTTGACCCGTCCAAAAGGCGCCTCATCACCGGAGCAGGAGATGGAACGGTTCGGATTTGGAACTTTAATAACGGTTGCTGTTTGAGCGAATTACAACCTGTTGATGATCAAGAGGTATACTTCTTCTGCAGCTTCAATTCTTTGCTCAAAATAAGTTTTTTAAGGTCACATGCACAATTAAGAGAATACAAATGCGATAACATAGAATGTAAAATCAGCTCAAGGCTAAAGCACGTTTGCGTGCTTTACAAGAGTCGGTCTTATAGACACAAGTTGATTCTCAAGGCCCTAACCCAAAGAATATAAACGGTGTTATAACGTTTAATTGACGAAGTCTTGACTTACTTAGGAACAGAACCTACTTACTTTGTTGACACGGTTCGAGGCTGTATGACTTGGCTTAAGACAAACGCTGATTAGTTTTGCACACTAGTCCTCAAAAAAGGACTTAAGAAAAAAATTAGAAATTAGAAAGTAACGTAAAGCACCAAAATGGTAGATATCTTACGATTGTAATTTGTTTACTTCACCCGCAGATTACTGGTATTCTGTGTTTTAAACAAAAGATCATTACAGTTGGGTGGAGTAAAAAAGTGACCATTTACAAGTAAGATTAACATGTTTTTTGTAAGTTAATTTGGCCAGAAATTACCTACTAGTGACAGCTACTACTAATCTCTCTTGCATGCGGATGTTTATCTGCGTGCGCGGAAGGTGAAAAAACTTGAACACGGACGACACATTACAGGCCTTTAGATCTGAGTGGATTGATACTAAAATAAATATCAAAAAGTGTCAGTAATGATTAAAAGAAACGAGTAGAAGTTTCAGTTCGAGTACGACTTTCGAATCAGTCAGTCCAATCCAGTCAGTTCCTCAGTATTCTCGCTCTTTTCTATTAGCAGATAAGGAGACCCTAGAAATGAAATTGCACGCAAAGTAGATTTTAGTTTTGGGGTTCAGATTGCAATAGCGACGCAAGTTCTGTTTCTTTCCCCTGTCACAGCCTGTATTTGTACTGTATTTTTATTGTATTTCTATTGTATAATATCCTCAGTGACGAATTCATTAAATTAAATTAAAAATTAAGTTAAATTAAAAGTCGTACTCGTACTCAAATTTAAAGGTCCTTATACCTTTCCTGGTTAACAGGGGCACCCAACGAGAAAAATTTAAGCAAAATACTAAAAATGTTATTTCCTATGTTCCCAGGTCGTTTTGTGGTCTAAAGGTATATCTGTGCAAGCTAATTAATACAGATGTGGTTATTCGAGAGAACCCTTGAACCGCTTTACACTACTTTTTTGTTGTTTTTTGTTTTTGTTCGCTCGTTTCTATTTGTTAAGCTGCCCGTTCATAACGCGATATTGTAAATAATATTTTAAGAAAAGTAGTGTTAGTGGTAGTGTTGTAATCTAGGTAGCGTTTAGTAGTATAATGTTAGTGGAATGAGTCTCACCCAGCAGTGAGTTCAAAGAGCAAGATTAAAATGGAAATCTGTGAATTCGTAGGCTCTTCAAAATTTCTCATGCGCTTTTCCCAAATGTGGTATTTTTTAAGGTGCTCCGCAACTTCCATGATTCAATATCTTTCTTGTGAAGATGTAGATGATCGTGAACTCTATTCTTCCTGGAATTGTGCCTCCCCACCCCCACCCTCTTAACCTGCCGCTTCGTTTTCTTTTCATGGGCTTAAGCAAGAGAACAAGTGGCCTGACCCATAGGGCGGTCGTGAGGAATAGGCACAGCACAGGGTAATTGTTGTTTTAACTTCCCTTATTTAGAGATTGCCGAGAGGAGGAAGAAAGTGAGCCACGTGTGTGGCCTAATTTTCACGAGGACGACATCTTATCCGCAGCTTTGTACCCTACTGGCCTGGTGGCTACCTCCGCCTATGATGGAGTTGTCAAAGTATGGAACATTGAAACTGGGCATGTGAATTGCAAACTGAACGGATATGATTATGGTTTGGAAACAGTGGAGTCTGTCATTCCTGGAGAGGTTAAGAAACGGATTTCGCGTGGTAATGTAATTTGTTATTCCTTACCACGTCAAGTGATACAGCCGGTGAATAGATTTCAACAGGGACTGGATCATAGGAAGTCTATTGATGCAGGAGTTAGTACAAAGTACCGCAGGATAATGCAGTCATCATGGAAGCTCAAGAACACTTCACTGCTTCACAAGGATAGCTCCGCTTCAGAGGTCTCTCAAAAGAAGAAAAGTGTTTTACAATTTGATAAACCATTGGAAGGTGTCTTCCAAGATAGTTATCACAACTCTTCAGTTGACAAGGTACAGTTTTTTTTTCCAGTCTAAGTAAAGAAAACGTTATGTTGGGTCAATGTAAATTAGGAAACACAGACGCGAAGCGCTCGTGTAAATGGCTTTTCCCGTCTGGTTCAATTGCGTCTGATCCAAAGCACGAATTGAATGAGAACAAAGCCTTGAAGCTACTGTAGGACGGAATACACGTCGCTTCTGAACAATTCATGAATTGGAAACTTTTGGCACTAGGAAAAGGATTTTAAGAAACAAAATTAGAGGGATGTAGCTGTGCCAGAAATTGTCCAGTCGTGTTTTGAACTTTCCAGCCATACATTTCCCTGTATTTTTTCCCGCGAACTATTTTTAATAGCAGTTCACGACTGGTTCGCTGGAAAAGATTTACAGACAAATGTATGGAAATGTCAAAACGCAACTAGATGCGTTCTAGCATAGCTACATTCCTCAGTTATTTTCTTTAAAATCCTTTTCCTAATGCCTGAAGTTCCAAGTCATGAATTTTTCAGAAGCGATGTTTTCTGAAAATTATTTAACATCGGATTTCCATACAAACGCTGTTATTTCCAGACGTGTTTGCCTACCCATCAAGATGGCTTCCACAACCGTGATAAGGTTTGTTAAGCCCGATTACTTTCTACAATCTATACAAGCACGTCGCATCCTTGTATCTAACCCCCTACGCAGACGTTCTCTTAGCTCGCACGTCACGCACTCCTCCCACTGACGTGACGAGCCAAATAGCGTCTGCGCATGAGGCTACCTTGTATCGTGCTAATATAGGTGTCATCGTGTATGGCACAACTTAGTTTCTTTTTCATACATATGATGATGTTGAGAAAACAAGATAGTTCCCCATTTAGCTTAGTTTTGCTTCTCAGGAACAAAAAATTGAATCAAGTGAAGAAACATTGTTGCTGCCCCGATGCAAATCCTGCTTCAGAAAAATGTTTCGCAGCTCATTTTAACCGCATCTTTTTTTTTCAGAGCTTTGTCTTCCAAAAGATTAAAAAAGTAATTTGCCCGGAATATTTTCCCTCTTTTGCCTAGGTTATGTTTCTTGAAGGGCGTGAAAACAGCCTTTCCACAGCAACGTTGATGACAACAGGCTCAGGCGGCTCGGTCAGGGCCTGGAGCGTAACTGGCGGGGGACTGCTAGGGCATTTTACCGCTGCCCAGGGAGAACATGACTCTGTTCTCTCCATGACAACCGATCGCGACAATACCATACTCGTCACTGGCGACACCGCTGGTTTTGTCAAGGTAACAAAAGTAGTTTCCAGTCCTTTTCCCTCCAGTCAAGTGGTATTAAGCACGCGCACGCAGAACGAGATTCTCCTTTTTTGATAGGGAGCCTCCATCATAGCAGACCACCATTTTGAAGGTGCTTGTGTGATTCACCTTGTTCTGCCGAGGTCTGGAGCTCGAAACGATGAAGCTCCGGAGAAATTTATCATTCGCTCCAGACCTGTCACTATTGACCGCGCATAAATTATTTAAAATCGCTGCTGTTTAGTGTTTGATGCGAGGGCTCCCCTATCGTCGTTAACTGAGGCGTTCCTTTGGGCATTGCGAACAAATGTCCTTTTTGACAGCAAACTATTAAAATGAACAAGCAATACCCAGAATTCCGGAAATCATCCATCCAGGTATCCATTGCTCGCCCTGAGATAGGAGACCAATCAAAAAGTGCTGTTGTGTACAGACTAAAGGTTGGACTAAGGGAAGGTAGTATTTTTAACAGAAGCCTGCTTTGTTGATTTTGATTATAAGGTTTGGGAGATATCCTACTATTGTATAAATACAAGCCAGCAGAAGCCAACAGCATTATTGTCACGGAAACTGCTGTCAATCAGCAGACGAAACAGCCAAAGAGGAGGAAGCACAATCGACACCAAGCCCCCTCCGCTACTGGTCTCATTCCGCGCTCATCTCAAGCCAGTGATCAGCCTCGATTTTGTTGACAGTCGCCAGTTTATCATCAGCGCCTCAACAGACGCCTCTGTGAGGCTTTGGACACAAAGTGGAAGATATATAGGTAACATGTTGAAAACAAACTCTGGACACGAGCTATCCCCCCCCCCCCACCCCGATAGGCCTCTTGCTAGTAGGCTATCAACTCTTATAACCCACAATATCCATTCATAATTTCCTCGTTCTCATTGAGCGAAACAAGTCGCGTGGTACAAGATCAGTCGACCGATTTTTTCGACGAGAAAAAGAAAGTCACATTTTAGGTGTCAACTCTTGTAATTTAATCACAGTACAATAAAATCGAGTAAGCCAGTCAGCTTACATTTATTTGTTGGCAATCACGCCCTGCCATCACTGGTGATTTGGCCTTTTTCCACAGTAAGGTACGCACATTATGAAAACCACTTTCCGGCCTGCTGGTATACCGGCTGATAATGCTCTCAGCTGAAAAATTGTCCCCAAAGCGAAGTGTTTATTGTTCGGCAAATCTTTTAGTGTCGGGTGTTATCCTCTGGTAAACCCCCCGCCTGCAGGGGTTTATTTCCTAAATATCCTACCAGTGGAGAAGTCGCGCGAAATCAATGAAAGAATACTCTTCTTTTCCAGAAAAGTTTCTTTTGGAAGGTTAATACACATAAGTTATCCATAGGACGAAAGGATTGTACATAAAATCATAGGTAACGAAGCGTTCAGTACGTGGCTATGAGCATTAATCTCTCTTCTCATGGAATAATTGTTCAAATATTTTTGCAGCTTATCCCAAACCGCTTGACGGTGTTGTCTGCTGTCTTATCTCTCACAGGGAAAGCCCATAATGCAGTTGTGGAATAAATGTTTTAGAACGTGCAAATTTTTCTTGTGACTGTTCAAAGACGACTTTTCAACTTTTACTGAAGATGTCGGGCAAAAGCTTGTTTTAAATATACTCACTCCCCATCTAAGAAAGACATGTCCAGTTAACCTTTTATTATACCCTTTGCCCGGTTGTCAGAATTCAGATTTTTGCAGACATTAAACGCCATTTACTCTTTTCGTGGTTGTTCCCAAACGTCATGCATCGATCTCCCATGCTGCACCCAAAATATTTTGAGGGACTTTGATGAAAAATTCTCTGGAGATATTTTCCTATAGCTGAGTACAAACGTTATAGCAGCGCCTCTCTCCTATCATGTAGGTACGTTTGGCCAACGAGCATTATGGAATTTGGAAAAGGCAGTCAAAGGACAACGGAGACTTCCGCTGGATGTTCAGAGGATCGCTTCCGCTGAAACACTGAAAAACCTGCGCACTTCACCAGGACCAAAATGGAGGTATGGCAAGTTACGAGTTGAAAGTGCCATAATGGTGCGAGGTCTAGCATGTTTACGAAATCTCTAGGTAGAATAGAATTGATGTCGCCGGGGGAAGAGAGAATTTAACAGATAACTCAACGCTATTCTACAAGTAGACAACTTATCTTTCAAACATCTACTCAGGTTTCTGACGACAACTATAGTCAGCATACCAGCGTGTAAGGTCGTTCTGAAAGAAATGACCCGGGCCGGGGATGGTTCGTAGAAACGGCGCTCGGCCTGGATATGAAGGTAGAATGGTTTGGTGGGATGTGAATTTTACGCTGGGATATGAGACCACAACACTATGACGGTAACTTTTGAAGACAGGATACACAAAGCTTGTGAGTTCTCCGCAAATTGAGAAGCGGGATCAAAAACAGCAAGTAGTTCACAACTTCAGTCAACCCGCGCTCTAAAACTGATTATTTTTTATGTTGATGTGATTTTATTGTAGATTAGCAAGGCACATAATGCGTTTGACTTCTTTGACTCGCCGCGGAACACAGCAGAGTACAGAGGAGCACACAGATGTTACTGAGTTAAACGAATGGAACAGCTCTATAACTAGCTCACTTGAGAATGTACTGGGGAAGTTTTACATACCAAAGACAAGGCACCGCTTCCTTCCACCACTACCAAAACTCAAATTTAATCAAAATCAAATGATTGTTTACTCGTCTCTAAATTTCAAAGAACTTCAAGCCATAGAGGAACCGAAAACACCAGCCGTGCTTTGGAATCACGCCACACGGTACAAATCCTCCTCAGCCCTGCTTCCACGAATTACTAAGGCCGGAGGACATCGGGCAAATTCCGATTCTAAACACACTGCATATTACAACACATCCGTCAAACAACATCGAGCCAGTACGTCAAAAAGTGCATCGAGAAAACCACAGGATGGTTTAATGCGATCATCAATCAAAAAATACTGAGGTCTTCTCCCAGCCTAAGGACTGGGAATAATTGAAAAATTATCATTACATTAAATAGAACTGTGCTTACTTGAATTGTCTCTTGAATTGCTGTGTACTTTAAATGATTTGACCCTTTCCGGCCAGACTTATGCAGATATTTATTAGTTGTTTTCCCCTTGTTTTTCATACCCTTTATGGCCTCTATCCGTTTGTGCACAATACAGACCAGTACAACAAATCTTTGGAGAACCATCGAGTAGAATGGATAGAAAAATGACTCTTTTGGAATTAGTTTTCTTCTTTATTTTTCTTCTGATGATCACATGCCCAGAAACAGATTTCACATTGAAACTCACATCGTAATTCACACTCGAAACTGCCACACATCTTTTTTGTTTCCTTCCTAAAATAGTATCAAAACCCTTCCTATCTAACTTAAATAGGCAAAGGCTAATTCACACGTACCGATTTGGCCCAATCTGACAAAGAAAATGAGTGAGACAGAGTGGACAAAAATTGACCCAGATCTTTCAATCAGGCCGATTTTTACTTTGCGTTACAACAACAGAAAAAGAAATCGGTCGAGAGATGGTGTGTAAATTAGCGCATGCGATTGAATCAACTAATCAGACCAACAAATCGGTGCGTGTAAATTAGAACTTCCTCGGCCTAACTATCCTCATACAGTCAAAGGCCTTCTCACCGGTGGAAGGGTTCAAGCTTTTGTTAGTTTCGTTTCAAAGCAAAGTGAAGTAGCCATGAGCGTGTTAAACGTCCAACATCTTGCCAAAAAAAATAATAACAGAGTAGGATGTTGAAAATTAAAGGGAATGCCTGGCGGAGTAACAAGACAGTAGAAAAAGAAAGAGGCAATCAATATATTATTATTCATCTCAAACACCCCGAGTGGATACAATATGCGAGCCAGCGAGGCGTGCGAGGCATGAACAAAACATGCGAGGCGTGCGAGGCATAAACATCCCCTAACATAAATGCTAACCTTTAAGCTAACCGGGGAGCTATTCAAGCTAACCTGAGTGCTTTTTAGGCTAACCAGAGTGCTTTTTAGGCTAACCAAAGTGTTTTTTAGGCTAACCTAAGTGCCTCACACGTCTGCCTCGCATGCCTCGCAGATTGTGCACCCCCAACTCCCCAAGGCAACATAAAGGAATACAGTAATAGCCCGCTTATAAGAACCTGGGTTTTAAGAACCTGTTAGGCTAAAATTTTCATTTTAAGCCCCCTCCACATAAGAACGTATTTAGGCTAAAATTTTAAGTTAGGTTCTTATCAGTGGGGTTGCTGTGAAAGTGTATAGGTAGAAACTGCTGAATTAAGATCATTGTCTATTTAAAAGTAACTGGACATAACTTTTTTTCTTTCAAGCTAAAGTACCATGTTGTATGTCTATTGTGTTTGCCATTATACTGTATTATGAGATGATATTTATAATATATATAGTATATTCAGATGAAATTCATATGAAAATATAAGAACCTATTTTAAGAACCTTGGTAGCCTAAATTTGCTTTAAGTACCATTTATCTAAGAACCTATTTAGGCTAAATTGAAAAGTTCAGGTTCTTATACGTGGGCTATTATTGTATTACATGAAAGCCAATATTTCGGCTACAAGCTACTGGTGAGCTTTTTTTGAAACAGAAAGTGTGCTACTATCCACTCATTACCGCCCCTAAAGGCAAAAACCTCGGCACAATAAATAAAGAACATGCGCCAATTAAACACTTGCTGATCAACTTGATCGCTGCCGTAAGCTTTCTGAAATATTTCCCTCACCTTGCCCTCACACTGGTCCATCTTCACAAGCCAGGCTTCTAAAGTGCGTGCATAATGGCTACCATTAATCTGCCAGTGTTTGTCAATACACAGATCCTTTTGAAAATACAGCAGCAGATCAGATGAGGGCATAGTGCCGCCGCTAAAGAAATTCTGTGCCATCCATTCTGTGTCAGAATTCTTCTTGGTGTTGAAATTATAAGCAAACTCGCGGTGACATAAAATTTGAACAAACAGGTAACCTGAAGGTTTCAACCAACTGGCCACACGCGACATCAGCTCCTCATAGTTTTTCATATGCTGCGGAAAATGAGAATCAACAAAGGTATTGTGAGGATTATACAGTTCACACCTTTGATAACAAATATCCCATAACAAATTCAGTCTACTCTTATGTATAAGAAAATTTTTCAAATAACTGTCAAAATTGCGGAGCGCGGGTTGGCTGGTAGAGTACAGACAATAAAAATGACGTTAAATGTAACGCGCGCACTTTCTCAACTGAAAATAAAGCGAAATCCACTCGTATTTTTTTCATGTTATTGTTAAAAAAAAAATCGACGACAGTTTTCTATGGTCTATACTCTTATAGACACAAGGAAACTGCTGCCGATTTGTTAAATAGGGGTTACTCTGTCATCATGTTGCAATTTCACGAACGGCCATCTTGTTCCTTGTTCTCATATTCTGATCGTTTCCACTGATCTACATTGTAGGTGGCAAAAGTCCGATCTATTAAAAAATTGTTTTCGAGATAAGAGTTGCGAAAACAGAGAAACAATATTCTGACATAATTAAGCAAGATTTGCATTTATCCTGAGAAACAAGATTTACTTTGCAACATTTTTCTATATAGCTACAGCTGAAAAGGGAAACGTTTGTTCCCATATCAACTTTTCCTTGTCAAGCCAGACCGTTGGATAGTTACCGGTATTTGCACTTCGTATTCCTGTTCATTCTTACATGGTGTTAAGAGTATTTTGTCTATATGATCATAGCCGGTGAGTTCATAACAGTCAACTAGGTTGGTAACTAAGAGCAAGTCTAGACATCAATGAAAATTTCCTTCAACCAACACGTCCTATGAGGGTGAAGAAGGCACTTCAGGGGGCGTGTATGACACTATATGGACCCCCCTGCCTCCTCGTAAGGCAAGCTTTAGGAAAATCTAGAAGACATAATTTGCATTTAAAAATCCTCTGCCACTCTAAAAGAGTAATACATGGAAATGATATGTAAAACGGCCCACTTTACAGACACTGATATTAAAAACAATAGCAAAAGATAGTAAAGTAGTCAATTCTCACCTCAAACATTTCAATGGAAATAATTCTGTCAAATTTGGATTGAGTGTTGAATACATTAGCATCTGAAGTTATGCATGTCATCCTGTCCATGAAGCCTCTCCTGCGTGCCTCAGACTCAATCCACTGTCGCTGAGTGTTGGAGTTAGAGACAGTAGTCACTGTACACTTGGGGTACTTCTCACACAGCCACAGGGCCATACTTCCCCAGCCACAACCCAAGTCCTACCAACAACAAATACTAAAAAATTACTGACAAGCAAGAAACAGTATGACCTTTGGTGCATTTTAGATCAAAATTTTTTTTTGTCGATTTGGCTCAGGTTCACCAGAGTTTTTTCATGTGGCCTCGAATTCCTTCAGGAAACGTTGCTCCAATGTTTTATCCACTGCTGTAATGGATAACGTTAGCGGATTAAAGACTGTCTTATTTTATACCCATGGATTGAGTCTTGAAGCATACTGGGGTTCTTACAGTCACCATTCTATCCAATCAAAGTGATGCATACAATATGATGAGATAATCAGAACTTGAAGCATATATCTCTGTCAAGTGTGGGAAAACACCAGTAACATATTAAGTCATACCGGTAATTGATTTTGCTTTTATATCTATAAACTTGTTGAGATTTGGTATAATTTTATTTAATGAATCTAGGAGGACAGTAAAGTAAAAGCCCATAAGGTAACAGTATAACAAGTCAGCATTAAACTTGTTTTGGTGAGGTAATCCCACCATGTTCATCTGTGTCCAGTTAGTGTTTAACACTAGTGTACAAAGTGGGAACTGCCTCTCAGTTGTTATCACAAAAAGCTTAACATTGTGCAAGGACACAGTCTGAAAACAAGTTAGACATGACGATGTAATACATTGATGTGCTTGCTTGAAGCAACACAAATACAACTCCCAATCATACCATGATTGATTGTCCATCTTGTACTTTAGCCCTCTGACATACCAGCTTCAACATGGCATCTTCAGCTGTTAAACAAGAATGATCCACTTTAAAATTGAAGGGCTTGGGGCAACTGATCTACTGTGCATTTCAGATAGTTTT
The DNA here is from genome assembly GCF_977016875.1 of Pavona decussata. Classification (NCBI taxonomy): domain Eukaryota; kingdom Metazoa; phylum Cnidaria; class Anthozoa; order Scleractinia; family Agariciidae; genus Pavona; species Pavona decussata. Next base: position 2,008,334 of record NW_028145642.1, read on the forward strand.
TAGATGTTTCAGCTCAGATTCACGGCAGTTATTGCATGTGGCCTTGAACTCTTTCAGTAAGCATTGCTTCAATGTTTTATCCAATGCTTTGTGCTTCATTTTGTGATATAAACAGAAATCTTGCCTATGATCACAGGTTTTTATTGCAAACGAAGCACAAAACAGCAGATCAAACTCTATGTTTCAGGGGGGTCTAGAAAGTACGTTTTTGTCACCCACACAGAAGATCACATTTCAATCCAAGTGGTTGAGTTAAACTCAATGTTAACTGAACCTCTTATCAAACGCAACTCTTAACTTGGTAAATAGCTTATCCATCAAAATAAAGAGACATATAAACAAGGCCATATTTTAACATCAAGAGAAAAGGAAAAAACAAACAAACAAATAAAACTCATGGTCAAAACTGAACATGTCCTTAACTCTGCAAAATACCTGCTAGAAACTCACTGCCAAAACAACAACTACAACAACAACAACAACAACAACAAAAACAAACAAACAAAAACCAAAAGAAAACAAAAACTAGAAAACTCAAAATCATGAACTTTCAGAAACATCTTTTATACCTTCCCTTAACTTCAAACTGTGAGTACCCTTCTCCTCAACCTTTCTTACCTTCTTCCAGTGTTGTGTCACCTTCTGGCCATAAGCAGCTACTGTATTTGAGTCTTTCTCCAAGAACCTATTAATCAAAAACACTTTGATGTCACAAATTCTTAGTACAAGGCATATCTAGCATATACAACAAAGGGTCATAATTTACTACATTTCAAAAATTAACATGTGAAACACTGACACATCAGAATTGAGATGAAAAAGTTGTTGACTGAGGATAACTGCATCAAAAGAAAAATGATGCACAAATACTAAGAAGTTATTCCGTTTGGGGTGAAGGGCAAGCAAAGAAATCAAATCATTAATGTTATCTTTTTTTCTTAACATGTTTGTAGTTTTAATTTCCTTTTCTGGTGGTTCAAGTGCAGATTTATAAAATAAGCTTCATGTCAGAGGCAAGAGAAAATTCTGGGGCCAGTTTTCAAAATTTGATGTACTATAGACCATGCTACATTGCAGTGTTTGAATTTGTTTGAGTTGGATTTTCTCTTTCTTGTTTTAGTGAAACTGGGTTTCAAGTAGTTCTTCTTCAACTTCTATGATCAGTTTACTGGATATCTATATATCCCATATATTTTGATCATTTCAGTCAAACTGTTCCCCCAGTTATAATTACTGATTTGAAATCTGGCTGCTCTACATTGGAAGCTCAAGTAGTAATGGCTGTGTGAAGCTAAAGTTTTGGTGGTAGAAGGGGTAAGCTGTGATGACAAGTGGTGCAAGCTGCGAGGAAGACTAAACACTGCCAGTAAAAGGGGTTTTCTGAATACCCACTTCTATCATCTTGTTGATGTAATTAAACCAACCAATCAGAGTAAAAATCTATTGCAAGATATGCAATGGCTTTCATGACTCTTTAAGTAATAGAACAGAGTGATAGAAACCTTTTATCTCATAATTGTTAGCTTATTCGACTTCTAAAGGCTTTTTAACCAAAAACCACAAACTTTTAGTCAGTTGCTATTTTCAAAGATACAGTGAATACTTTGAAGTATTATTACATGGCGAGACCAAAGCTGCTGTTACTTTCAGGTGGATAGTCTTACCTCCCTTTGTAAGACGATATACTTTTTGATTTCTATTCTGTGACCTGTGACTTGTGACCCAAGGGTCTTCACAGCTATCCGCCATTTTAAATGTCGACCTTGGGGTCGACGCTGTGCAGACCTTACAGACACTTCTTGGCATAAAAGTATTTCCTGTAATTTTTGTACGGACGATTGAACAACCCACAGTTTTCCTGCAGGCGATATTTCTCGTGCCTTGCGCCGTTCATACATGGGACAATATCGCCAGCTTTGCAGGCAACGAGAATACTACAATATTTTTAAAAACATCGATATCTCAGCTTAATTATTACTTCTCAGTTTGGTTTCTTCTGTAATATTTTATGACACGAGTTCCAGTTCCTGGGCCCTACGATATGCATAAATATTAAAAACTGACTCACCGTTCTAAAGAAGTCGGTAGGTACTTCATAATGCTGTTCATTCGCTAGTGCGGTCTCTATTGCCACAGGCGAAGAGCGAAGCTTCTCCACAAATTTCATTTTATACGCCAGCTTTTCCTCAACATCCCCGGAGCAATCTAACTTCTCGAGCCACTTATCGAGGTTTTGACGCACTGCATCTCGCAAGATCTTATCTTTGCCGCTAGATTCCATGATTATTACGCGGGATGCCCTGAGGGGGCATACCGTGTCTTAAAACGGGTCGATTTCTTTTTTTACGCGGGATGCCCTGAGGGGGCATACCGTGTCTTAAAACGGGTCGATTTCTTTTTTACGCGGGATGCCCTGAGGGGGCATACCGTGTCTTAAAACGGGTCGATTTCTTTTTTTTTTTCTTCGTCGTATACACAAATCGGTACATTAATTTATTCATTAAACTCTCCCCTCTCCTACTCGGGATGTATTGTTTTGATTGTCTTCAACAAAAGCAGGCCAATCAAAATCCATTCTTGTCGCTTATATTGCGAGGGAGGGGACCCACTCACCCCTACCTGTGTGACGTCAATGCATCATTTGATATATTTATTAAAGACGGATTAAGTCGCGCCATATTGTTTTAACATGTTCTGGACTCAAGTGTGCCGTTTTCAAAGGGAAATTTCACCATTTTGAAGCCGTAAATCGAAAGAATAACTTCTAAGAAGCACCCGACACGTAAAACGGTGGAAATTGGTGAGTTCTTAGTGAAGGAATCGTGCTTTGTTTGACAGTCTTAGACCACGACGCGAGACTGAAAAGAGGTCATTGAGAAGCTTACGTTATCGTAATGGAATTCCACAAATTTCCGCTGATAGTCTGAGTCGCGTAACACACGGAAAACAACGTAACGCGATCGTCGTGACTCAAACTATTCCATTAGCAAGGATAGTTTTATCAATCGGCGAAGCATACAGTTGGAATAAATGAATCAGCCCCAGCATCTCGCGTAATGCCAGTATAGCAGGCATCTTGTTTTTTTCTTCGTCGTATACACAAATCGGTACATTAATTTATTCATTAAACTCTCCCCTCTCCTACTCGGGATGTATTGTTTTGATTGTCTTCAACAAAAGCAGGCCAATCAAAATCCATTCTTGTCGCTTATATTGCGAGGGAGGGGACCCACTCACCCCTACCTGTGTGACGTCAATGCATCATTTGATATATTTATTAAAGACGGATTAAGTCGCGCCATATTGTTTTAACATGTTCTGGACTCAAGTGTGCCGTTTTCAAAGGGAAATTTCACCATTTTGAAGCGGTAAATCGAAAGAATAACTTCTAAGAAGCACCCGACACGTAAAACGGTGGAAATTGGTGAGTTCTTAGTGAAGGAATCGTGCTTTGTTTGACAGTCTTAGACCACGACGCGAGACTGAAAAGAGGTCATTGAGAAGCTTACGTTATCGTAATGGAATTCCACAAATTTCCGCTGATAGTCTGAGTCGCGTAACACACGGAAAACAACGTAACGCGATCGTCGTGACTCAAACTATTCCATTAGCAAGGATAGTTTTATCAATCGGCGAAGCATACAGTTGGAATAAATGAATCAGCCCCAGCATCTCGCGTAATGCCAGTATAGCAGGCATCTTGTTTTTTCTTCGTCGTATACACAAATCGGTACATTAATTTATTCATTAAACTCTCCCCTCTCCTACTCGGGATGTATTGTTTTGATTGTCTTCATCAAAAGCAGGCCAATCAAAATCCATTCTTGTCGCTTATATTGCGAGGGAGGGGACCCACTCACCCCTACCTGTGTGACGTCAATGCATCATTTGATATATTTATTAAAGACGGATTAAGTCGCGCCATATTGTTTTAACATGTTCTGGACTCAAGTGTGCCGTTTTCAAAGGGAAATTTCACCATTTTGAAGCCGTAAATCGAAAGAATAACTTCTAAGAAGCACCCGACACGTAAAACGGTGGAAATTGGTGAGTTCTTAGTGAAGGAATCGTGCTTTGTTTGACAGTCTTAGACCACGAGGCGAGACTGAAAAGAGGTCATTGAGAAGCTTACGTTATCGTAATGGAATTCCACAAATTTCCGCTGATAGTCTGAGTCGCGTAACACACGGAAAACAACGTAACGCGATCGTCGTGACTCAAACTATTCCATTAGCAAGGATAGTTTTATCAATCGGCGAAGCATACAGTTGGAATAAATGAATCAGCCCCAGCATCTCGCGTAATGCCAGTATAGCAGGCATCTTGTTTCGAGAGGACTTTTTTCTTCCTTCTTGGTACTGAAATTAAAACAGCCTGGCACAAAAATCCGTGAGAGAATGAGGAGAAGATTACAGGGACCAAGACCACAGGATACCCATGAAACTCTACTCCGGCGCTGTTTCATTTCTTCCAGTGAAACAGATTATTGTTGTTTCTTGAAGGTCTGGATGTTTTTGGCTTGTCCTTTTACCTGTGTCACTAAGGACATTTCCTCCTCCATTCTCCGTTCGTACTGAATTCCCGAGTTAAACCCTAGTTAAGTGAGCATTTCAATTGGTCCGTGTACTGACATGGCTTTATGAACTGAATCTGACACCAAGCTTAGACAGAGTCATGAGAGGCTTAAGGATGCCGGTTTCAGAAATACAAATAAACTGTCGACTTGCGTTTAAGGGACGGTTTCCATTGAGTTGCATTACGTGTTCTTATTGCTCAGTTGCGAAAAGAAAGCCTGAAAAAATTTCAGGCTTGAACGGGATTCGAACCCATGACCTCTGCGATGCCGGTGCAGTGCTCTACCAACTGAGTCACAACTGAGCTATCAAGGCAACTGGGAGCTGATCATATTGTGAGTTCTTAATATACTGTACCTTTCCCTACTAGCAGAGGCCTCTTTTCCGTTGTATTCGCTGAACTGACGGGCCCGTCAGTTCCAGTTTTGAGTGTGCCTTTGAATAGCGTAATATCATATTCGTATTGATGTGAATGTTAAAATAATGGTTCAGTATTGTTAAGAATTGCCCTACAAGTATACATAAGTTAGTATTTGTTATCTTTTGCTGCGGATGGCTTTGATGAAAATGAATTACAACTTGAAAAAAATTGGCCAATTTTTTCAAGTTCTTCAGTGTGTATTTTGGAGAAATTGCTGAAAACAGGTTAATAGTTTATTCTTGATTGAAGAAATCAGTTGATATTTTCCTCTCGGTGCTCTACGAACAATTTCATGTTAGAGAAAAAGTTATACGTTCAATATTTGAGAGGTTTGGGTCAAAATACAACAAAATCTCCGTGACAGTGCTCCTTTAAAGTAAAAATTCAGCTTTATGCTGTTATGTTTATTATTGTCGCAAAACAGTGTAAAAAGGAGAGAGTGACGGAAGCCAAGTCTTATTTGCTTATGTCCTTCACTCATCAGGTATTCTCCGTGGTTGTATTATATACTGGTAAATTTATGAAGAAAAGCTCTCTGGCATGGTTACATTACTGAGGTTACAACTTTTTTTAGATAAGAAGGGGTAATTGGGGGCGGCCGAAAGGTGGGGTTCCACGGAAAAGTCCTGTCAAAAGCGAATAGCATCTGTACGCCTTAGAGAGGCGTCGTTTTAGATGTTCCAGGTAACGGCTGATAGCGGAGGTGAAAGGGAGGTAGAAAACGACCTAACGAACAATGAATAAACTTCCGCTTTGGTACTGTATGGGACAGTTAAAACATGTAGATAACCGCACTATTTTTGTTGGCCAATTTTCGGAACGCATCATATTTTATGCAAAGTGCAAACAACTACTGCTCACTTTGAAGACTTCACTAGTGTCTTTTGCTTGTTACAAAGTTCCTGTTGTCCGGTCTCCGTTCTGGGGAGACTTCAGCAAAATTACTGATGTACGACAGGGACTAACTTCAGTCAGCTGTAGCTTGCAGATGTAACCAAATCGAACATAAAACTTGCTCGAAGATGATGTAAGAGTCAATCAACTATTATGTGTAAGTTTCATGATAATACGAGAGACGCATTTACCGAATCAATCACAGACATTTCTAAGTATATGATAAACTCTAATAATACAGTTGATCGGGATCAAGTTATTTCACCTTGTTTTGATTTGCGTGAAAATCATACGAATCGTCACTGATGTTAGGATCGATTCAGTTATGTTTATAGTTTACTATTGTGTGCTTTTGTAATATACTGTATGTATTTACGGCCATGCAAGTAAAGCTTCTAGTTCAATGGAGTAATTGTGATGGTACATTTTAAACATGATAATAAACTTATTATCATGTTGTTACTTCTACAAAAGACTTGGGTTGTGTTTTTTAAGCCTGGTAAATATACATGAGAATGATGCGTTATTCGGTGAGTGACAGGCACACGAGTATGCCTCTGTCACTACTGAATAGCACTTCATTCTCAAAGCAGAGAGGTGCCGATCCTTTGGAGTTCGTCAATACAGCTATACATTAGGACCAGATAAGGGGTGCTCATTGGAGACAAAGATTCCTTCAGACCTCGCAATCCTTGGCGCAGTTTTTCAATATTGACACCACTGAAAATTATCGTCTACTGCGCCCATTTTACTTGCCTCGTCAGGAAGTTGATTATTTTGAATTCGAAAGCATTGCTTCCAAAGCTATGGTGATCAATCAAACAACTTAATTTTCAAATTAGGTCCATGCTATATTGTTCATTGCTTCTTGCTTTAGTTATTTGATTGAATCCTTTTCTCCTCAGTGGCTTTACAGGGATATTTACAACATACAAACTTTTCGATTTCATCTGGCCTATCCACAAGATTAAGAAGCGTGCATCTTCGCTGGCTGGAGCAAGTACATCTGTTTGAAATCTCATAGACAACGTGCTCAGTGAATGAATACTTTCTTTTTTATTCGATCTAAATTCTTCTCTTGGCTTCTATATATCTGTTTTTTAAGAGATTCCAATGGCTCCATTTGGTTCTAATGTCCCGGATCTGTGCGTGGATATATTACCATCCAGGGCCCAGTTGCTCGAAGCATGGTTAGTGCTAACCCGGGTTAAATACCATGACAACCTATAGGTTTTAATACCTCTTAACCAATGGTTAGCGCTAACCATGCTTCGAGCGACTCAGCCCAGGGTTATACTCCAGAGTTAGTTCTCTACAAGGGACTGATAACAAGGCTGATTACAAGGTTACATGCAAGGTACTGATTTTCAGGTTAAACATCTGGCTCCAGTTGTTCAAAGGCCGGATAACTTTATCCTCTGGATAAGTCACTATCCGACAGTTTCAATCTGTGCAAAGATTTCAGTATTTCCTTGTGTACAAGCGAATATGCACACTCTAACCACGGTTAAGTTTGGGAGTGTACGAAAACCTTGGACAACATTTAACGTGAAGTATATTTTAAACCCTGAATAGTGCCTTATCCAGCGGATAAAGTTATCCGGCCTTTGAACAACTGGGGCCTGAACAACAGCAAGTACTATACTCACTCAAATACTGCACTACAAATCACAGAATGAACGGGATTTTTAACTAAGAAATCACTTTTGTGGAACAACAGTACAACATAATACACAACCGAAAAACATGTTTCTTTTTTCATGTTTGGGGTAAAGTATCGGGAGATAATTTTTCCAGGTGAGTAGCTTATATCGATAACCAATTTAATTAGGGACAGTATTCAGTTACGACAGGATTACAATAATCATTACATATGATGATGTCTAAAAGATCCTTTCTTCTTCAACAATACTTAAACGTTCTCAACAAAAAATTCAACAAAATAATCGCGGAGGCTTCGGTAGACAATAATATTTTCTGTGAAAATCCGATGATCATCTGGGATAATTATAACCTCTGTCATGCCAAGCTTGCTCTGTTGATTAGGTTAACCATGATTACCAAGAGATTCACCGCAATGGTTCTTGAGATATTTCCTCAGTCTGTAAGTTTGTCTTCACGTTCGATTTTGTAAACTTGCACAACACATGACACATTATTCTGGCGTTTCATCATCACTCATCTCCCAGACCTACAAAAATGAAAATATTTGATAAAAAAGTTAGTTCTTTCCAAACACGAGGCTCGTAGAAAGTCAACAACCACGCGTGCAATTCACGAGGAGGATCTGGAAGGAAGCAGTTCCCATAAAATTCATATTTTCACTGCCCCTCCCCTCCCCTCCCTTGCTGCACTGCTTTTCAGTCAGGGTCCAATCCCATGTCACTACTTGAGGTATTACCATTTCCTTCTACTTTATGACAGGTTTTATACCCCCAATATCTTTTTTCCTTTCCCTTGTAAGGAGAGCCAACCTGGAGTAAAGTTTCCTGTCGTTAGGGAAGAGCACATAACCTTCAACCCTTCAAGCACTGAACTTTCAATCTTTTGATTGAGAGCGCGACGCGCTAAATACTACACCACAACGTTTCAGGGTTACAGTCACTGTTTCTGTTCCGTTTGATCATTACTCTCGAACATTTCCTTACATCGCTGCATCTCCCAGCAGATGAATGCTTTCTAGTTTGTAAAGGTAGAAAGAGTACTCTTCTAGATGAATCTAGAGGCACAGTTTGAGACTTGATTTTCCAAACCGCCAGTTCCTTCATTCTTAGCTGTATTTGGGGGATTCTAAGCGGTATGTGTTCTTTTTAGATACCAACTTACAAAATTATGACTGTTTTTAGGAGCCGTAGAAAATGGTCTGGATCTGAATCTAGTCAACATATTGCACATTTCTATTTCTACTAAATTCCGCTATTGAACGACTGCAATCATGTTTAACCTATACTCAATCGCACACCAAAACTGCATGACTTAAGCTGCAGCAGATTACACCACGTGAATGATTTCCGTCAAGGGGTTCCTAACTGCCAACAAATCGTTTGTAAGTTACGCTCATAAGACCCCAAATTGAGCTCATACATTCTCTCACTGTAATATGAATTCAGTGTCATCATACAAACAAGACTTCGCAACCAACAAGGCGTTGTCTATCAACTGACCTCGCTGACTCTTGTGTCCTGCAAAAGCTGTGTTAGTCCTGTTAGGTCTTCTAAGTAACTTGGTACATTGAACACCTTCATAAGAAATGAAAATCCTTCCTCTTTGTAGCTTGCCAATACCTAGAGTAACAACGAACAACAAGTGACTAAAAACGATGCAGGGAGTATACACAACAAACATTTCACAAAGGTAACCGTGAAGGTCAAAAAAACGAATAAGATAGAATAAAAACGTCATCTTTCCCCTAGTGCGACAAAGAAAATAATTTGTCTTTCGTTGTCTTAAAACGCTCTAAAAATGAAGGCAGGTGAAGAATTCAACCAGCTTGGCTCCAACCATATTATATGTATTCTGTGGGTTACAGAAAATCAAAAAATTGCCGAGTGGGTTTCAGTTGCCTGTCGGGAGTAATTTGAATTTGGTTTTGCTTTACTACGCCTTGTGATTGGTTGGCAAAACACGCGCCAATTTTTCAACCAATGAGAAGCAAAACCAAAACCAATGATGAGTTGCTCACACGCGTATTCCCGCGCTTGATGCCAGCTGCATGTATTTGCTTCGAATTCTGATTGGTTCGCCAGTGCACCGTCTTTTGATTGGTTTAGTTTTGGTTTTACGATACTCAAGTGAAAACCGCTCTAAATGTACCCATATCATCACTTAACGACACGAAACGCCAAAAGAACCAAGGACATTAAGTGATCTTTTATACAACATTGAGCTCAGGTTATTTCTGGACTTACCTTTGAAGAACAGGCAATGCACTTGTCAAACGCCAAACTGGCAGGAAGAACTATATGGTATCTTGACAGAAAACCACGAATCTAGAAAGAAATAACTACCAGTTTCAAATTAGCTTCTCCAACAAGCGTATCATCTTATGAAATATTCAACATTCTTCTGAGATATATGTTTCATACTTCTTACTTATTTTTACCTAACTGTCTTTTCCGCACTTGCCCTCTACAATTTCCGTGTACATGTAATGACCGCTCACTCTCACATCGACTTGGTGGTGGCAATTATTTTAATTCGAGATTTAAATATAACGGAACAAAGATGGGCTTTCAATTTGTTGCAGGTAAATAATACACATACAGAATTTATAGGGAATCTGTTAGTAGCTGCTCTTCCCCACACAATCTTGACATCAACTGGTGCAATAACAATGAAGGACTCACCTGGTGTGGTACCAAGCCTAAATGACACTCCAGATCAGCTGTCAGGTGCGCATCTTTAGCACTTGTATCAGCTGCAGCTCCAATCCTGCCAAAACCAACACCACCCCATCCATTAACAATGGATTTAGAAAAATATAACATCAATAGCTTTTTTATACAGGGAACGCAATCAATTTCTATTTTTCTCCCAAGTGACTCTGATACATAAAATTAGTTACCCAATATACGGTTTATAAGTCGAGCGTGGGGTCAAAACGGTGAAGCATCTTGACCTAACAATCAAGAATATGACCCACGGCACGCAGTAGAAACTGGATGGGACTTTCCTGGGCTGGCCTCAAGCTGCCAATATCCCATTGCAAGTCAAGCGTAGAAAACCATTGAAAGCCATACAATCGACGCAGTGGTCATCAGTGTGTAGTAAGGTACACATACCAGTAGTCACACAGAACTTGGTGGTGCCATATTTCTTCTTCACAACGAAAATCAGTTACGCTGATGGGTTTAAAGAGGGCTCAATTATCGCTCGCTAATGCATTTCCTGGATAGCTTCAAATGCCTCCTCTCTTCATGCGAAGAGTAAACTCTTAGAAGTTGCCAGTTTGGGGGAACATTATCTATGTTCATCTTATGCTGTACATTGTGCGGCAGAGAAAGTGAACATGTGAGACTCAATGAGTATCAACAGCTTTTTAGCTCTTTCCTTTTAGTGTTAAATAAGTAAACTGCGCTTTTATCAGAGGTCAGTTAGGTGATGTAGCATGTCATCAGTTGTTTTCCTCTGAACAACATCTTATGTGTTGTTACAGCACAGTTTCCATGGATCCACAGTTGGTAGCCTGGCGTCCCTGCTTTTTTTTCTGTGGCATTTTTGTTACATTTTACTAGTCAGACAAGGACTTTTGCGGCAACTTGGCATGATTTATTCCTACGGATGTATCCCTTTGTGACCCACCTCTTGGTAGGAACCATACACAAGTCTTGTGCTGTTCTAACAACAACTGTTCAACCAATCACAGTACATAATAATAACAATAATATAATGATATCACATACTCATGTCATAATAGTTAGCCCAGTGTAATCATGTAATCCTGAGAGAGGCTGTCTATGAGGAATGACATTTTGATATACAGTGTATGTAGCAGTGAATTTAACTCAACCGTGAAATCCGCAAAAATTAGTTCCCACACACAAAAAAAAAACCTGCAAAATAAAACGCCGCAAAAATAACTCCCCTCGATCAAATTAAATACTCCGTTTTTAAAAGACTTGTGCCACTGGGGCAATATACATTGGATTTAAACAAGAATATTAACATGATTTTCCATTGGAGAAAGAAACCAGAGCTTAGATACATACGGTAGTCTGTATCTAGTCTGAATTATTAAACCGTATTAATTAAACAGTGTTTTGTTGTGCATGGTAAGGGTAAGCTTTTTGTTTTGTTGTTGTTCAGTCCCTTTGCACAGTAAGGTATTACAGTGATATGTCTCTAATATGTAAGTAGAGTGAACTGTGACTCAACACACCGTGCAATAAAAGTTGAAAATATTAAGGTTTCTTCCACTTAAATGTTCTGTTGCTTGAACAGACAATCGCAAAAATTAGTTCCCAACAGAAATTTCAGTCATCTCGAACCGCAAAGATTTCAGTGTTCCCGCAAACCACAAAAAATCGCCAATCCGCAAAATTTTCTTGCTACACTGTATACAATTAAAAAGGATTCTAACTCACCCCATAGGATGCTGAGTGACGGAGACCAGAAGCTCTACTGCCAAGGCACTGGAAATGTATGACATGCCTGGTCTGGATACTGTGCACTGTTGATCCAAGGTGCGGTCACGGGTGGACTGCAGACATGATAAACATCACATAGTAAGAACTCCTTAAGGCCCTTTTACACGTGCGATTTTTTATGCAACTTTTGTTGCACCCTCATTGTAATTTTTCTCGCAAAAGGCTGCGCCTTCAAATCTCACGTGTAAATCACCTGTGATTTCAGCGCGATATCGCTTTACCTTTTCTTAGAAACCCTGCAAGTTTATATCAATTTTCAAAAATGCTCGAAACCCCTGCGATCAGATCACGGCGGCAAATCGCGCTGAAATCACCAGTAGTTTACACAGGTAATTTGAAAGTGTAACTTGAGCGCGACGAAAGCTGCACAAAAAAATCGAACGTGTTAACGAGCCCTTGATCAACTGAACAACAGTCAGATTTTATCTCGGAAAATTACTAATAAAGGATTATGGTGTCAACTCACGAACTGAACATCACACAATAACATGATCTTATAACATAATTCCATTTATTTTCATAGGTGTGGTTTCCTTGTTTACTCAGTTACAGGGGACTCTGAACTGAATACCGTAAAAGATCTGAAATATAAACGTCCTCACTTAAAAAGGCCCCAATTTTCTGAATCAAATATTCTGAAAATAAGCACCAGCCGTTGTCCATTACGTTAGCTGTTTTAAGTTGTTAGCTAAACTGTTCTTGTTGTTCAGACCCAACCAATTATTTCGAAATGCAAAATTTTCTCCAATAATACTCCCTCCCTGAAAATAAACTACCAATCACTGAATAATTAAATTTATAGTCTATTTTGGGAATTTTATGGTATATCTAACAACTCCAAAAGATTGAAAAGGTGGCAGCTTTGACTATGGCAAGAGAAAAATTCCTGGAGGCCAGACCTCCATCTCTGCAAGGCTGACGTATAATATCAACATATTTACAATCCCAGGTGAAACTTAGCCCAGTTGAACTCTTCCCAGTGATTTTTGCCGCGCATGTGTGTGGCCCTCAATGGTCTCTGCAGCAAGCTTTGTTTTGTTATGGTTATTCTTATAACACATTAGAGCGGTTTTCAATTGAGTGTCGAAAGTAATTTCGCGTTTGCTTTGGTTTTGCTTTTCTATGCTCTGTGATTGGTTACAAAAATTAGCGCCAGTTTTTCAACCAATGAGAAGCAAAACTAAAACCAATCGTGCCTCGCTCGCACGCGTTTTCCTGCGCTTGGCGCCGGTTGCATACATTTGCTTCGAGTTTCGATTGGTTCATTGCACTGTTTACGTCTGTTGTGATTGGCCAGAGTAATTACTTAGGTTTTGGCTATACGACACTGAATTGAAAACCGCTCTACCACAATTACATTCCCAAGTGTACTTAGCCCAGTTAGCAGGGTTATCGTTATTCTTGTATCATTTTAACACACTTACATCTCCAGGTGCCACCACGTCATTGCAGAAATAACAGCCCAACGAAGTTCCTGGGATTGAATCTAGAGCAGTTGCTCCCTGGTGTGTAATGTTACTGTCGTCTCTTGCACCATGTCGCATAACAAGAAAGGTATCAAAACCAAGCGCTGCCGTGATCACACACTGAAAAACAACACATTCATTTTAGGGCCTAGCACGCCAAAGTGGACTGATACACTTTACTCAGGAAAAAACAGCTAAAGCAAGTAAACAGTAGCTTGATGTAAAATGTTTAATGGCAACAGTTTTGATTGAGTCTGTATTCATACATTGCCCATCAAAGCATCTAATGACAAAGACCTCACATGAAATCCCCAGAAATTTTGATTCTCAATAATTATTAATTACTAATGACAGATCTAGACCATCACATAAGTCCCGGGCCGGCAAGTAGTTCATGTTAAGGTACCATATAGTCACCCACATAACCCTAACCTAACCTAACCGAGGGTTTGCTATCCGAATCTCGACTTGCTTCCCTTCGTGAAACGAAATATCTCGGCTTCTTGGTCCTATGGGCCTCGGTTTTGGTCTAAAAAATAACGGGGGACCCCTTCCCTAGATGCGCCACTAATTACCTACAAGAGTTCGGGCGTACAGCGGAATGTATATTGGTGCTTGCAAGACATACAGTCCATCAGTCTTGTTACTCTTGAAGAGTTCGAGTTAACGCTATCGCATGGCGTAAAAAAGCGCACAGCCCTTTATAATTATTGCATCTCCGCCGATAAAGCGTACATACAGAGTAAGAAATAATACTGAATATGAAACTGAAAAGACGTTTTTCTAATTAACCCTTATTTTGCATAACTGTAGACTTTTAGCCAGTGACAAAGCAGGCCATAGGTGGTTTGCAACCAATCCCTGGAGATACAAAAAGACAAGGGTATAGCGGCCATGTTGGATGACAAAACAAAAAGTTCAAAATATTATGTTTCATATATTTACATTCACAAAAGGTTCTGTCATCCAATATGGCTGCCACACCATTGTCTTTTGGATCTCTAGGGATTGGTTGCAAACCACCTATAAGTTGAAATTGTAGGTACCTTGTTTTTCACAGCACTGATGACAGTGGGTAGCCACCGACTTTCTCGTGTGTCCATCAACAGGAAAACTGCATCATGACTATCGATCAACTCCTCAAGTTTACGAACATCTGCTTTGACTTTTTCCGTTTCCTCTGCAAAAAGTTAGGGACAAAATTAATAATCCAAATACGATGCACTGATGAAAAATGAGAAATATCAACGCGAGTACATGTAAAAATACAGTGGAGCCCACGAAAACAGTTTGTATGCTTTCAAGCGAGTTCTTTACCTGATGATTGACCAACAGAATGTCCAGGCATTGGTATGGATAGTTGGACACCTGAAGTATTCTGACAGAAAAGCAGGAAAGATGGAATCTAAGTAAACCTTGATGATCAATTTATGATTCTACAATATTGTTACTCAATAAGCCGACCTTGTGAGCGTTTTCTGTAGACTGCGCCGTCGTTTTCCACTATTCCTGGGCACAGCTACTTAAATTAAGGAAATTTCGTTTTTTTCCCCTGGTAATTAAAAGCTGTTTTGAAATTCATTTTGCCGATAAGTACTGCAAATGTCACACGGAAATTATTCGATGCGAAAGCCCCTTGAATTATGACTTAAAACATTTCATTGTAAAATGCTTGGTAAACTGTCTACTGAGGGCTTCTTCTCTTTGTAGTCAGGTTCTAAACTTCCTTAATTTTCACTTAATCAACTTATGGCTCCAAAATATTTTGCTTCATAGAAGTATTTTGAAGATATTCAACAATTAGACTTTCTGCAATAACTCACCACACCAGGAAATATTCTTTTCAAGGAAGCAGAAGCGGTTTCAGCCTTCGGTTTCCCTCCATTCTGACAGTCAGCAAACTCAAACAGTGTTTGACGCACGGGATTGGAATATGAAATTGTACCATAATCAACAAAGGTAATGGTACGAACGCCCCAACCCTTTAAACAAAAGCATAAACAAAACATTAGATCATTTTCAAAAACTCATTAATAATTCATAAGCCCATTGACCTATCAAATGGTCGATAAAACATCACGTGCAGTGGTTTTAATACCCGATAAAACCTCCTCCTTATTAGTATGCGGTGTTTAATGTTTTTATCATATGCTAATTTCCAACGTTCACAAAAGCACCATTGTTATGAACTCTCTTGACACATGCTTTTCCAGGAATGTTTTTGAAGCCGTTCAAAAACTCCCAGCACGTGTTTTATCGGGTCTAAGACCACTCGGCTGCACCTCGTGGTTTTAAAACGCTGCTCGTCAACTCATCAATATATGCACTCATTAATACAAGTTATTCAACTGTTTTCTTACAGAGATGTAGAATGTAGAATATTTACAGCCACATTAACCACAATCTGCTTTGCAGTGTATGTACATCAAAGCTGTCGTTAGTTAGCTGGCAGTAAGTTTTTATGGCCTGCAAGTACCACCCGATACAGTGAAGACAGCCCACAACTTTGTGAAAATGACCGAAAGACAACAAGAATGGGAGAACCAACTTCTCCAGTGCTTTAACAAAATGCTAAATACTGGTGCACAGCTTTCACGCAATTGTTAGCTCATGAAAAATAAACTTCAGTGTTGGTAGTGGTGGAACCACACTTCTCAAACTTATTCATAATTCATCAAGAAAAAACAAAGAAAATCACTACTGTGACCGTGGTTTGGATATGTGTTCCTAATAACCAAAACATTTTGCCAACTTTAGCCTTGAATTTCTCCAAGAATTATTGACCATTTGAGAAGCCATATCAAACACTTGAAAGTGTGTTTCATCAGATATCCAAACACCTCGAAGTCGTTTAAAAAACTCGGCTGCGCCTCATTTTTTCAACCTGCTTCTCAGTGTTTGGATATCTGATGAAGCACACCTTCTCGTGTTTGATATATTACTTCTCAAACTCATTAATAATTCAAAAGCCAAAGACAAAGGAAATCATGCACCGTGACGCGTTTGGATTTCTGATGAAAACTCCTTGTTTTTGCATCCTTAATTTCCCCTTCAAAATCAGTTTGTTTGGGAACTTATATCAAACACTCGTCACAGTGTTTCATCACAATATCAAAAACCTCAAAGTTCGTCAAAAATACTCCGCTACGCGTCGTATTTTCAACTCTTTTCCCGGTGTTTGATATGTGATGAAACACTGTATCCTGTCTTTGATATATTACATCCTAATAGTTGAACATGCACAAGCACTTCACTCATCAAAACAGAATATTTACAATTTCTGTTCTAAGTTTCATAGTAGTTTTGCCACTCCATAAAAAATGTCAAGATCTCATCATACCAAAAGACATCTTGCCACATTACAGCCAAGAGTTCCAGCCCCAAGAAGAAGACATTTTGTTTGTGAAATTTTGTCAAGATCTAGTGAGGGCAGGAGTCTCCATTGCATGAGCTTGAGATTAAGGTCCACGGATGATGCAGCCAGTCTGTGAATGAATACAACAATGATGTTGGTGATGACCATACAGTTGAACAAATGAACACAATGTCAAGCAATGAGTGGTCACCTTATGACTAGAAAATACATAAACGTACTTCTTTTTTCGCGTTTTGGCGTAAGACTGTGGAATGAAATACCGCGTCGTATAAGAGATTTACCTAAAAAAGAATTCAAAGGAGAAATTCGCCAGCTCCTCCTCAATATTCTGGTAAATGAAAATTACTATATTGCAACGCCTATTATAGTAGAGAAAATAGGTCTCGCCAATTAGTTGCAACTCGTTAATTTTTGTTTTTCGTTAATTTTAGTCGTGATTTCTTTACATCCCCTAAATTCTATTTGTTCTGTGTTTGATTGTAATAACTGTAATAATATTAATTTTATCCTCAAACAGTTGTAAGTTTGGCCTGTCTACATTAGCTCTCGCTACCTGCGGGCCAGTCTCTCTTTTTTTACTTAATTTTTGAATAAACTTGAAACTTGAACTTGATGACATGATTATTAAGCTATGGACAGTTAAAGATATCACAATGTACATCCATCTGTACCATTATCGATTTTCATCTTCTTTAATATTTATGTTTTCTTTTCTTTGAGATATTAGGTTCTACAGCTGCAGGTATTCTGTAAATCTGAGGTCTTAAATAAAGGTGATGTGATGTGACAAGTATGATAAAAGGCAGTCAGAAATTAAATGAAATTGCCTTTTGTATGGCCACTAATTTAGAAAGAGTTGTGTATATGGGTTTTCTTGGAATTGTGTCAATTGTCTAAGGCGCATTTCCACCTGGTATGGGTCAACAATGTAATACGCACAAGTAAAATGAGTACCTGATGATTCATTGGTTAAAGGGAGGGGTTCACGCTTCTGCACATGTCCATTAATCAAAATACTCTTTCGCCTTTGCTCGCTATGACCCAAGCCTGTTTAATTTAATTCGTTGTTTATGAACCATTCGGAAGGGAATAGGTAACTTGGGTTGTAATTTTTTCATATGATTGCGTTATTTCGCATGCAAATAATTGAAAACACATCAACCATGGAATAAATTCCTACGGGTCAACGCTAAATTCAATATTGACAATCCACTAGCATTTTCTGTGAATTTTGGTCATCAGTCATTATGTTTGGACTAATAATTAGTGATTAATGTGATTACTGAAGTACATGTGAGTGGGATTTTTAAGGCCATAAAGTTGATTAGACAGAGAAAAAAGCATTTAGATTCATGCACATGCGCTGAAATATTTCCAAAAAATACTGGTCACCGACACTTTTTGGTGTCCATGATAGTGAATACAACTGTTTACCTCTCAGGGTCCATGGTGGCACTAAGATCCACCATCCTTGGCACAAGCTTCTGGTGCTTATTTTTCTCCCAGCCAACACATTTAGGCATTTCTAAAACAGATTCAGGCAACATCTAGGTTATTGCAAAAATTTACTGGGTAACACAGGTCATCGTAGAGATGAAGTGATGTTTTGATGTACCTAAATATGAAGGCCAGCTTTCCTTAAACTAATTGATAGTGATCTATTTCAGTCATTTTAAGATAAGGTTTTACTAACCAGTTTTTGAAAATGATGGTAGTTTGACATTCAAGACCAAGCTATGAGATGTGTCTCTCTTGCCAGACCTCACTTGATCCCTCCAACACAAAATCTTTACTTTTGTTATTGTTGAACCCCTGCAGCAAATGATAAAAGATATGCACTGCGCCTTCACCGATGTTTTTAAATGTTGAATATACATACTTAAAACTATGTAAACTTTATTCATTTATATTTTGCTTTTTCAGCAATTTAATTATAAATTAATATGACTTTACTTAATAACATCAATCTAGTTTGCAAGAATTAGTTATAGTTGCCTTAATGATGATCACCTCTTGAATTAAGCAGTGGTAGGATAATGATATTATTATCTTATTATTATATTATTACATTATGGACATTTTTGACTTGATAGTGCCACTTGTTATTTTTTATGGGATGTTGGTATCTCTTTAATACAAATTAATGCCTATGTCGCAAATGGAGGTTGGGTACCCAGGAGCCAGGGGGCTGGTACCGCCAACCCAAACCCAGGTAGGTAGAACACCCCATAAGCCTGCCCTATAGCCTGCCCACAACCCAGCCACGAGCCCCGCCCAGAACCCAGCTCCAGCCCTAGCACCCGTCACACTGAGACTAGAAGCTCAGTGGAAAAATAATAATCAAATGAGACATAGAACTAACCCTAACCCTTACCCAACCCCCAACCCAAACGCAAATCCCAAACAATTACAAACTCAACTTTGAGGTGTTTGGAAATTGGATAAAACACTCTTTTGAGCGTTTGATATAGCTTCTCAAACCATTGATAATTCTAGTAAAAATTCAAAGCAAAAGTTCACCAAATTTTGTGGTAATTAAGATCTCCTGTCCTGGTAGCGATTTCTTTTGTTTTTTCTTCGTGAATAATATTATAATTATACATTTGAGAATTAATTTATGTTCATAATTTAGCTCTCTTTACACATCATGGGTTGTATTTCCTTGTGTATTTTTCCAGATTGTTTTTAAATTTATGTAATTCTCATAAATACTTCAAGCATTTGGTCCTCCATATTGCTTTAATTTGAAAAAAACAAAGACAAAAACAAAACAAAACAAAAACAAAGAAGGACAATAAAATTTCCTGGAACACTCAGGTTTTAAAAATAAATTATGTGAAAGCAACACTGCACCAAAAACATTGAACTAACCAGTGATAAGCTAGTAAGGCAATTAAGTTTCTAAGAGGCCATCCTGGATTCTGTGGCATTGTACAAGGATCAGCAAATCCTACCATAAACTGAAATTAAAAACAAATGCATAACTGATGTAAGATTTAATTTCTGTAACATGAATACATTTTGTGCATTAACAGATTAAAATGTTTATCAATTAATTTTGTGATTTTTGTGTTGCAATCAAAAGTCCCGTGACGTGTGGTATCTTGTTATCAATATTACAGTGGCACTGAGAATTCCAATTACAGTGCAACGAACTCAACCGGGGCCACTGAAAAACTGACACTTTGAAATGTTCTTGTTTTTGATTGGTTTACAAACTACCAAAGCCAGACCAATCAAAAATGAAAACATTTCAAAGTGTCAGTTTTTTCAGTGGCCCTGGTTGAGTTCGCTGCACTGTAATACAAACTGATTTCACACTATGTTAAAGTTGACTTTTGGTTTGCCTTGTTGTATAATACAATGTACAACATGTAACATTATTCAGAGTGTTTCCAGTACTAAGAATGTATGTTAACAATCTTACCTCTGAACTGCTGCTACTGAAAAATGTCTCCCATTCCCTGATATGGTCCACGGTCACCACATCTTGAGAGACCTTGATAAGAAAGAACCCAGGTCCTGTTGGCAACAAATCATCAATCCTTACAGATAGACGGTGATGGTTCAAAGCAGTCAGGAAAAAGATAAAAAGGTCTTGGCTGTATTGGTTTGCATGAATGTATGCCATCATGACATCATTAAGGAAGGAATTTTTTGCATAGTCACTATGTGCAAAAACTACTAGCCAAGGGTGCATGTATGAAAGCCTATCAGTTGGCTTATGTGATTCAAACTGAAGGCACTCAGTTATGATACCATAATCACCCTTGTGCACTCCAAAGCGGCAAAAGACTGAAGTTTTTTATTTTTATTTACATTAACAAGCAAAGGTAAATTAAAGATTATTGTTCAAAAAACAAAAAAGAAAGAAAGAAAGAAAGAAAGAAAGAAAGAAAGAAAAAAAAGGAAAAAAAGGAGTTTGGACTGTAGAAAAATGTAACAGAGATGCAAACTTGGTAACATACAATAGCTTTGGCAATGAGCATCAGTGGGCCCTTTGCAGCTAACGGTTACATGGTACAAAATCTGCATTGCTGGAGAGTAAGCTACACACTGGGGCATCTGAAAACAAAGAAAATTCAAGTTTCATGGTATGAAGTCACTTTGTTCTGGATGTCCCAGTGTGTAGCTTGCTCTCCAGCAAGGCGGATTTTGTACCATGTGACCGTTAGCTGCAAAGGGCCCATTTGATTAAGATCACTGTCTGATTAACATCCTGCATCCCATACTAGGAATTAAATCCTAGTGCAGGTACAAGTAATTCATATTTGTGAACAATAGTCAAATTATGAATAATTCCCAGTACGTTATTCAATGTAAACACGCCAGGTAAAATATTACTCACCCAAGCCATGTACACTGAGAGAATCATATGATGACTGAAGGCTTGAAATCTAAATGGAAATAAATTGCAAAATGTATCAAAAAAAATTAAATTCTTATAGTCAGAACTAGTGAATGTTATGAAAAATGTGGTTATTATTCATTACAGCTTAAAACTGAGTAAGCTTTTTTGTCACTGGTATTTGTCAACACATGCTACATCTGTATTTACAGTCTCTATGAAGTGGATGGCAATGTTTCTTTCACTTGTAACTGGTCTTCATTCAGCAATGCCGGGTCAGTGAGCAGCCGTTTAACCAACTATCAACACATAAATATTGGCAGTAAACTATTGAAATCTTGCAATCCACATAAGAGTAAGTAGGTACAGCTGTTAAACTATCTTATGACAAATTAAAAAAAAATGATAAGTTCTTGAAGTGACCAAATTGTGTTCTAAAATGTTCATCATACTAAAAATGTAAAAGTAGCTCGAGTCTAACCTGTGTAGGTGTGAAGTAATCAGTAAGTAGAACAGGAGGAGCCACACTGGTAGCATTGATCTCAGGACACAGAGCAGGGAAAGCAAACCAGTAATAGAACTTGTAACGCTTGAGATCCTATTGATAACAACAACACTTGTCATTACTTCATATACATATATAAGTTTATTTTTTTCCACTATGAATGAAATTACAAGGTGCTTAAGAAGCCTATGTGAAACCACAATGCTTTTAAATAATGGTCCCCTCTATTTAACAATTAGACGGTGAGCTCTAGGTTTCTATCAGCTGATAGTTGGCGAGGGGCGAAGCCCTGAGCCAACTATCAAAGGTGATAGAAACCGAGAGCGAGCCGTCTAATTGTTTTAGCATACCTCAGTGATCGATCTATGAAGCAAAAAAATCTTTTTATTTCATAAATTTTGATATATTTATGCACTGATGCATGCTAAATCGCGTGCGCTCTAACAACGACGGCACCTGTGTAGCCAATCAGATGGCGCGTTACGCGATAGTCGGTCACTGAGGTATGCTAACACATATTATTCACTGTTTAACAGTAGAATAACGACAAAACCAATAGCAGAGTAGAAATAGGACAGAGCTACATATGACTTGATTTATTTCCTTGTCCCCAAGGGGGGAAATGGGCCGGAAATTCTTCTTTGCCATGCCACACGGTCATGTGCAACCACTGCCGCTTCAAGAGCTAGAGAGCTACATATGTAAGACATTAATTTAAATTACCTATATTTTTAAAGCACAATTAGGATAAAAAGAAGTGAAAATTGAAAAAGTGAAGAAAAAAAAGGAATAAGTCTTCTGCCTGGTGCAGATGATGAATGTGATGAAATGGACAGAGACTTACAGCAAAGGTTATGAGCACAAACTGGGAGAGCAATGATGGATCTTCTTTAGCTTGGCCTAAGGTAATAGAATCCCATATCTAAAACATAATAAAATGTTAATAAGACAGTGTTATTGTATGTTAGCTTTTGAACAGGACCCTTATAGTAGGGAATAACATGGAACAAAAATCATTAAGCAGAGTGACCTGAGTTAGGCTTGGAGAGGGGGAAAGGACAAGGAACCTCTTCATCAAAGTAATGTGATGAATATTTGGAAAAAAGTTTTTCGTGAATCCATAACCCTGTATTTCCCTGTGAATGTCGCAACCAGGAAAAAAGCTGTTTGAGGATTCAAAATAGTTTGTAGTGGTGGAATAAAGAGCAAAACAATGAAAGTCTTAAACTTTTAATAAATACCCAGTTACTTGGCATAAAAAATAAAAAAAATAACTTACAACAAAGTTTTCAAGCCACTAGTGTCGGTTTTAATTCTTAGGCAACTTGAACAAAACTCTCCTGCCAAACAGTACCTTTTGCCCAACTGAATGGATGAGCTCCTTTTTATCATAGCTTCTGAATGCCTCAACAGTGTTTGTATTGATCAGTGTTCCCTGCATTGGAAATGTCTTTTGAGGTACAGGTCTATCACTGTTTATAAAAGAAAGAAACAAATTAAATTAGCACAACAACTAAAAAGATCACCAGTGAGTATTACTTTTATTGTTTAGCAGCTACAATAGACTCAATTGTCCATTTTCTTTATTGTAAAATGCAACTTTTTGCCAAGGACTCAGTTACTCTTGCTCTCCAGCAGCTAATACACTAAACATTTACTATAAGGTTAAGAGACAATAATAATAATAATTATTAGGTACTACAAATGTAGGTAGGTAGGTAGGTTAAGTGGCACAAGAGCCTAAGTGGCCCACACGGCCCGAGCTTAGCTCAGTTTCTGTAGCATGAAGCAACTAGGAGTATTGTTACTCCCCCCTGGATGGGATGCTAGTCCATCGCAGGGTTACCCCCAGCAGTATGCCGCCGGTATCCATTTATACCCCTGGGTGAAGAGAGACAATGTGGAGCAAAGTTTCTTGTCTAAGGAAACAACACAGCAACGAAGAGACCTGAACCTGGCCTCGAACCAACGACCCTCAGATCGAAAGTCTGACGCGCTAACCACTACACCACCGTGCCTCCACTATGACTATTTATTAATAATCACTATTGCAGCTAAAAACTGAATTACAGGGATAAAATACTTGTAAGCTTTATTGATGTAATAATAACAACAAGGACAACCTTTATTTCCTCATGGCTAAAAAAATTTAATAGTTACATTCTTGTGAAGTAAAATCTGGTAATAAAAATGCTTTTGAAGAAGCGATTGAGGATGGAGGCCAAGTTGACCATCCGATTTTCTAGTTGGCCTCCATATTACATAATTATAATGTTTTGAAATTAATAACAGGTGAGGAACCGAACATGAAGAAATTTAAAATAAAAAGAACTAAGGGAATGAGTTACAAGAACTATATAATAGAAGAATGCGATATCATTCGTTGTTACAAGTGTAGGATAAAGGTCAGCTATTTTGTGAATTGTTCAGACAAGTTATCTCATAATACTATAATAAACAATGTATATTGCTACAATATGAACTAAAGTACATTTACCCACTGTGCCCTTGATGAAAGGTAATAATTTAATGAGACGGAATGCTTTATGCGGCACATTGTTCCTGTTGTTACATGCTTTGGTATTACAGATCATGTCTGACCTAAGGTTGTGGCCGATGGTGTGTCCTCTGCTATTGGGTAGTAAGAAGTGATTTGGTTGGACATGAAAAGATAAGACTACAGAAACTTTAAAACTCACACAGAGAAGGCATTGTAATCTAGATTGAAGCGACAAGGAAGGCCAGCTTGATCACCTAAAACAAATAAATAGGTAGAAATAAAAAAATTAAACAGCCCAGTCTGGTATATGCACAATTATGGAATAAATGTGATAGAATATTTTTTTTCAAGCCTGGTGAATAAATGAAAATGATGTATTATTCAATAAGTGACACAGGCCTACTCTAAAAAAAATCGGAGTGCTCTTATCAACAGGAGTCGAACCTAAGACCTTCCGATTACTAGTTTGGATGCATACCACTGAGCTACAGGAGACTTGTGGGAACTAAGGCCATTAAAACTAGTTTTGTAGGACAAACATCCTACATACTGCTAGGATTGGAATGGCAAGTGTGGCATATGCGCAATGGAATAAATGTGATGGAATATTTTAAGCCTGGTGAATAAATGAGAATGATGTATTATTCAAGAAGTGACACAGGCAGTCATGTCACAAAATTATTTACTGACTAGAGGAAATTTTTTCCTCTTTAGACACAATACATCACACTATACTAAATTATTTACTGGTTCCTAACAAGGCAACCAGTGAAGTTTCAAGCACTGGTCACTGATTAGATCAGTGAAATAATATAATTGCTTTGCCCTTCTTTATCAGCTATACAAAATTACAGGAGAAAAAGAGCAATGGTTTGCAAAGCTTTGTTTTAATCTACAAAGGTCAGCTAACTGAGCTTACAGCACATGCAACACAAGAAATACAGAATGGCCCTTTGGATCAGAAATGGCCACCCCACACATCAATAACATGGGTGGGGTGACACCTCTGACCAAGCGCACTCTCTTGAAATTAACTTTGCCTAAATAAAATTGAGCCACATTAATGAATTGGTGTCTGATTGACTGAAAAACCTTGGGTGGTTCCAGTTCATGATCAAGTCAATGCACTGTAAACTTGAGTCTTGTGAAATGTGATTCATATGAAACTGAACATTTCCAAAGGATTCAACAATGTGTAGTCAATCATATAGAGATAAAGCATAAAGTTACACATGTATAGGCTGTGACTGGCCTGCTGTTTAAACTTAACAATAGGCCAATTTTGATATATTAAAATTCAACCTGAAAAAAAAAATCACTTCGAGGCTCTGGGGAAATTATAAATTGTAGAGTTTATATGGGTTTTTTCCCCGGAGCCTCACAGTGATGTTTATTGCTTCAGGCTGAATTTTAACATACCGAAATTAGGCTATTTCTGTAGTATGAAGCAACTACATGTATTCCGCCCCCTGAAAGGGATATTAGTCCATTAACAGGTTACTCTCAGCATTGCTCCACCAGTACCTATTTACAGCTGTATACACATGAAGACAGACAACACAGAGTAAAGTTTCTTGCCCAAGGAAACAACATGATATGAAGCAGATCAGATTTATCTTTAAACCACCAACCATCTATCTGCTGATCTCCTGATCAATAATCTCATAAAAAATCCAGCAAGCTACATGACACTAAAACAGCACCTCCATACCATATCACTCCCTCTAATATATGACAGAAACGGAAACAAACCTAAACTTGTATCTGAAAATTTCCAACTATGTAATTAAAGGCAGTGCATTTTCTATGCTTCAACACTCTCCCAGATGCAATGATTTCTTCAACTCATTTGATTCATTATATATTTAGCTTATGTACAGAAATATGATCAATTCAAACCTTATCCCTCCTGCCCCTCCTGGGCATACCCTGGGTATTTGACCATTTATTGTACCTGGGGAGAAGGGAATTTGAACTATAACCCAGTGGGGTGGGGAATTTGAACCTGATATGTCAAGTTTACATCATTACTCTTGTCTGGCGGAATACATGTGGTTATTGATCCATGGGTGACCTCAAGAGGAAAAATGTTGCTTTCATGAGCGATTGGCTCACCAAAATGGGTCTTCACAAACTTTGCCGTGTTTCTGAAGGTATGAATACAATATTTGGTTGAGTGTAAATGAACCAGTTTCCAAATAGTGTATACCAACAATAATTATTTGAACATTTTTGGGGGTGCAGCAATTAATCATCAGAATTGGCGCTATAGTAGGGCATTTGAATGGCTTTTTGGCCCTGCAGGGTGGAAATTTGAGCAAACCAATAAATAAATAAATAACTTTAATAGTAACATCCTCGTGAGGTTTTTCAGGAACTATTTACAAACCATTTCCAATTTATAAAAGCAAAAATGACAATAAAAACTCGAAATCACAATTTATGCTGGTATTTTACTAAAATTTAAAGCTTATGAAGGCCTCTGCCTCAATAGTGTGTCTTTCAGGGTGCGTTTGAAAGATGCCAATGAGGCACTTTGCCTAAGTTCATTATGCAAGTTATTCCATATGTAGGCCCCTCTATAGGAAAATGTGCGCTGGCCTATAGCCGTTCTGTATAGCGGAATCTGCAAAGAGTTCCGTGCACGAGTGTTACGAGTATGTATATTTGAGCGCTTGGTAAACTTGCTCGTTAAGTATTGAGGCGCAAGATCGTTCTGACATTTAAAGGTCAAAACGGAGTCTCTATAGAATAATTGTTCTTTAACAGGAAGCCAGTTTAGCTCTCGAAGCAAAGGTGTTACGTGGTCAAACTTCCTAGAGTTTGTTACGATCTTGCTGGCAAAATTCTGAATAGATTGTAATCTGTTTATATTCTGGAGTGTAGTATTAGACCATACAGATGAGCAGTAAAGCATCTTGCTAAAAACTAATGATGTTATTAACAACTCTAGTGTTTCCTTGTCGAAGCTCCTTTTGACTCTATTTATTTGGCAGAGCTTTGCGAAACAAGATGACACTACACATGAAATATGGTGATCGTAGGTCAGATGGGGGTCAAGAAAGACTCCCAAGTCCTTGGCAGAGTCTGTTGGCTTCAGTGTTTTACCTAAGAATACCACTCTAGGGTCTTCTGGTAACCTGCTTAACATCTGTCTGGTACCGAGGAGAAGGAGTTTAGTTTTATCGGGATTGATAAGTAGATGGTTGTCACAGCACCATTGAGCTACACTGTGAAGGTCTTGTTCGAGCTTTTCAATGGCAGCATCAACCTCAACGGGAGGAAATGACATGAATAGCTTTGAGTCATCCACATACGATTCTAGGTTGCAAAACGTCGGTGACGTGGGTAAATCGTTGAGATAAATGCAGAACAACAATGGTGATAGAATTGCGCCTTGAGGAACTCCGTGAGTTATAGGTAGAGTGTCAGAGTAGGTGGAGCCAATTCTCACGTATTGCCTGCGACCAGTTAAATAGCTCTTGAACCATTTGACAGTAGAGGGTGAGGCTCCTAAGATGGAGAGTTTGTGGAGCAACCTTGCATGGTCTATACTGTCGAAGGCATTGGATAGATCTAATAGTACTAGTGCTGTTATCTGCTTTTTATCCATTGCTTCGAGTATCTTATCCGTGAGCAGGATGTTTAAGGTCTCTGTAGAATGAGCTTTTTTATTGCCGCTTTGGTGTGAGGTAAGGCGATTGTTTTTCGTGAGATAGGCGCTGAACTGATTCAAAACAATCCTTTCGAGTACCTTTGAAGCTACGGCTAGCAGAGATAACGGCCTGTTGTTGGCAGCTTTTTCATGGTCACCGTCTTTAAGAATCGGAATCACCTCAGCCTCTTTCCAGTTGTCAGGAAATGAGCTAGTAAGGATAGAACAATTGATGATGTCAGTAAGAGGGCCCAGTATGACAGGGAGACAGTCTTTTAGTACACGAGCGCTGATCTTATCCGGTCCCGGAGATTTATTCATTGGGAGAGATGTTACAATTCGGCGAACCTCTTCAAGTGACACTGTCCTTAAATTGAATAATTCCATAGAGGTAGTATCTATGCCAGTTTCGGTTGAAAAATCTCGGACTATGATGTTATGTTCTTCCCTCAGGCGCTGTACTCCGTCAGCGGCATTTGAGCCGACTTTAGCAAAAAACTGATTGAATTCCTTGGTTAAGACTGTCACATCCTTTGTAAAGGCTGGTCTCTGCTTATCTTTGGAGGGGATGGCGCGATTAATAATTTTCCAGAGTGAGCCAGAGTTGTTTTTATTAGCTGTGACCTCTTCAAAGGTGTGATCTCTTTGAGCTTCTTGTAGCTTTTTCTTGACCAAGTCCCGGGAATGTTTGAAATTTATCCACTCGGTGTCTTGGCGAGACTGTATAAATTGCTTCAGGAGGAGATCTCGCGATCTCATGAGATCCTTGATTTCCTGGTTCACAAAAGGGCACGGTCTACTCTGAAGTTTAATTTGTTTCACGGGAGCGTGTAAGCTCAGGACAGACTGCAAAGTGTCATTTAAAATATTGAGCTTAGAGTCTACATCGGTTTGATCGAAGATAGTGAGCAGGGAATCCGCTTCATTAGCTAGATCCGTGGCAAAGAGATCCGCATTATACTTCTTGTAACTTCGAGTGGTTATGTACTGAGGAGTAGTCTTGGGTTTCTTAACCTTGAGCTTGACAAAGACAATTGAATGGTCACTAATTGGTCGATGTATTACACCGCTGTCTCGCACTGAATTGTTGGAGGAGACTAGGATAACGTCGAGCAGGGATTGAGTGGTCGATGTTATCCTGGTTGGTTTTGTAATGAGTTGTTTCAGGTTCATATCCGTATAGAATTTCTCCAGAGCTTTGAATTCAGGGCCTGTTTTCTTGAGGCCATCGCAGTTTAGATCGCCTATGATTGTGATCGGTTTGTCAAACAGCAAGGCTTGAATATAGCTGGGCTTAAGTACTTCTTCGAAGGAACTCAGAGGAGAGTCGTCGGGGCGATATGTCACGCAAATTATAGTTGATTTTAGTTTCTTGCACTGGACATTTATCCAAAGCTGATGGAAATTTCGCTCGGATATCGATGACAACTCCTTCAGTACAGATGATTTGAGATCTTTGCGGACATAGGCACCTACTCCGCCGCCTCCTTTGTGAAGTCGATCTAACCTGTGTAATTTGTAACCCTCGATTTGTATCTCTGCTGAAGTGACCGTGGTATTGAGCCATGTTTCAGAGATTGTAATGATGTCGCTTTTCCTTTCAGATGCAAGTTGTCGTAGCTCAAGCAAGTGAGCGCGATTTTTTAGCGATCTAATATTCAAATGAAGGATTTCAAGCCCGCCGGGCGCTTTGGAAGGTTGTTTGTTTTCTTTAACGCACTTTACTGAGCATAGGTTATGCAAATTAACTCCTCTCACGCCAGGTTTTGTGTTGTCAGGTTTCCACTGAACATGAGAGATTGCAATATTATGTTTACGGTTTCGGACGGCCTGGCCAGAGCGAACTCCTCGTGTTCTCAATATTCCATTGTTTTTCAGCAAATGGAAGGTTTCGTCTGGGATTTTAAATTGCCGTAACCGCAGTTGTAGTAGCTCAGATCTTGAATATTTAATGGCGTTTGAAGCGCGATTATTCAAATTTCAGGAGCTGTTATCCGATGGCTGCAGATGGTTTATTTGAGAGTTTTCCAGCCTTTCAGGTCCTGGGTTGCATTGAATATCCATGTGGATCGTGAGGTCAATCCAGAATAAACGACCAGGAAGTATGAGCGCTGTGCTTCCATGTTTGCTGAGTTTTGAAATCGAGTAGTTGATTGCATGGACTGAAGACTCGATGCGCTTCAATGACGGCCTGAAAAGTGGGCCAGGAAAAGGAGGAAAATTCCGTGTACCAAGCGCATTGGATTCCCCATTGATACTCAATAGGTAGCAGATTTTTCAAAAATTCAAATGCCTGGGGGATTGCCCGGTGGGATGTTGAAGTTTCGAATTGATCGGCATATTACATCCCATTTTAACTTACTCTATGTGTCTATATATAGCTACGTCCCTACTCTATGGTTTCTCCTAAGGCTTCCTCACCACTTTCTCTGTAATTTTTTTTTTGTACTCTTATTTCGCCTTTTTTTTGGTCACGCGTGTGGTGGTAAAATAAACAAACAAACAAGGTATTATAATGCTATACTTAGACTGAATCCCAACAGTGGTGAACTCTACGTTTCTAATTATCTCATTGTCTTAGCATCTGCCACTACCGTAACAGTTCGTTTTATACATAGACTTTGTTAAGTCTATTTTTCCACAATAGATAAGCTTATTAATTGTAAAGTGAAAGTCCTCAAGCTTCTGACTAGACGAACTAATGTTTACTTACTGTTTACATAATATCCCTGTAGACGTTTAGGTTTATCATCTAGCTGGTAAACTTCCAGTTTGTTCTGAGTGAGTCTGTGCCAAAATGCGGCATCAACAGCGCTAGAAAACGGTGCAAATTGAATGGAAGTTTCGATACAAACTTCCGCCATCTTTGATCACACGTAACTGTCATGTAAAACTCACTGAATTATGGCCCATTACCAGGCTGTACGCAGACATCAAACATAACAATCCTCAAACAAAGTACGCTGTAGAGACAAACGTTTGGTTTATCAACAGAGCTGATAACTAAAGGCCACCGTAAACACTTGACAGTGGCCAATTTACCTTTAGTATCAACTCTGTTGGTAAACCAAACATTTTGTCATCAAGCATTCAGCGCCTGGGATAATATTTTGGGTTGGAAGTCACTCGAGACTTTGACCTGCCTAAGACATTGAATATTTGATATAAACCGTATTTTTCTACCTCAGTAAGTTGGGAACAGAAGAAGACGTATACAGGAAAAAAGAGAAGGATTTCCTTAATGGTTGGAGTGGTCAGTAGAGCACAAAGTAAAGCTTGCATATTCTAAAATGTGTGTATAGAATTTCGCTATCGCATAATTGAAAGATGCAGTTCGAAATAGGAGCTCCTCGCAGGGTATTCAGCAGTCAAGCCCTCGTTCCTATATGCTTGCTATTTTACTAAATATATTAAAATGAGGTGCCCTGCTGCTGAGAGAAGAGAGGTTTCGTGATCGTTCTTGACAGTATAAACGTGGTCGTGCGGACGTGAGCGATCAAGAGCTGTCTCAAGAAATCTCTGCGCTCGCCGAGTTTTATGGTTATTTGTGTGGACTCTGCACCTTTGGCATAGTAGTAGAACAATATTTTCAACAAGAAAACTTTATAGATTACAAAATACCTATTTTTCATATAGTGCGTCATCAGCAAAACAAAGGCGTGAAAATTCTTTTATTGTCATTTCTCGTTTATGGAGTCCTTGTCACGCACGTCTAGCCAATCACATCAAGCGTTTGGTCACGGGGTTTTCGTCATGTCTAATTCTTTTCATTCCTGTGCACAAATCGCATGTTTGTTTCTATTTATTACATGGCACTGGCTGAATTAAGCTGTTACGGGTAAGGATTTTACACGGGCCCCTCCACCTGACGGAGACAGAGCTATGGTAACGTTTTATTATCGAAAAGTTCGATTTTCTTGGCGCTTTTGATTCTTTCTAAGGGAGTATTTGTTCAGTTTACACAACTGGTCTTGTTCTGATTCGACAGATAATGTCCGAGACGCCGTTGGATGTTCTTTCAAGAGCTGCCTCCTTAGTACAGCCAGACACGAGAGAAAGTAAGTTCCATCTATTTTGAGTGAATTTACTCCAAAATAACACTCTAAAGGTTTACAGTTGAAGCCTGCAAGCAAAGTACTGCGTGGAGGAATTTGGTGCATCGTTTTAACGTGAACGCGCGTGTTTCTGTTGATAAAATTTTGCCTAGTCTTTCATCGGTGAACTAAAATTCCAAATTTTCAAAGCATCCCGCAGAATTTCCAAGAATTAGGTGATTTAAACGCAAGTAACTAAGCGATTTATCCCCTTTTTAGTTATGCTATGCTTGGTATGAGAAATTTTCCCGTCATCCTGGTAAACAAAGAGTAGAAAATTGACGGTACACATTTCATAGCTGTATGTATTCCTCTCCAACTTCCCGTGTAAGCAGTTAAGCAAATATCGTCGTTCTGATTGTGACCAGAGTTTTCATAAATAAACCTTATCGCTCTTGTTTTTGACCAGTTTGACTTCGTTCGACATTGTTCGAAAATATTTATTGACGAACTATTGTGAAACGGCGTGCTCACGTTGCTTGCATCACTGACATTCCATTGAAATTTTTGAATCATTACAATTCTTCAGTCACAGAACGGCTGTTATATTGTCATCTTCAGTCACATTTTATAAAAGAACGTTTTTAAAGCAGAATATCAATTTTGCCACTTCCTAAACCTTTTCTTTTTTCCCAATGGTGAGAAATTTTATTGTCGAGAACAAAAAAGGTGATGAAGTGACAACGATCGATTCTCTGACCTTAAAGACTTTTGTGTGCTTTGGAATTAAGCTTACTTGTTGTACAGCACGTTTTTAAACTCCCAAATTATTTTGTTTAGGTTCAGAGCCAGAAGCAAGCGAAGATTCACCAAAGGTAATGCCATCGGCAGAGAATCGAAGAAAGCGGAATCTGGAAAGGCGAGACATCGCTCAAGCCTTGAATTTTGACGACGGTCGATTGGAAAAACTGTCATCGGTGAAGACAGCAGGAACACAGACGTGAGTGCCAGCGCCATATATAGTAGGGTTTGTGGTGCACGCTGCAACAGATGCTGAAGAGTATGATGCTCTAGGAACATTAATGAAATACGTCGTTCGAGTTGTTGAGTGCTTTCATCGTCTTCTACTAAACAGACGAGCACTGTGTCTGTTCAATTTCGATATGAGATTATGAAATCTATTTATCCATGTAGCTAGAGGTCCACTGGTGTAGTGTTTATGGATGTTCAGAGGTTCAGTGCTTACTGCTGCGGGTAGGGAGCAGTTCTACTCATATTTGCCAACTAGGGGATATTTATAGGGTACAAACTGAGACTTTCCACTTACTCCATTTTAATAACAAAAAGACTCCATTTTCATTGGCAACCATGACATTGTGTGAAAGTTGGCACTATGTCCACATGTTCCTTTGGTTCCTTTCATAAGCTTTCCCAGGGGCTCGAGACTTAGTTATGGTTGCCAACTCACAGACTGGTAAAATTTCATGTTCTGACTGGTACGTTTGTGCTTTCACTAACCTAATTATAACACATCTCAGGGCTCAAGACTAAACTTTTACATGTAGCTCACTAGCGCAGTGGCAAGTAACAGGTCTGGTTTCACTAGCCATAAACAAATTTTCTCTGGCCTCAGTTTCACAATTTCAGTTTGCAAAAAGAGGAGGGAGGGAGCTCGGACGTTTTTTATTAGATGTACAATAACTGGGTAAGAAAAAATCTCACACACTTTTGAAAGTTCTTGCACTGTTTACAAAATGCATTATTTGTGATTGAAATTTAAAATTAACTAAACATGAAAAAGCAGCCAAACATATGTAGGTAATTGATACCGGTATCTAACAAAAACGTGACTTATTTGAGTTATTTGATTAATAAAGTTTTAGTTTCACTATAGTATCGTAGTGTAAAGTGGTAATGCATTTCTGTGACTAAATTTTTCAACATCAGGAAACAATAGTGTGCAGGAATAAGATAACTAGGTGTCATCATTGTATGATATGTCCCAATTAGTTTTGTTTTGAGCGGCTACTGCGTGACTCCTGATTTTAAAATGCCATCGTTGTGCCCATCGCCCCAGCCATGGCAGAGAGAAAATATCCTTTTCTACCAAATACTAAGCAACACTGGGTAGCCCCAGTTTACTATCAGATAACATGTATGTGAAATTGATGTATTAAGACTTCATATATTTTTATTTTGGTGAGAAGAGAGCCGTGTTGAAAGGCTTCCTGTGCAGCCGTTCAAATTTTAAGAATGCCCCACATACGAAAACATGACTGCATGCGTGACACAATGTTTTGTATTATGTCGTGGCGTGGATATCGTCTACTGTGAAAGTGGATGTTGCCAGAATTCCCCCCAGGCCCACTAGCACAAAACTATTATGACATGTTCTCTATTTTTAATTATCTGCACGTGGGGTAGGTAAAGTTGCCTCATGTGTAATTATATAACTTAGAAAACTTCCGTATAATTTCTTCTGGCCATATCAAACGAAAGGTAATAATAGGGAAGTTTGATTTCCTTTGAAACTCAATGTCCCTTAAAGGAAACCTCCACTCTCAAAACAGATTAATGTTAAATTGTTGAAAATACAATCTACTTTGATATTTCTTTGAAAAACGTGGAAATAATATTTCAGTGTCAGACAAAACATCATTTGATTATCGCCTATTTTTGCTTTTAAATTTACTGGGCGCTGCCATCTTGAATTTCATGACATAATACGGTTGCTCAATTGTTTCACACAAAAGAACTTCTGCTGAATAACAATAGCGGTAACCGTTACACATCATAAAAAATTCAAAATGGCTGCACCCAAGAAATTTAAAAGTGAAAGTAGTCGATAATCATATCTAATTTTTAACACACTTGAATGTCATTTCTACATTTTAGACTAATATTTAGAATTTAGACACAATTTCCAACACTTAACCATCAGTTTGTTGTCAGAGTGGAGGTTTAGCGCTGGCTAAATGATCTGACATTGTTGTACAACATTCGTTAGTTCAATAAAACAAATGTTTTACAACAATGTTAGATCGTTTGGCGGGGGCTTTAAGAAAATACAGCAAATTTAACAACTTCAAGAGCTTTTTATTTCCATCAAGTTTTGAACAACCAAATTTGTGTTAGTGTTTTCATTGTATCTACAAACTGGTTTGATTGATAAGATGTTTAAACCCTGGGTGTAAGAAAAGTATGATTTGAGAATTGGATAGCTATTGCAGACTTGGAGCTATCCAAGTTCATCCTTCAACCAAGTGATTTTTAACATGTTTAGAGCTGGAACTCCAGCTCATTAATGGAGTATACTGTTTTACTAGGAACTAACAGTAAAGCTATTGTTAGTAGCATTCCTGAAAACTGGCTTTTGAACTTTGTGTATTGTTGCAGGTCACCATTGAACCCAGTACAGGCAACAACAGCCAAGCCAAGAATGGATTCTGGTCCTCCCCCGCTTATCTCTATTGTCCCAAAATCAGAAGAAGCTCGATGTCTGCATTCTCATGTGCCAGCGCACTCAAGACCATCTGTAATTACCTCCACTAATATTATTCGAAGACCAGTTGGTTTCATGGCTTCATCACATCTGTATGGTTCAGCAGACATGTTTTATTATCCTGGCCCTCACAGACGGTTGATTTTGGAGTCAGGAATGATCGATCCTTTTGTTGAAGAACATTTCCGTCGCAGTCTTGGTGAGGATTATAAGTGTGTTAGCCCAACTTCAATGTCTGCAGCTGGTTCAGTTGATGATCACTTTGCTAAAGCCCTTGGTGACACATGGCAAAAGCTTAAGAAACCTGAAGTGTCAACGCAGTCTTCAAATACAACTCAGCTACAGTCGATTGTCTCCCCTGCAAACTGATAGATACCGATAGTAAACACAACATTATGTGAGAGAATTATTTAAACCTAGATTAAATCCAGTAGTCTTAAAGTTATTGCCATAAACTGCAAGGTTACATGTACTTAAAGTAAAATAATTCAGAGAAACACTCCACAGCTATACACAGTTAATGTTATTTCCTTGAGTATTCTAGTTAGCATTTGACTGCTTTCCTTTTTTGAGTGAATAGGGACTGCCACTCTTTTTCATAAAACCAGCATTTTTTGTAAGCCAGAAACGAACTCGAAGTTGGTAATGAGCAGTTTCCCTTTTGAAAATTAACTGAGTAACTGTTGTTCGTGATAAAAAGTGTTGTTTTGAATTACGTGAGTTCTGCATCATCATCTGGCATTTCTGTTTAGGTTTTCAATTGGATCATGGAATGCAATGCACTGACTTGTGCATTTTTTTGATGGTCAATTCCATGCCTAAATTGATACCTTTTTTTTCCCATAGGTTTGTAACGTGTGGTTTTTTCAAATTTTTAATGCAAAATCTTATTGAAAAGTGAAAAGTTTTATAAAATTGAAAGTATGATCCGTGCAATGATTGGTGGTGTAACTGTTTTACATAACGTTGTACAAACACAAGTTTGATGTCATGTTTTATTCATGTTACAAAAGAAAGGGAAAATAAAATGATATGTCCTTACAGTAAGATAGTTGGAGGGCTCTTGGTAGCTGTTGGATTTTCTCTTAAAGCTGCATGTTCTTCTGCTTGCATTTGTAGGTATGTTAATGCAGTATGCTGTTTGTTAAAGTTGTTCTTGTAGCCTAGTATTTGCACCACTAAGTTTCTACTAACTGTTAAGTTGGTCAAATGTTAGTAGTTTTGCATCAAAGATGCATTAAGTTGTAAAAGAAAATAAATTTCATTCTTTTTTAAAGGAGTGAACTTATAAAGTTCTTCTAGACAACTTTTGAAAAAAAATTAACTTAAAAAAAAAGATATTCACAATTTTTTTACTACTTCTCAACCATTGTGTTTTCATTGAGTTACAATAGAACAGTTTTATTAGGATAATTATTTCATTCATTATCAAGCTTAGCGATATTATAATTTGTCATTTGTTAATAGTGAAGCTGGCAAGATTTCTTTTAGTATTGGATGTAAATCGTAATGTCTTTGATTGCCTTAATACCTAACCCAAATGATCGGATAAAGTGATAAGAAGCAAGAAATCGATGTTTTGAGCCTAACACTTGTAATTCATAAACTTGTTTCCTGTCCTCGTGATCAAGACGAATTCAAAGACATCATTGATTGCTTTTGTGAGATGCATGTTCACTACCAGAAGGGGTTTGAATTAAGTTGGTCCATACGATTTAAAGTGTCTTTCTGTGAAAGGCCTTCCTTCTATTTTTCCCACAGATTTTTTCACTTTTGTGTGTGTAGCAACTCAATACATAAATGATTTTCTTGCCAGAGCTAGTTTTAGCATTACTTTAATATACTGTAACAAAGTGTCTACCCAGGTATGGAGAGCTATTTAATATATTGTGTAGTAATGTAAATATTGTAAAAGGTTGCTAAGATGCTCATTAAACTTGAGTCTGTACTTGTTTATTAGTGTTCATTCTTTATTTGAAAGTCACTGCTAAAACAAGAACAATTATATTGAAGAGTGGAGGAGTACTATAAGGGCCTATGTGCACTTTTAGGCCAAATTTTAAAATACACGCAATTTGAACAAAAATGAAACAAAGAGGTACAGTGATCTAATTTTTGTGAACGTCACGACAAATTGTTTGTTGGTGGGCTGGTTTCACCAAAAAAATGCTCAGCAAATTAGCCCTAAAAATGCACATAGGCCCTTTCTGTTCTCAAACCTTCAATTGGTTTTCATCCCATCCATTCGGGGTCTTACCTGTGGTTGTTTTACCTTGATGGCACAGGTTTTTCTTGTGAGCCCGCTTAGCTATAAGTAAATAATATTTACACCATAAAGACATGTACGAAGAATCTATGACACTCGGGGTGTGACAGTAAAAGGAAAACGCGATGTACAGTAAGGCAAAATCATGGGATGTACGTTTTTCTCTTTAATCTCAGGAAAATATTAACCGATTGAGAAGTTTAATCTGAGGGTTGGAAAGGTCATGTTTAGAGTAACGGACATATTTTATTCCCTTTTTTAGCGAGAACAGCAACGTTTCTATGAAAACAAAACCTTGCGTGTCGGTGCACAACTGAACATAAAAAAGAAATGGTGCACCAAGTCTACTTGTAGGTCTAGGTGTGCACCAATATGAAGAAACAGACAGTCACCAGACAGTCACTTAAGATTCAGAAAGCTAGCAGTTAACTAACTTTTTGCAATACTTAAATCAATATACATAGATTTATTTAAAGCTACAGGTTCTCATGATATTCCAGCCAAAATAATATTAATAATAATAAATTTCTATTGCGCAATTATCAATGTAAAATTTTCAATTGTGCATAACAATGATAAAAAGCTAAAAATAAAGATTAAAACTGACTAGCTATAGAAAAATGTGGACATAAAATGTATATAAAAATGAAACGTAGATTTAAAAAGCTTTCGCAAGTAAAAGGCTGCTGTTAATTATAACGCACCTTACCACATTCTCGGAGACTCAGATGCAGATAGTTCGGTCAAAAGGAAGTCGAAGCGGCTACCCAACTATCTGCCCCTGGGTCGCCGAGGATGACCTTACCATTGATGAACCTTTCATGCTAACGCAAATCTACTCGATTTTACTGAGAAACTGAAAAAAACAGTGAGCTGCAAATGAAGGAAATACATCGTCGCGTGGTCATTTCTGTCTTTATTCTAAATCTCTCTATATTTTTTTTCACCTACTATCAGAAAAAAAAAAAACTAAAGGAAAATGGAATAATCAGGCCAGACCACGCATGGTTTCAGAGCTACCTTACAGAAAGGAAACAGTGGTAACACCAGTTTGGTTCACCTGTTTGACTAGACGAAAAAGCGTTCACCGCATTCATTCACTCAATTCAAAAAAGAAATTTTTGTGATAACTGGGCCTTTGTTTTACAGTAAAAAACCCGTCTACACTCCATGCCGCTCCTTAGGGACCTAGGCCTAGTAGGGAACTTCGCCAGAAGTAAGCTCAGAATCCCATTGATGCTGCGTGACCACTGTAAACAAGTTTCACGCGGAAGTGCGATTTTTTTTTTGCGACGCCAAAAAGTCGCCGCGCACAAACTGGGAACTAGAGCCATACCGCCATCTTTAAAATTTGTCGACATCGTCAACATGGCGGAATTGTCACCTGAGGAGTTCAGGAAGAATCTGTTTCAAACTTTTCGAAGTCGTGGCGTGTTAGAGGCTCTCAAGGTAAGCTGAAACGTTGGCTACAGAATACCCTGCCACTCCAAAGAACCTCCAAACCAGTCACTTTACCCAAATATTTGGAATATCAAAAGAGGAGGGGGTTATCCGTTCACTGCGTAGCCGCAGAGCCACTTCGGCCAAACCTTGAGTCTGTCTATTTTCTGTCTTTAAGCGTGGGTTAAGAGTGACTGTGTATCCACACATCCAGCTTTTTCAGGGGTATAGCTTGATGAGTGGGGTGTTCTGTACTTCGAATTATCGATTAAAGCTTAACTTATTTTGCAGATTCATGCGCATTCGGAGTTTAGACAACGGCGAATTTTGCAACAAATGCATTCTTCAAATTGAAATATATAAAAAAAATTAGCCATAAACTTAGTCAGTTAGTATAACATATACAAACCCCAATTTATCCGTTAACTAACGGCTAAATTGTTCCATATAATATATCTTGACCCCAATTTAAACGTAAATTAACGGCAGAATTTGTTCCATATAATATATCAGACCCTCAATTTAGCCGTAAATGGGTCTGATATATTATATGGAACAAACTTAGACGTTAATTAACGGCTAAATTTGGGTTTGTATATAGTATAATACAAGTACTTTTTATGTATAAATTTCTGAATAAGCTTTCGGCTAAATTTTTTTGTATACAGCTTTTTCAATTAACATTGTCGGTTCAAAGCATGAAGCTAAAAGACAAGACCGAAAGTTGACGTGGGATTTTTATGAATAAATTCATCAAAATCAGTCATGCCTGGAGAAAACAATAGGTTGTAATTAGCAGTACAATGACCTGCATGTGCAGGGATGATTTTGATGAAATTATTCATAAAAAATAATCCCACAAAACATTGCAGTCTTGCCTTTTAGCTTGATTTTAATCCGACAACGTTAATTGAAATAGCTGTATATGTAGAATGCATTTATTTCGAATTTTTCGCCTATGTATACACCCGTGCACATTTCATAATATAATGTTTAAATTAACTTACAACAAACTTCCAAGCTGATAAGTCTGACACTGTCAACCAGCCTAGCATAACTTGACTGACTATCCCAGTGTTTCCTTGAACACTGTTTATTAAAATCTATTTTCTTTGATATTATACTTGAATTGCCATGTACAATACTCCTTTTTAAAGCTAAACCAGACTCAAAGTGGCACATGGCATGCATAGAGTTGAGAGATAATTCTTACCTTTACAAACCCTCTTGAATATCTTTTACTCGTTTGTAGTTGTTCCCTATATAACCTGCAGCTGTATGGACTTACTGCTTGGGGACAGGCCAGTGAGATGTACCTGAATAAAGCTACTAGTTCTCCAAAAGTGGGCTCTAGGCTTTATTTATTTTGCTGACCAAAATGATTGTGCCATGTCGTTATTTATTAAGACTCATGTTCTATCTGCGAGTTTCTTATATTACAAATCCTAGTCTGAAATGTCAGCCATCTCCTCCCCCTAACCCACAGGGGGCGTCGGAGAGACAGGAAGGAGATGGGGGAGGAGACAGCTGATATTTCAGACTAAACAAATCCCTATATCCAATAATCATAATGCATGACATCAGGAATGGCTTTGCTACCTCCAATATCTTATCTATGTACTTTAATATTCACTGTCACAATCAAGGAAATCACTGTTAATAACACATGATCTGTTACCACACTGAACCATTACACCTCTACTTTTCACTGGTTTTATATATACCACAACTTTTCAAATAATTTTCCAATCGTTCTGTTTGTTCTTTTTAAGTCCCAGCTTAGAAATCGTCTGATAACAGAACTTCAGGAGACTGCAGGCCATGCTGGATTGGCACAACATGACCAGTCAGCAGTAACAGAAAACTTGTGTGAGCTTGCAGCCAACAGTCTGGTTGCTGACCATTTGAAGAGGTGTAAATATGAATATTCTTTGTCTGTCTTCCTACCTGAGAGTGGTGTACAAGAAAACAAGGTGAACAGCCTACTCTTCAAATAGAACTCCACTTACTTCTCAGTGTTAATGTAACGCATTAATGAATTGATTGATTATAATCTTGCTGTCTTTGTTTTAATCAGTTGCTAACATTAAGAGATATTCTCCTGATACTGAAGATCACTGCAGGTTCCCAGCTCTACAAACATTTGGTATGCATTCTTCATTTACGTAGTTTAAATGCATATAACTTACGATTGTCATAATTAAACAAGAATTCTCTTTCTCTTTCAATCACCAAAGTACGGGCATTACATAAGATACTGTTATTTTTTCTTTTGTCTCAAGGAAATGTTGATGGACACAAACAGATCATCAAAGGGTAAGAAGTTTGATGGAATTGTTCCAGTAATTGATTGCTCACTTACTATAAGTACATTATGCAATTAGCATAGAGTGATTAAGTGTTAAGTTTACATGAGAAGTTGAATTTGGTCGCTTTTAAAACTGTTGCCAGGGTACAAGGGGCCAACTAGTTGGTTTAACACTTCCATGATCTAATTAATCCAATTTGCAGCTTGCTTTTCATAGTCAAAGACACTTTGAACAAAACATAAATAAATATAAATAATTTGTAACTTAAACCCTTTATTTTCAAACTTGAATGAAACATATAATTATTATATGTTTCATTCAAGTTTGAAAATAAAGGGTTTAAGTTACATGTATTGATAACATAAATGAAAGAAACAAAGTCAATGTCACAACTAAAAGAAATGAGAACAAAGAAAGGAGAATCTAGAGACAAACCCTTTTAAACGATTCCCGTATGACATAAAGGACTACTATGACCAACAGAACAACAGAAAGATAATAAGAAACTATAAGACTTTAAAACTTAACTCTATTAAAATACATGTAATAAGCTAC
Source organism: Pavona decussata (assembly GCF_977016875.1). Taxonomy (NCBI): domain Eukaryota; kingdom Metazoa; phylum Cnidaria; class Anthozoa; order Scleractinia; family Agariciidae; genus Pavona; species Pavona decussata. The sequence continues at coordinate 2,050,325 of NW_028145642.1, forward strand.
ACGTCTTCGACACCAATATCAAATAGTTTTTAACAATGTAAATTGTACTTGTAATCGTAACTTAATGATGTTGCATGCTGTACCAAAGCTGCCCAGTTGGGTTTCCCTTGAAGCAAGCATGCTGTTTAGTGGTACTTAAAATAGATGACATTGCTCCTTTAATGTTTTTTTAAATACCTTATTGTTATGTAATTATTTAAACATTGCCTGTTGAGACCAAGCTCTGACTTTTATCGGAATTTTCTAAGGGAAGCTTGGGTTGTAACGAGTTTTTGTCTCTTAACATCTGTATCAGAGAGGAGTAGTCAGGAACCAGGAGAGAAAGGGAGGGGAATTAGTATACAATGGCATGTGTGAGATGCCGTATTGTAATTTATAGCAATGTTTTTCCAACATGGTAATAAAAAACTGCAAATGATGTATTATTCAGTGAATGACACAGGCATACTCAAAAAAAGGAAATCCAAGTGCTCCTTTCAGGAGTCGAACCTAAGATCTTCCTAGTTCAGATGCTCTACCACTGAGCTACAGGAGACTTGTGGAAACTAAGGCCATTAAACTAGGATGGAACAGAGACTTAATTCTGCAGTGTATATTGTAGTGCTTTAGAAGTGAACCCATGAATTTGCTACTGAATAATAGAGCTAGTAAGGAAATGGGCGATTGCACAAGGTAAAGAAAAAAATCTTTGACCTCTGTGGGGATTAAACTGGGGGCTTTAGTTCTCCTGCCCTGTCCCCCCGCCCCCCGCCCCCCATATATGAGGCAAGAGTTGGAGCATGAACCACTGCAAATGATAAGTTTTAGTCATAGTTCGGAGCGTATTGTTTGTAAGGGACAATAATAATGAGCATGTTGGAAAATTACATGTAATACATACAAGACATAAGCTTTAAGTATATTGAACTTCCTCCATTTTAGTTATGTTTTTTAAATGAATGTTTTGTGCAGGTTTCCTAACAGAATTATTGAGTCACTTGGTTTCATCGCACACGTGCGAGAAGACATCAAAGGCAGTTCAAACATCCTTACAGGGACAGGCTTCAGTGGGTAAGTCAGGATTGGCATGAAAAAAAAAAAATGGGAAGTGCATTAAGGTGCGAGGAGTGGGTGTTATGTGCAACATACACGTAACATCGCACATGGCCATATGTGTCCTGTAGTTGATGTGGGTGGTGAATGATCCCTGATTCCTGTAGGGCAAAGAGGCCTGTCTTTAAAAATGGCTTCAATGTATGTTTACTAGATTTTCATCTCAACTGGACAAAGAACATCCGCATGTCTTTTAAACTTTTTCTTTGAGGGGCCCGTTGATTTGGTCCTATAAATGTAGATTTAGACTCAGTAAGCAACACCCATCCAATAGCAGCCATTAAGCGAAAAGCCATCAAAGAAAATATGCAAGAGGAAGGAGTGATCAGGTCCTCATTGAGTCCTTATTGTGCACAAAAAAATTGTCACTGAACCCAAGAATGATGCAGGGTAGACAATGTTTTGTGTAGACTATTAAATGAAGGGGTGCCTGCAAAATAGCCCCAAGTGACTTCTAATAAATTGCTAGATTCTCTTTCCAAATAGAATTGTGTCTGCTTGTGAAGTGGAAGGAGAATTTGAACTAACATTAAAAGTCACTTAGGGTCTTATTCCGAGCACCCCTTCAAAAATTGTTACTCGTAAGAAGTTATATCCCCTTCCAAGACTACATTCTACAATGGATCCATTTTTTGGTGCACATTCAGTATGGTAAAAAGATTGTGAGCACTTTAGAGAATCAGGATCACTCAAGACTGGCATTGTCATGTTTCTTATGCTTTGAATGGCTTTTCATTCTTGTACACAAGTCTACAAGTTCAGGAAAACTGATGTCACTAGTTGACATATAGTGTCTGGTAGAGCTCAACATATTCTACTGAATTACTTTGTTGGCACCAAGGAATGCCTATGGATAGAAAATGCGTGAAGAATGTGATGTCTGTCATCTACAGGATCCAGAAATATCCTAGATCTAAGTAATGGGTTGACCACAGGCAGGGATTTCTCATAGGGATACAATAAAGAGAAATCCAGTTGTTTTTAGACCATTAAAAGAGGAGAATTGTGAGGGAGGTGGCATGTTGCTGACTCATCGTTAGAAAGACATGAGAATTTGCTTCAAAAGAAATGAACTGTCAAGCTAGGGAAACATGGAGGTCGCAAATGATGACGAGGGGACGACGAACAAGGAAAGACCCAAAAGAGGTGTTCAAGGACTTGCAACAGTACATGATCAAGCCCAAGTTAAAGTCATTCAATGATCAAGGACAGCTTTCATTGTTCTTTGTAGTGATACTTCTATGAGGCGATTTTAATACAGACCATTCCATATTGTTTCCTGAGTCTTATATCTCTGTCTGAGACTGACAGATTTTGGAGGGACTGCGGGTAGTTTTATATAAATGTGTCCTCATAAACTTAATAGAGCTATGGCCATGCCAATGATCTGGTTAATTTCATGCTGCATTACAAACTTGTAAGGGCTAGTTTTGTGCAATTTGAGACTTTTTGTATGTCTTGAAAATTTCTAAGAAAGGTGAAATTTGTTTGGAATGTGGCAAAGCCTTTAAATCATCTGAGTGGAGCAAGATTACCTTTTGTCTGTAATGTCTACTGTTTGCAAGACCCATGCTATTTCTACTCCAACATTACTATCTTATTTCTGGATACAAAAGATCATAGTACATTTTTGTCACTAGAATCTTTTCATCTGAAAGTTCTTTTTTACTCTTCTAGAGGATAAACTTCAAAGTGTTGAAAAGCAGTACATAGAAAGTCTTCAGACAGAGAATCAAAAGTGGAGTTCACGGACAGAAAAGCGCTTGTTAGAATTGCACAGACAGTGGGAGCAGAAAAAGAGGAAAATGTTAAATGAAGAGGTAATAATAAAGCTTATTATTATTATCATCATCATCATCATCATCATCATCAACATCATCATCATCATCATCATTATTATTATTATTATTATTATTATTATAATGACATATTTTTGTTCTCATTACTCAGTAATGTGAAAGAAGGTTATACATGTATGTAATCAACTATTGATTACTTGTCTTCCACATAACTAATGACAGTCATTTATTTTTAGCTTGAGTATTTGAAGGCTACAGAAATAGCTCGCGTAAGGCTTGAAGAGAAAGAGAGACACCAACGAGAAGTGCAAAATATCAGAAAACAGGTATGTATATGTACAGTGATGGTAATGAATGGATGATAATGAATGGAAGGAAAGACAATAGACCACGAGCACAGGATTGGCAGAATTGTCAACATAATAGTATCACTGGATGCCCACCCAAAAAATATTCCAATGATTGCTCTAGACGAACATAGGCACAAAGAATTTGCAACTGTTGAATCTCTTAATAAACATCTTTTTTACCAAAACACTTTACTTAGTATACCTTAATTCATTCTAGCTTGAAGAAGAGTTTGCAATGAAGGCAGAAAAATTCAAGGCTGGTGAAAGAGAAAAACTGCAGCTTCTAAACAATCAAAAACAGGTGCGTTTGGTAGTGTTTTAAAGCTGATTCTTAGTTTTCACATAAATAACGTAAAAAAATCATTATTATAGTCTATTGATAGAGGAATAAATTTATAGCGTGACGTTTTCAGTTCAGTGCATAACGTGATGTGTACACTTCTTCTGGTAAGTTTGTGTCCAATTTTACCAAAAAAACCTTTTGTTTAGCATGGCTGTGTGGGAAACATTGGCAGGGTTTAACAATTCACTTTTTGTCTATCGAGTTTTTATATTTACACAGCTTCAAGAGGAGGAAGCTTATACTCAGCGGCAGAAACTACTGGAAGACATGTTGTCTCTCAAGGAACGTGAATCAGAATTTGAGTTAAACCACCAAATGAAAACAAAGTAAGGAGTGAGCATTTGTACGATATGCCAGGCCGTACGGTATAACTTATAAGCCACTAATATAAAAATTATTATACTAACAAGTATTCACAGTTGCATTAAATTTAGATGTTTGTTGTATGTCTCATTTTTTTGTCATTCCTGCTCGTAGTGTTGAGCCTGGAGTTTATGTCTAGTTATTGCTTGTAACTATCAGCCGCTAATTTTCTGCTACACCTTATGCAGGAGTTTACACCTTGAAGAAGAAAGAATCAAGGTTATGTCCGAGGAACACAAAATAAAGAAATCTCTTCTGGAGGATGCTGAGGCTAACTATCATAGACGACTTGGAGAAGAAATAAAAAGGTGACTGATATGAATTAGAATAAGAACCAAAAACAAATGGAATGTGAGAATAAAAACAAGCTTTGTTGCACTTGAGCTAAACGAGGTAAAATTCAGTCCTGTCTCGTCATGTTTTTGGTCCATGTCTTAAACACCTTATACCTTTCTCCTTCCCCCCTATCCAGACATGGACATTACTGCTGTATCAACTCTTTATAAAGTATAAAGCCTAATAACTTTCATCAGGTTTAGCAAGCCCGGTCAGTCCGTTAAAAAACTACAACAACGACAACAACAACAACAACAACAACAAAACAAGACTACTTTATTAGAATGGTGTTTGGTTAAATTGGCCCCACTGTTAAAAGAATATGACGTTACCATTATTTTAGTCTCTTTTGTTTGACCTCTCAAAATGTTTTCTTTGTTACGAGTAATTGTTATGGGCACTTCTCTATCACAACAACAGCATGAAAGTGGTTTTATGTGAACTGGTACAAAGAACGTTTATTGACAACTAAATGTTGTTTCTTTTCCTTTATGCACAATGATTCTATTCACAGACACAAACTAAAATGCGATGAGGAATTTTATGAAAGAAGACAAAATCTAGAGCGTAAAGAAAAACAGTTACAAGGTAAGTTCACCTTGTATGTTCTAGAATGCTTTAGTAATAAAGGAAATCTTACGTACTGCAGTTACTGAACACGTAAGGGAAGAAAACTAGGCGATAAACGGTTTGCAGATGTCTTTTTAGCATCTGAATTATTGTCTCTCCCCACGAAGTAAGAGGACATCCTTATAGGCTTAGAATCGTTTAATGAATGTTTAGTGACCTTTGAAAATATGTTGCATAAAATAGCATTTTTGTACCAAACACAAGTGAAAAACATGGTGGTGGTGGCTGTCTTTTTGTAGAAGACGTTGACAGTTTTGAAAAACAGAAAAGTATTTATATGAATGCCTTCAACGAGCTGCAAAGAACAAAAGAGAAATTACAAGAGTTGCAGGTGTGTTTATAAGAAGGTTTGTGCTTTTTCTCTTAGCAATGACCTTATTTATTCTTAGTGTAGACCTGTCTACTGTGCAGTAATACGTAGGCTAGGGTACTAGGATCATATCTGCTTAGAAAAGGCCGTACAATTGCAATATATAAATTAAGTTAAAGAAATCTAGATTTTAAGATGACCAAACAATGATTTTGCGCTCAAACTAATGAAAACAAGTACCTTCTTGATATGCATGAGTGAATACTGATACATAGTTAGTGGGAGATCTGAATGGGTATTTACAGTAGCGGGGCACTGTAAATACTATACAGAGAGGAGTCGAGATCAGTTTGTTCCGAAGAAACCTTTTTTTTTTTAACCGACTCTTTCAATCATTTCCATTTAAATTCACAGTTGCCTTAAAAAAGTGACGTAAGCCACTACGGTTTTTTTTTCCATTTCTGTCTAAGCACTACTTGTGGAAATGGTTTGTTTGTTTGTTTGTTTTTTTTTTTTTTTTTATCCATGAATGCACTCTTAATTTATTGTTTCTTCCTAACACTCAGCTTCAGCTTCAAAACAACAAGTTGCAACTCGCTTCAACGCTACAGCAAAAGGAAACCACAGTTCAGAGACTTAGCGAGGTAACTTAAGGAACATAAAAATCATTTCTTTCATTGCAACTAGACGTACAGTACGATCGTAAGTCTGACCTTGTACGTGTTTTTTTGTTTGGTTTGTGCTCTCTTTTGACCAGTTTTTTCTTACCATTCACAAGATTTATTATTAAAAAATCGTTATGTTTTGTTTATTGCTTTCGTTTTACACAGTTTTAGCCTCACTTTTTTAAAATCCTCTTAGCTACCTCACATTTTTCAAGGCGTCTTTTGATCTCTTTGTGTCAGTGTTAGTCTTTGCAGTTTCATATTTTGCATGTTTTTGTTTGTTCTGTGAATGAACTCCAACTATGTTACTATTATTTGCCGAAGGTCTAGTAGCGCTAAACGCCATAAATCATCCTTGTATTAACTGACATGTGTACAGTATAGAAGCAACGAAAACCAGTACGCTCTTTGTTGTGGTAGAACACAGTATTGTGCAGGCGCGCTCTAAATGAATATTCCTTTAGCGGTTTAAATTTCTCGGCTTGTTCTGAATTAACGACGGATGACAACACTGTCATCGTGAAGCCCTTAAACTACTATCCTTGGTACTTGCAATTCAAACTGAACTCGATATTGGTACTGTGTAGTAAGAGCGTTGCTTTGTTTATGTTTGTAAGGATTTCAAGGCTGTGAAGGAAAGGGAGGTGGCTCTTTGCAAGGAGAATGCAACATTACAAAGGCAAGAAATGTACTTTGTCTCAATATACCACCCTTTATATACTAACCTTTTTACGGTTTAACTGCATGGTAGATCTTTTCTCCTTTTTATAGAAACTTGCTGAACAGTGAAGAGGAAAAGAAAGGTACTTGGAACGTGTTTTGTTGTTGTTGTTGTTGTTTTTTCTTTTCATGTGCAAGTTCTTTGAAAAGGATTAGCAATTGCATGAATTATTGATTCTTATTTTTAAGGAAATGAGAGAATAATAAAAGAACTAACAGAAAAATCAGTGGAGTCCGCGGCAGACCTGGTAGGAGCTGTATTGAAAAACGAAATGTTCTTAGGAAATTGTTTTTGTAATGTTCCAATTCTCTTTCGAGACTCTGCACCCTACCATCCTTAAACAACTAGCCACAGATCGCTTGTTACACGAGTGAGCACTATACCATCGTTCTGCTTTTTATCACAACACATGATACTTTCGATTGTGCCTCAAGACGTATCAGTAACCGAGCGTCGTTAACAGCTTCATCAGTCAATACTATCCTTTTCTGGAATTAAAAGTTGATTGTTTTATTGTTGGCTAACAAGGAAACGTCTTTGTAATGTTTGCTTGGTTATCAATCTGAATTATGTTTATGGAAGGCTAGTGAAATGCTTTTACACCCTGGGTAGGGTTGAAGGCTGAGCTACAAGCAGTCTTCTGACACTACAGATGGATTCAATGCAAGCTAGGGGCGCGTTCTTTTGGGACTACTCCGAAACATGAATACTCGGAATAGACGGTATTTGTGTTCCGTTTTTGGAATGAAAGGAATATCATTCTGTTCATTCTGCTACCGAGAGCAGAATGAACAGAGTGGAAGGAATACGGTTTACTCGCAATAGCCAGAATACGCGTTCTTTTGGGAAATTCTTGGCGGGAAGTCGTACGCGGCCGCTCGCGCGTGCAGACATAGTAGTTTTCAGATCACCTCCGCCATTGGTATTCCGCTTCCAGATTTTAGGAGCGTTCTTTTCGAAATTAAAATTCCGTGTATTCTGTTATTCCTAAACCGGAATAAGAATAGCTAGAATAGCCCCAAAAGAATGCACCCTGGTTTCCACTATGATGGACATGGAAATAACGTTTTGTCTTATAAAGAGTAACTGTGTTTGATTCTTATAATTTTTACTGAAAATGGATCTATTTTCGTTAGCAACGTTTACGGAATGAACTAAAACAGATGGAGAAAAACAGCAAATCAAAAGAGAAGTCTTGGAGAGAATTAAAAAAGAATCTGGAATCCAGGCTCGAGGATGAGGTTTGAAAAATGTTGCACTATTATTAAAGTATTGTTGCCTTTGGATTGTCTATCGAGCATCGTCGAGTGTTAACGTGTCAAACAGCAATTTTCATGGAACAATCTTTGACAGAGCTTCTTTTTCAACACTGACTTACTTTACGCTTCCCTTATTTGGTAGGAAGCATTTGTGTTTAGCCTTTAGCGGTTCTAACAAGCGCATACGAAAAACTACAAACGCTGTTTATTTGTTGCAAAAATAGAAAGCAAGTGAAGGAGGTCCAAAAATGGATATTTCATCGTGTCGGACCTGAAGGAAAAATAGTTCTAAGCGCATAAGCGATTTAATTTGAACATCCTTTTATTGAACCTTCGTGAGGGGGGATTTGCCATGATAGCGGGGTAACATTTCCAAAACACTGACGAATACATTTCCTCTCTATCGTCCGCAATAGGCCATTTCCGAGTTGCTGTGAACCTCATTATGGAAGCGAGGCTAATTGCAAAGCTTTTGATATTAAAATTAGTTATGTTTGCATATGAATGAAAACTAATTTTCATAACAAAAACTTTGCACTTAGCCTCGCTGTCATAATGAGGTTTACAGCAACTCGGTTCCAAATGGCCTATTGGGATGACTTGTTCAGAACTGTGGTGGTCAATTTTGCCAATACGTTCCAAAATAAAGAGGAACTAAGGACTTTTCGTTAGTGAAACTAAAGCACGTAAATACAATGGGGAGGAAATATATTGACAAACTTTTTTGCTACTGCTGTTGAAAGGAAACATAATACAATAACAGCAAAAAGCGTCCTGAAATAAGACAGACATTTGAAATATTTCTGTTGTTATGGCTGTGGTGTTGTCCTCCATATGTTGGTCAAGACGATCCCAATCCCCTAAAACTAAACCTAAACAAACTTTGTAGGCTGATCGGTTGACCGGCTAAAAACCTTTAAAAAACAATTCCTTTTGACTACAACTCTCAAGAATCGAAATCTACCATTAATTCTTGGCTGTAAGAGGTTTATACCCCCTCCCCCTCCCACACATAAAGTGATTTAACACATTTGTGTTTAGATTCACATTTTGCATTGTAGAATTAACTTTGAACTGTCGCGGTTACAGTTGTTTGTATTATACTTCATTTTAAAGTGCCAGAAGAGACAAAAGTATCAACACCTTTATGAGGAACTGTTGACCAGTCATTCTGCACTGAATCAAGAGGTGGCTGACTTAAAACTTACTTTACAACAAACTCAACAAGGTATTTTAAGCTTTCATCAGAATAATTCTCATTCGAAAACTCCCTTATCTCATTAGATATATTGCAGAGATGATGCGGTAACCTTGTAGTAGTTTCTTCGTGAGTAAGAAAGATAGCAGTTTCAGAAATCTGACGCTTAAGGACGAGGCCTACGTTTGTCACGCGCATACATGTACGTTCTGCGCATCTCAAGATACTCCGGTTTCCTATGGGTGTTGCCTACTGATACAGGGATATTTTTGCGCGGTTTTAAACTATGCAGAGAAAGTAGAACTCAGCAAGTGCTCGTAGTTTCCAAAAATAAAATTGGGGGTAACCATGCATTTTTAGAGATAACAAAGCTTCAGTTTGGGAAAAAAATGCCATACGTTGCTTTAATCACTCTTTAAATTTTTTGGGGGGATTCCACTAGCTCTTGCTAAGATCTGCTTTTCCCGCACAGTCATAAATTGCGCAAAAATACCTCAATATTAGTAGGCACCGTCCTTTAGTCAACTAAATTTTTCCAGTCCTACTTTTTTTGTCATTACTTTGTTGTTTTTGAATTAGTGTTTTGTTTGGAAACCCCTTTTCCGGTGGTGACTTGTTTTAGTCTTCTCCGCTTAGCAAGGATTTTTCTGTACCAATACTTTTTTTAATACAATGATTTATCCCAAAGCTTCTAAGAGACCATTCAAGGGCTGGTGGACGTCACCATAGGGTGAGGTTGATGCGTAAAATAAGACCATCAGCTCTACATTCATCTGTATATTGTTTCCATTTTCGTATTTGTCTGCAGTGCTTGATATGGAGCTTGACAGAAGAAGAGCCACCTCTGTTCCTCAGTAAGTCTAGAGAGTTTCACACTTGTTTCCTATCGTCTCTGCTTATTGTATGCTAGTATAGACATTAACAATCTTCACCTTACTTCGTCCAATCTGAAAAATCAATTCCTTTCGGCTGTCTGCCCAAGAGAAACCTAAAGTTAACTATCGTACTTCCTCAAACAATTGTCTTCACTCAAGTAATCATTTAATTTATTGTAAAAGCACTGTGAAACTTTATCCCAAATGAATGCTTTCGTTCAATAATAACTCCGTTTTAACCATATATACAAAACAATCGCTCCACTAGAATTTCAAGAAATTTGGTAACTTTTGCTGTACTTTAGTTATTTTCAAGTTTACGTCAATCTGCGAGTTTCTGGAACTTCTGCTTGCATGAATACAGAAACAATTTGTATCACTGAGTTATTAACTTCATTTTATTGGTGACTAAACAACAGCACTGAAACGCTACCAAGCGATGTCGAGTCCCCTGTAGAAATACAAGCAACCCAAGAAGAACGCCACAGATTACCAACCGATACTGATAGCAACATGGATGAAACTAGTAGCACTATGGTGATGATAGCACAAAGCAAAGCACTGTTTGATCGTCTGGAAACAGAGGCCAAGGTTAGTCATTCTGTTTGGATGAATTGCTCAGGGGGGTAGCAATACTTCTAGTTGTTTCAGACTACACCAGGTTAATCTCCGGCCGTTTGAGGGCCTGTGTGGGGCCTATTCTGAGCTGTTAAACCTAAACAAATGCCACAGAGCTAGTGAACACAGTGACATAAAGAAGCTAATTTAAACGGCACCGAATGGTAACAAAACCTCCATTCATTATATTTGAGAATTTCCCGTCATGATCCAGATCAAAAGATCAACACCATATAGCAGGACGATCTCACCAGATTTCCATCAAAAGGGAAAATCTCTCAGAAACGTACACGAGAGAGCACCTTCCTGAGGTCTAAGGGACATCTAGCGACCAGCGGGAGTCGTGTTTGGCCTGTCACCTTTTTAAAATAACTGGATCCAAAACGCTAGAATTTGATGTAAACGCCATTGCTAACTCTAATGCAACCACCGCCAGAGGTCTCACTATTATAGTAGCTGATCACTGATATATAACTTTATTCATACAATCGATAACAAATATCAACCATATGAAAAAGAGGTACCAGAGATTAGCCCTATCGAGGACACCTCGATAGAGAGAACTCTCTTTTCTTACTTTACATGGCGTACGTTGGACTTGGCGTTGTATAGTTGATTGCGTAATCTCTTGCTTACCTCACCCTTTACGTTTTGGATCCAAGGGAATAAAGGTCCACTACTCGCCGTCAACAGTGAATAGCAAAGTTGTCTTTGTTATTGCAGGAATTGGAAGAGTCTTATCAGAAGTTCCAGTCCCGTATTAATCAGATGGAGCTAGATGTGTACCCCACACGATCACTGGATTCACAGCAACCCGCTCAAAGTCTTCTAAGAAGTACTTCATTTGAATAAAAAAAATAAAAATATAGAACTTTCATGAAACCAGTATTATTTTATTCCAGTGTCATCTCATTCCGGGGGGAGGTAGGTTTATATGATCATATAATACCTTACCGTATTGCACTCGCAAGAATTAAATAACTTTAATGTCTTACAAAATCCTGAAATTCGTCAAACGAGCGAGCGAGCGAGTGGTTGTTGTGTACCTCTATACTCACACTGCACGACTCTCGAATACAATAAAAGCTTTATTAAGTTCTTCCTCTCTATTAAGCCCTCCGTTTGGAGGTTAAAATGTTTCATAGCTAGGGACTCTAAGCAGCCACAAAGTCAAAGTCACTTGAAACAGAAACCCACGTTATCTTGAACTACCTCGCGATTACTCAACTTGTTCAGCTTCTGCACTGTCCTAAAACTGCACTGATAACAACAACATTCAAGGGCAGAAAGAAAAAGGAAATTACCGACACGTGCTCACTTACTCCACAAATTCCGCGTTGTTGTCGTGTTCAGGGCGTCAACAAATAACGCACGTGTTGAGCGATTGTTTTGCTCTTTTGTCTTGTGACGTTCTCGCTCCCTGTTGCACTTGTAAGCTGCTTAAAGTCCCTAATGTCTGCAGCCCACCCGCCTTCAGATATAATACATTAGTTCAAATCGTACCATTATTGGCATTGGCAAAAATTTCAAAACACAGGAGAACAATAGTTGAAAGGTTTATAGCAGCGGGGTGAGGACGTAATCAATTGCTTCATGTTAGAATGCTGACAATGATTGTGCCAAAAGAATTATCGTGGATTAGAACTGACCGAACCTGAAGGCTAAACTTTGCATTCTTTGGAAAGAATCTGCGATATTATTTGTATCACTTGTACCAGATTATACGCGATTGTAACATTAAAAACGAAACTGCCTTACTTTCTGTTTTCAATTTCTTGTCTTTTAAAACAATCGTACTTATTCTTCAGTGTTCATACTGGGCCAACTATTAAATGTGACCTGTCTTTGAGGCGCTGATTTTCCGTACGAGGCATTCTCACAGCACTGAACACTATGCAACCTAGCTAACAAGCCTGCTTAAGTCTTCATTATAGCTTGGAAAGTTTTTGAAGAATTAGTCATTACTGTAAGGTGGGTCGTCTTATCAAGCTGCGATGACATTCTACTGATTAAGTAAACGTTTAATGTTCATCGCAGGTTGTTGGTCTTTTCCCAAGTGAGCCTTCAATTCTGTGATTGACGCTTCCTTTCTATTGAGTTTTCATTCATCTAAATGAACCAAAACCTGTAAGTACTCGAAGAAAGCGCTATCCACAGAAATAACTCACTGGAGAAAAAGGCCACAAGCTGCAATGAAAACTCAGTGACAGAACAAGGCGGACTTTCTAAGTCTGCTTATTCTATCACTTGAGTTTTCGTCGCAGCCTAGCGGTCTTTTTCTCAAATCAGTCATTTCCGTGGCCAGCGATCTCTCGGTCATTACAGATATTGTTTCGTTTACATTTGAATGGCCATGAGCGGGAGACTTAATCGCGAATGTGCTCCGTATTTGAAATGCACCGCAGGCGGGCCTGTGACAACGGTGGTGCCTTCTATTTTTGCCACTATGAAATTTCCTATCGTTATGTCTTTTTAAACCACGCAGTTTAAAATGTTTACTGTCTAGCGGATCATCAGTGTTTTTAATACGTCTTTTCACTGATAAATTGCCAGCGTCCTCCTCATGTAAGAAGTGCATGCAACCCTGGATTACTGGACTGATCTCACACGGAAACGACTGTCCGTTCCCAGAATCCTCAGGTTCACTCTCAGAATCCTCCGGCTGAAGAAAGTGCTTGTAATTTTTCTTTTCACCGATCTCAGCGTCGATTGAAAGCAAATTCGCATAATCTTCTGTTGTAAGAGAGTACATATAATCCTCCAATGAACTGATGCCAGCCTCACACGGCGGTAAAACTCCAGAATGTTCTGCTTCGAGGAAGTACGAACAGCCTTTCATGTCAATAATGTTAGCCTCGGAAGTTGTAAGGGAGGAACTAAACGATTCTTCTTCAGAATTTGCGTCTATTCTGAAAACCAGAAAATGTGTACTTGACTATTAAATCTTCTTCACACAGCAACAGCTGTAACTGTTAGGCTGCTGAAAAAGGGGAATCTTCTGATTGAAAACTACAGGTTTAGAACTGGAGTTGCTCATGTTCACTCCAAAATATATTGAAGGGTGTTAGCCCTGCGAACACCGCCTGCCTAGATTAGCTCGCTATTTGCAGGCGGTTTTCATTGTAAGTAACTTTTTGGAAAACTTAATAAACTTGAAACTTGAACTTGAAACTCGAAAAATTTAGCAGAAGCTCATTTGTTGCGAATATTATGCTACTTGTTTAAACAAACCAGCGCCTAATAGGAAAACATCACTATATTTGGTTCAAACTTACATGGAGGAGTAGGTCGGACTGGCAGATGGAGAAGAGCCGTGCACTGAATCTGACGCTGGAAAAAATAACAAAACAGAAAAAACACGAGTTAATAGAAGGCACACCGAGCAAAGGAAAAAGATCTTCAAAGAGCATTCCTTTATATCGGGCATCAGTCCGAGCAAGAACCACGAGGGTCTGAAAACTACACTGAAAACATGACAACATTAAACAGGCGGTACGCGCATAATTTGTATAGTAAGAGCAATGTTCAGTTTGAAAGTTTTCAGTCAACAAAATTGACCAAAATCTACTGAGATCATCAGAGGGCCACCTCTCTTTCACTTCATCTTGATTACTTAGAAAGCCCTTAAGGTTGCATTTGAAAGTATTAATTTAAGAGCCAACTTAGCCATTCAGAGATGTCAACTTTGTTAAAATTTTTTTTTTGCGAAATTCAAATAGAAATTAAGGGTTTAGACCTCGAACACAGACGGTACTCATCATTATTGGCCGTTGGTGGCATTCATGTGAGAGAGTCTCGCCCGTTTGGCTGAAACAGGGGATGCCCCAGGGCAGCTGTTTTCAAAGTCTAGACAATTTATCACGCATCTGATCCTTTAGCGTACCTTGCATGGCGAACCAAGGATGCCTGAGAATCTGTCTCAATGTTGGGCGGTTTATTGGAACGCTATTCAACATTGAATGGATCAAGTTCTTCGCCTCTGTTAAAAGAAAGTCATAAAAATAGTTTAACTATGTTGTATCATTTTTCAATAACGGTGATTTGGCCACGTGTTTTTCACTAAAACCTTGTATTTGCGCTGTATATACGTGAGCTACTGTAGAGCCTTAAGTTCAGAATTGAGACTGTAAGGACGCGAGATCATCATGTAAAATTTGGTGCCTAGGCCCGTGAACCTTTTCTCAATTTCTTTGTCATCGTAGACTGTTACACCTGTTTGCCAAGTCCCAGTAAAGTATAAACCTTTGTTCCCCCTTATCTCTCCCCGCTTGTTCCAACACCTGTAGTTGGTTTTATTGCTAATACCTTCTGAAAGATGCTCAGGAATTCTAGGCTTTCTTGTCAGCGCCTGCTCAGGTGTGTTGAAAGCCATGCTTGAAGATAACAACTCCACTAAAATCATGCCAAGCGCCCAAACAGTGCTTTGACAGCCGTCATACCAACCGGACCTGAGAAACTCAGGCGGCATATATGCTCTTGTGCCTGAGAAATAAAAATATTTCAATCAGACTAATTGATTAAGGATAATGGTGCGGATAGAACAATCCCGGATCGAGGCATAACGAGAATCGTCCAACCCTTAAACCCCCCCTCCCTCCCCCCCAGTAATAGCGATGAGCCATAGTCGGCACCAGTGCTTCACGAAGGAGTGAAGATAAAGCCATTACTGTACTTTGTCTTGTCATGGTTGGTCGTCTGCGTCTCTTGGAAAGCTCCTGTTTTAAAAACTCTCTTTGAAAGAGAATGGCAGGGCCGTCAAGAGTGATGTTATTCCTTTGATCTTATTTTCTTCCTTATTGTATTATCTTTCGTATTGCTTCCCCAGGTTGGTCGCCTGCGTCTCTTAGAAAAGCTCCTGTTTTAAAAACTCTCTTTAAAAGAGACCTTATTATATTTTCTTTCGTATTGTTTCCTTGAAAGATTCTAACTTTCGGATGATCATTCCGCTTGACTTTTCAACCGACGTAAACGTAGCCCACAGCGAACCCAGGCGTCAAAAACCTATCTGCATGCTGACCAATTTAAGACACCAAACATCTGATGAAATTTATATTGTTAGAGATGAAAGACGCTTTGAAACTCATGATTTGGTGTGTTAATATTTTTTTCTTTATAATTGTTCCAGGAAAAACGCCCCCACATCACCTAAAAATTTAACCACCTTCCCTCTAGCTGTCAATCCAGTCCACGCAAAGGCAAAAGGTGAAGCAGAGCTTCCTTCCTATTTTCCTTGCTGTTTCGCCACTCCTCATCAATTCGGTTCCTCGGCGAAAAATTTACCACAGCGTGAAAAATTCTGTGATTCCCGATAAAAAATACTTTCCCACCTCCTTAAAGGAGAAGGTATTCGATAAACACTTGTACTAATAATATCACTTTCAATATTTTTGCTACTGATTTCTCACCTCTGAACATATTGTAAGGCTCGTATT
This sequence comes from Pavona decussata, assembly GCF_977016875.1. NCBI lineage: Eukaryota > Metazoa > Cnidaria > Anthozoa > Scleractinia > Agariciidae > Pavona > Pavona decussata. The sequence goes on from NW_028145642.1 coordinate 2,066,316, forward strand.
GTACGTCAGAAGCGAGACCAAAATCAATGATTTTGATCTCGTTAGTTTCCATGTCAAACAAGATGTTCTCTGGCTTAAGGTCGCGATGAACGACACCATTTTCTTCGCAGCAGACTGTAGCTTCTACGATCTGTGTGAAGTATCGTCGAGCTTGGTTCTCTGTAAACACTGTCTTGAAGAGCATGTGACCCAAATCCTCGCACATTTTTGGTCTTTCCATTACAAAAACGTAATAATCGCATACTGTAAAACATTCGTAGATCTTAATCACGTGACGGTGTTGTGCCTTGTGTAAAAAATAAGCCTCGGCTGGTATTCGTTGGCCATTAAACTGTAACAAGGAAAAAATCCGGAAGTAGAATTCAGAGGCCTTGTTGAAACCTTAGATGAGATTATAACAGTTGCCGCGAATTTCAGGCCTGAAAGAGAAAAATCTCGGACGCAGCATGCATTTTCCCTAAATATAATTTAAAATATCTATGGTTGGGACCGTGTGGCATCATGATAAACGATAATGTCTTTTCAGTTTACTTGCCTTTTAACTTCGCTATTCTGTGCATTCGTAAAGGATCGAAGAAATTACCAGCTGTGAAAGTTTAAGGCAAATTGCTTTTCTAATTTTTTGGCGATTTTGGGAAAAATCTTTGCCATCCGCAGTTAAAGTTGGTCCTGCAAAAATACTCACAGAACTCAAGCTCCAAAACCATGGTTCCGGTAATAACTCAGTCAGTATTCCATTGAGTAATTATGATGCCACAGCTTTGCTCGTTAAGTTTAGGACTTACCTGCTTAAACTCTTTAACAGAATTTTTTTGACAAATTTGATTGCCACCTGGAGAAGAAGGGAATTTAAATATCAGTAAATATCAGACCATTATTAGTAATCTTGTAACGAAGAGGTACCTGTTTTAACTCTTTCTATTACGTGTTAGTTCTTTGGAAATTAGAGACTTGTTTTCCGAACATTTTCTGGAAAATTTTTACATTCTTTCTGTTGATGGTGTTAAGCTTGTGTCGACTTTCTTATTCTTGTAATGTTTCTCGTTTTTTCACTCAAAATCTTACCAGCTAAGTGCTGGTCTTGTTCCTCATACTAATTCTCCTAGTCCCAATACTTACCGGCAAATTGTCTGTCTTTCGTGTGGCCGAAATAACTTGGCCAAATCCTCCACGACCGATCACATGTCCCAGATGATAGTCTGCCAGATTATCTGCACACCACGAAAAAAAACAAAACAAAACAAAAACGTGTTTTACAAACTTACTTCGTCAACCTCGTATTTAGAGCATAGATTGTATCGTCCCGAAGCCGCAGGGATACAAAACGGTTTGAATCTGCGAAGATAGGCCTTTCTTATTAAGTATCATAAAAGGTAAGGAGAATTTAGCTGTTGATTACTGTGTGTGGACAACCAGCTTCAAGCCTAATAAAGCGTAGGTTACGAAGCGGTCAGCGAAGGCACAATCCTTAAAGTTATTATATTTTATGGATAAAGGCCGATATATTTGTGTTTTAAAAAAGTTAATTCTAATTACCTTCCACACTGATCTGCTTTAATAATTCTGGCCGATTATATTTTTCCTGTTCTTCAGAAGGAGATGAACTTGAGCCACTTGAAATGAAAAAATGCTCGTCTGGTTCTTTTCTGTTCTCATCAAACGTGTTCTTCACCTAAATGAAAGGAATTAGAAAAATCAGTATCAAAATGATTTTGTTCCTGTAAAACTAAGGAAATGTGGATCAGTTTTAGGGATGTACAATCTCGTGATAACCTGATAATACTAAGAACGAAAGAGAGTGAGGTCCGTACAAGTAACACGGTCTCCTTGTTGGGAAAAACTGCCGTTCTTTTTTCAGTTGTTGTTGCAAGTCTCTTAACCAAAAGTTCCGCAAAACGTTTTGAAGAATGATGCCGAATTTAAAATGCTGGAGCGCGATTTCCAAATTCTTTTCTCGTAAACCTTTTGAAACTTCTCTTCGTCGCATCGAGAAAAAGCTTGTGATTGGTTAGAAATTTCGCGGGTTGTTTTTGTTGGAATACACAGTACGAAGTTAAAATTATTCAAAGTGGTAAGAATCGTTGATTATTTAATAAATGGACCGTCAAATGCAGGTAGCTTAAGGCTTTATAATCAATGTAATAGAAAAAGAAAAAAGTAACGTTTTTTAAAACTGTTAAATTTACTCCGGTAAAAGTCTTTTTTCGAACTTTCTCTGTGCGCGCCCGCTTTATGATTCAATTAAGCTTACGGAGGTTTCGTTATTTCTTTATTTGATTTTTTTTTCAACTTCTGGCAACAATACAAACCCTTTGAACTTGCTTTATTTTGAGAAAAGATCGGTAAATTGATATATTTTTCTGCAATTAAAATTATTCATTACACTTACAAAATCGTGCGCAATAGTGCGCAATACTTCATGCTGTTTCAAAATTTCAGTTAGTTTTATAACACTGATTTCGTTATTTTTCTTGCTCAATCCGGAATTTTTTTTTAGTTTTGGTATAAGACAACCGTATGAGGGGACAAAAACAACCCGTGGTACGTCTCAAAAGAGATAAGTGTTAGTAACTCACCGTGTGGAACGCTTGACATTTTGTAACTCTGGGTTTGCTCTCCCTCAAGTTGGCGATTTTGTCATGCTCTAAACGCAGACACTTGTTCTGATTTCTGCTGGACGTTTGGCAGATCTGATTCAAATTGTGGTTACATTCGTCTGACATAGTTTTGTCATCCAAAGAATTGCGAAAAAAATACATTCCGAAAATTTTCCACTTTGTACAGCACACGCAATGTGTATGTAACTGATTGCTGTTATGTTGCTATGGTGAATTTCCATTTGTCTATTGTGACATGTACAACTTTTGGATTGTTTTCCGCGCGCTTGTTACCACGTGACCACTGCCAAAACAACAACAACAACAACAACAACAACAAAACAAAAATTATCTATGGATAAATCGTTTTTACGGTGGGATGTCAGATGGAACCGTCTTTCACTTGTTTTTTTTTTTCGGGGGGGGGAGGGGTGGGGGGAGGAGGAGCGGGGGACAACAAACCGCGTATTTCATCAAGGAGCATGGGTACTAGTGTGCCGAGGCAAATGGTAAAGGTAAAGTGATATTCCGATAATTCCAGTAAAAATGGGAAACAGAGGAATGCCTCTGAAATTTTTGGTTCAAACCGGGTTGTAATGAAATTGCTAAGCGTGGATTAAAGGAAAATTTCGCGGACTAGAGGAGGAGCTTCGGACGCAACCTCGTACCCATGGTTTTTCCCTTGCTTCGGACGTACTGCACTTTTTCCGTTCCGACCGGTAAGATAGGCCTTATCACGGTTTTCGACGCCATTTTGACGAGTAGGCAAACACGTCTGAAATAACAGTGTTTGTATGGAAATCCGATGTCAAATAATTTTCAAAAAACAGCGCTTCTGAGAGAGAGCGATGGAACTAAAACTTACTGGAATCGCGCTAAATCGCCCTAAAAACCACATAGGAGGCAAGAAATACACAAGAGAAGTAAAATGGGTGATTTGTATTTAAAAATTCGTTCATATTTTTAGCCTCTAAAATAAACCGTTTTTCTCCCATACAAATCCTTATATTTTTCAACCGTTGCGTAACTAGCGCTCATATTTCGAGCTTGGGCTACCTGTGCTAACTCGAACAGATTTTCGTGTTCTACTGTAAATGTAAACAATCCGGAATGAACAAGTAAAAAATTCAATGTTGCGAATATAACGTACTATCTGCCGGTCGAAATTTCTGCTGTACATAATATACATGGGCTCCTATGTTACGATCTTCGGGCAATCAAGAATTTCAAACTGCTGGTGTTCTCACAACAGGAATCTTTGGACTGTTTGGATTGTAAGGCTTCACGTCGCGGAGTGTAACATGAACTCAGAATTGCGAAAATCTGCTGGCTCAGACATCAAGCGATTGCAGGAAATGGTGAAGCGTTTGGAGGAACAAAATGCACAACTGAAGAACACCGATTTTACCTCGAGCCGGCGGACTCCCAACAACAAGGCTATGGGTGAAGGAAATGTTGTAAAGGTCAAGCTAAGTTTGGATGATGTCCCGCTATTGGATTTGAATACAGTGGTTGAAGAAGATGAAGATACATGGCAAGTAAATGATTTGTTCTCTAAACTGATTACGTTAGAATGTCGATGAAGTGTTCTCGAACACTGAAGGGCGCCAACAATTAAGTAGGAAATGTTGAAAATACTCAAGAGATTTAGCACTAACTACCGAGTAACTTACACTCAACCCATAAAGGTTAGCCTTTAGTTAATCACAGAATTAACAGAATAATATAAACAAGACTTAAATGTGATTGAAACATTGGACATATTTCTCTTTAACCAACGCCATCTTTCATGGCCCGGCCGGCTCCCGAGAAAACATGATGACTTCAGATCCAAGTTAAATCGTTCCTCTTCAATTCTAAATTGGACACTGTAGTGAGTGTTGTGAAGGAATCATACATCCCGCACAAATTTCATACCATTCAACTAAGTCCTTTGAGGCATATGAATCATTTTGATTTGTATGAGCAGGGAATTTAAAATGTACATTTTAAATTTACCACTTAAAATGAATATACATAAGCTCAAGGTTAGGTCATGTAGTTTGCTAGAAAATGAAATTTGTCATTTTGAAAGGAAAACTTCCTGTGCTCGTTGCCCGGGGTAGCAAATCGATAAAATTCGATATCGAAAAACCGTTGATAAATCAATATCAATCAATAAATTGAGGTTAAACGTTATCGATTTTATTGATCAATAAAAATCGATACTCACATGTTGGTGAAGTTTCAACGTTATCAATTTTAATGGATTTATCGATCATTATAGAATCAGTTGAAATTTGGTATTAATTTGTTAGTTGGTTTGGCTTTAAAAGCTATGTTTGTAGAGGTAAGTTTGATTGTGACTCTAATTACGCAGATTTAGAAGGTGCAAGCAAAAACCCCATAACATAGGGCGCCTTCAATTTTTCAGAACTGGCCGCGCCAAACTGTTGAATTCGTAAAGGGAATGTAGGGTACCAACTTGAAGGATACGGTTTATGCTAGCCCTTGGAATTTCTTCACTGAATACCTACATGCATGCAAGTTTCGGAGTGACAATTTTTGACCAGATTTTGCAAGCTCATTTATATCCGTTGTTGATTTCATTTTGATAAATTGTAAGATAAACTAGTATCAATAAATTTGATATTTATATATAACGCTAATTGAAAAAATTGATAGTTATCGATTACTCACAACAAACCCTTTTATCGAATATTATCAATATTTTCCAATATGATTAACTTACATTTCTATCGATTTTTATCAAAATATCATTGATTATCGATTTTATTGATTTGCTACCCCAGGTCGTTGCTACTTTTGAGGGAGCCAATCCATCTAATAGTAAGGCACTGTAAAATTGTAATTTTCAACTACCAACATCCTTGCTTTCATTGGTGTTGGTAATTTCAGATGCAAGGCATAAAATGTTTCCTCTTTAGATAACCAATCTATTCTAGCATGTCATACTGACCAAAGTGGCCAAAAACTATACCCTGCTCAGCCATCTCAAATGTATGTGTCAGCAGCCATTTCCTCCTTCCCTTTCTTTGGTTAATTATTTAATGCCAATGTACTGAATTCTTTTTTTAACAGCTTTATTAACTAATTTCTTTATTATTTCTTTATTATTTATCATTTATCAATTCCTTAGTAGACCAGGTATGTACTTCCTTGAGCAATGCCATCACTGACTATATTCAGGGCCAATATACGTGATTATAGAGCTAGAACTCAGATTAGGCTTTGCTTGTTCTTTTTATCACTGGAAAGGAAATTTTTTTTAACATAATGAATGAATGAATGAAACTATATTTAACCCTCTGATCTGGTTGAGGCTGTTTAGGCCTCTAGCAAAATACATGCTCATGTGCTGAAAAAGAAACTAATAATATGTGAAGATAATGAAGACAAATTCCATTTTGTAGTGTACATAGTTATATTTTTGATCCAAGCCCACTTTTATGGTGCTAGTTGGTTTGTATGGCCACCTCCGAAACAAACCTGATGTGACAAGGAAGGGTTTTAAGATGTCAGGAATAGTGGAGGCTGTCACTAAGGAACTAGAACCAGAAGATCCTTTTCCAGATCTTGTCACAGATCATTAAGCCATTTTGAGTTCCAAAGCTCTTAGTTTCCTTTATGGAGCGAACTCTAGTTGAGACACGGCTTGATAGAATTTGAATGAGTTACTTTCTTGTCAGTGTATCGGTAAAACCTTGAGGGTGCAGTAAAACAGCATCTGTGAAAATTATTTTCACAGATGCTGTTTCAGTCTAATTTGTGTTTTGTAGGCATAAATTTAGTTAAGCTATGTTTCAGCAAAGTGTCCAAATTTTTTTGTCCGAAATTTGTCCGAAATGAGATCCAAAAAAATTAGTGTCCAAAAATTAACAACCCAAGGTAAAGTATCCAAAATTTTAATGGTTGAAATTTTTTGCAAGTAATGTATGTGTACTCATCAAAACTGCATGCATTTAATTTCCTAACTTAGAATATATTATGAGTGTTGCATTTGAAGGACTGTTACCTGGCAGTTGCCTGCAGAAATGTAATGTTATTAATCAAATTTTAAAGGGAAACTAACAGAAAATTAGTCCTGAAACAGAAGCACTACATGTACACTGTTTTTCTTGTTCACCAGTAAATAATTTCATGCAAACATACATCACTTACACTGGTACTTTGAGTTTAAAGCCTTCTAGGCAAATTATTAGACCAAAGTTGGAAAAACAGGATTAACAGACAAGATATAAATATGGTGAAAGGAAATTGTTTGTTAACGAATTAGAAAAATAAATGTGAGGTTTGTCTTTGATGGCGACTTCTATCCTGTATTTTGAATGGTGATATATGATTATTAATGTTTATTCCATCCTTATTGTAGCCAGAAGATACTGTACATTACAAGAGGGATACTATATTCTGTACTCTATAATTTGGGTAGCACTCCAGTAAATCCCTTAATGCAATTAATACATGTTAACAAAACGATACATAATGTATGTAATTTAATAGATACATGCATACATGTATATAAAATATTAACATATTAACTTGGATAGATAAATAGCATGCACAAACAAGTGTTAATCATTACTAGTGGCCATTTAACTCTGTGGAGACCCTTTGGTTTTAATGGTGTTTTTTCATGAAGGAATAAAAGGGAGTTGGAGCAAAAAAAAAGTATTATTGGACAAGAACTATAACATGGGAATACCTAGTCCTTTTACCCTTTCTTATGAAGGGACATAATTTTATTAATCAAGCATAATGACCATAAAGATTTCCTTCTGAAAATCTGTGACAGTCTAACGTCAGAGCCATGTTATTGAGCACTAGTCCAGGAACTGTAACAGTGGATTGTGTTACAAGTTCATTATAGTGTATGTTACGAAAAATTGTTGCGTGACCGTATGCTAATTTAGTCTAGAATATTCTCGCATATTTAATTAGTTTTGCATCATAGTGACTAAGCAGTTTCTGAAGCCGTTTACGTATGATCCCGTAAATAGATTTATATTGTAATGTTACTTTATTTAGTTGCGCCGGAAAGTTCTAGAATCTTACGCTCATTAGTATATAAGGAAATCGGTTTAGCTTTTAGAGAGGTTGTTGTTTATGAGAAGAGAGTACGTGTTTATTGAAGTGTGACAAAGGTCACGTGTAAAGTTTGGCAGAGGCCGTGTTTATTGAAGTGTGACAGAGGTCGCGTGTATATTTGGCAGAGGCCGTGTTTAATCAAGTGTGACAGAGGTCGAACTGTAATTTACAAGCCTAGCGTGTGCTTGTTGTGAAGTTTTGTGTTGAATTTGCTACGCTCATTTGGAATAAATAACCTTGTTGTTGTTCCGACAACCCTGCGTTCTGTTTAGACTACGAACTATTCGCCACTCACAAAACGAACTCGTGACATTGGGGGCCTGTCGCTGGAGAGTGGAATTCAAGGAACTGTTTGTTGTCTACCGATAACCAGGAAAGGATCGCAACTCGGAAGGAAGTAACTGTGCCGTGGAAACAAGTGGTAGCAAGTGAAAGAGCCTTGGAATTCTAACGCTGTCAAATGGAGAAACTTATGCAACTTGGTAAGGAGTTTGGACTGGAAGGTGAAAAGCTACTCGAATTTGTGCGTGAACAACAGAAGTTGGAAGAAGAGAAAGAAGAAAAACAAAGACGTGAGGAAGAAGAGAGAGCAGAAAAACAAAGGCAGTTAGTAAAGGAGCAGAAGCTCGAGGAAGAAGAGAGAGCAGAAAGGCAAAGACGTGAGGAAGAAGAGAAAGCAGAAAGGCAAAGACGTGAGGAAGAAGAGAAAGCAGAAAGGCAGAGACGTGAGGAAGAAGAGAGGGAAGAGAGACGCAGACGCCAGGATGAAGAAAGGGAAGCGAGACGTCAGGAAAGAGAAATTAGGAAATTACAACATGAAGCTGACCTCATGAGACAGAAGGAAATTGCTGAGGCCGCCAAGAGAGAACATGAGTTAGAACTTGCTAGGTTAGCAGCAACGAATGGTGATGGTCGTACCACAGAGAGAGATGATAGAGCTAAAGCGCCGAAACTTCCAGCGTTCGTGGATGGTAAAGATGATTTGGACGCATATTTGCAGAGGTTCGAGAGATTTGCAGATACAGCCAAGTGGCATAGAACTGGATGGGCATCAAAGCTCAGTGCTCTGTTGTCTGGACGAGCACTCGAAGTGTACTCCCGCTTATCTGAAGAAGCAGCTAGAGATTACGGTAAAGTCAAGATTGCGCTGATGAAGAGATATGATCTCACAGAAGACGGCTATCGTCGTAAATTCAGAGCGTCTAAGCCGGAAGTTGACGAAAGTCCGGACCAGTTTATCGTGCGACTGGACAGGTACCTGTTACGGTGGCTAGAGCTTTCGGATACTGAGCGAACCTTTGACGGTCTAAAGGACTTGATAGTGAAAGAACAGTTTATTGACTCCTGCCCTAAGGATTTGGCCATTCACCTACGAGAAAGGGCACCTGAGACCCTAGCACAGATTGCGAAGATCGCTGACCAGTACTTAGAGGCCCATGGTAAGCATTTGTTTAGCCCAGTGAGCAGGAAGCCGGTATTACCGCCTGAGAGGGAGGAAGCCAAGAACACACAGTCTAATTCAACAGCCCTCCAGTGCTTTAGGTGTAACGCTCGTGGTCATAGAGCCGCCAACTGCCCAACCATAGGAAAAAGGTGTTTTCTGTGTGGCAAGCAAGGACACGAAGCTAGAAACTGTCGATCAGGTGGACGGAGATCAGGAGGACAAAGTAAGGATGGTAACCCTGTGCAACGTGGTCAAGTGAGCGCCAGTTGCCTAGTTCAGCAGACTGAGAGTAAACCCTCAGCGGAAGAAGTTAAGTCCTGTATTAAAGATGAGAAGCTGCTGTTAGCCTGTGGTAAGAAGATTCCATTATTGAGTAGTGCCTGTGTTGAACCTTTGTCTGGAGTGAGAAGTAAAATGCCTGTAGTGAAAGGTAGAGTTGGAGAGAAGTCTGTTGATGTCCTGAGAGACACTGGCTGTAGCGGAATAGTTGTAAAGAAGGATCTTGTGTCTGAGGATCAGTTCACTGGCGACTTTAATGTTATGCTGCTCATCGACAACACGGCAAGGAAAGTGCCCATTGCAAAGATTGACGTTGATACACCTTATCTCAAGGGCCAAGTGGAAGCGCAGTGTCTTCCCGATGCTGTTTATGATTTAATTGTTGGTAATGTACCAGGCGCGAGAGCTGCTGACGACCCAGATCCAAGCTGGCAAGATCATGTGCAAGAGGCGTGTGCTGTAACCACGAGAGGTCAAGCAAAGAAGGCCGGAGAACGTATCCCATTGAAGGTACCGAGTACGAAAGAAAGTCCTGTAGTTGATAGAGAAAAGCTCAAACAAATGCAAAATGATGACGAGAGCTTACAAAAATATTGGGAGCGAAATGATGTAGTTGTGAGAGGCCAGGCTGAGATTTCATTTGAAGTGAAAGGTGGAGTTTTGTACCGCGTCTACAAACACCCTTACGTGAATAATGGTAAACCCCTGAAGCAAGTTATGGTTCCTGTGCAGCTGAGAAGTCGGATCATGGAACTAGCTCACGGATCGCTCATGGGAGGTCACATGGGAATAAAGAAGACGGCTGATAAGATTCAAAGCGCATTCTATTGGCCAGGTATTCAAGGGGACGTGACTCGTTACTGCAAGTCATGTGATGTATGGCAGAAGACGGTTAACAAGGGTTCTGTAGCGAAGGTTCCCCTGGAGAAGATGCCATTAATTGACAAGCCGTTCAAGAGAGTAGCAATCGATCTGGTTGGGCCTATTAGCCCCCCGAGTGAAGACGGTCATAGATACATATTGACGTTGGTCGACTTTGCAACCCGTTATCCTGAAGCTGTCCCGCTCAAAAACATTGATACGGAGACTGTGGCGGAAGCGTTGGTGGATATCTTTAGTCGTTTAGGAGTGCCTGAAGAGATCTTGAGTGACCTCGGCACGCAATTTGTATCTGAGTGTATGAAGGAAGTGACACGGTTGTTGAGCATTAAACAGCTCACTACGACTCCTTATCACCCTATGTGTAATGGCCTGACGGAGAAGTTTAATGGAACCATGAAGAGTATGTTAAAGAGATTGTGCAGCGAGCAGCCGAGACAGTGGAATCGTTATATCAACGCTTTATTGTTTGCATATCGTGAAGTTCCTCAGGAGTCTACTGGTTTCTCGCCGTTTGAGTTGCTGTATGGAAGAGCTGTCAGAGGGCCGATGTTTATTCTTAAAGAGCTCTGGACGAAAGAGTTGGAGGAACCTGAAGTAAAGAACAGCTACCAGTATGTGTTTGAGCTACGTGAGAAGCTGGAAGATACTCTCAAGCTTGCGCATACTGAACTTCAGAAAGCCCAGCACAAAGGCAAGCATTACTACGATCGTAAGGCTAAAGTCAGAAGGTTTGCACAAGGAGATAAAGTATTAATACTGCTACCGACCGACCATAACAAGCTTCTAATGCAGTGGAAAGGTCCATTTGAGGTCAGTGCAGTAGTGGGTCTCAACGATTATAAAGTGTGTGTCAAAGGAAAGGAGAGAGTTTACCATGCCAACCTACTAAAGAAGTATTTTGAACGAGAGGATTCTATACCCGTTGGAGCAGTGGCTGTCGAAGTGAACGCTGACACTAGTAAGAGCGGACATGCTGAAAGTGAAGCAGAAGAAGTTGATCCTGTGGATGGTGTTGATTTTTTAGAAATTGGTGGATATGTCGCTAAAGAGTCAATCAAAGATGTGGCTACTGGAGATAACCTTACTGATGAGCAAAGAGCAGAGTTCAAAGACCTTGCAAGTCAGTTTCAAAGCTTGTTTACAGAAGCTCCAGGTACTACAAGTTTGGCTCAGCATCATATAAAACTTACATCCGATCAACCAGTCAGATCAAGACCTTACCCAGTACCGTATAGCCTGAGAGAATCGCTGAAGAAGGATATTACAGACATGATGAAGATGGGAGTTATAAGAGAGTCAAGTTCACCATATGCCTCATCTGTCGTGGTTGTTAAGAAAAAAGACAACACAAATAGGATATGCGTGGACTACCGGAAGTTGAACAAATTAACTGTGTTTGACCCTGAACCTATGCCGACTGCCGAGCATTTGTTCCAGAAGTTGAATGGTGACAAGTATTTCACAAGAATTGATTTGAGTAAGGGCTACTGGCAAATTTCTATACCTGAGGAAGACATACCGAAGACCGCTTTTGTGACGCCTGACGGATCATATGAATTCCTGAAGATGCCGTTTGGTATGATCAACTCCGCAGCGACCTTAAAGAGAGCCATGAAGAAGCTATTGCATGGAATGGATAACGTAGAGTTTTACTGGGATGATATTTTGGTTCACACCCGTACGTGGGAAGAACACATCAAGATACTACAAGAGTTGTTTACACGATTATTAGCAGCCGGAATGACCATAAGACCGACTAAATGTCTTTTTGGAGTTAACGCTGTTGACTTTCTCGGTCACCGTTTGGAGGGAGGTTTAATTGGTCTTCATCAAGACAACGTGACAAAGATTAGAGATGCTCCAAGACCTACTACAAAGAAGCAGATAAGATCGTTCATGGGTTTAGCCGGATATTATCGAGATTTTATTCCCAACTTCGCAGCCTTAGCTGCCCCGCTGACAGACCTCACGCGCAAAGGTCAACCGAACAAAGTCGAATGGGGCGAGGCACAAGAGAAAGCCTATCAGAGTATTAAGGCCCTCCTCACAAAAGAACCAATCCTGCGGCTGCCAGATCCAGAGAAAACCTACTTTCTGCGGACTGATGCCTCCGACAGTGGTATTGGTGCTGTACTAATGCAGGAACATGATGGCAAGCTGTTCCCCGTTTGCTACGGTAGCAAGAAATTATCAAGTGCGGAGCGTAATTACTCAACCATTGAGAAAGAGTGTTTAGCCATTGTGTGGGGATTCAAAAGGTTTCACCTGTATTTATACGGAGTTCCCTTTGTACTGCAAACTGATCACGAACCACTGAAGTATATCAACAGTGCGAAGTTCGCTAATGGACGGCTCATGCGTTGGGCTATGTTTCTTCAGAGCTACAACTTTAGAGTTGAGGCTATCAAGGGATCCGAGAATGTAGGAGCAGATTATCTGAGCAGAGTAGAGGAATAACTTTAGAGACATTGGACTACCTCCTCTCTTTGCACAATTTAATTAATTTTTCGTCGTTAGTAGAAATTTAAGAAATTTCTTCTCAAGAGGGGGTTATGTTACGAAAAATTGTTGCGTGACCGTATGCTAATTTAGTCTAGAATATTCTCGCATATTTAATTAGTTTTGCATCATAGTGACTAAGCAGTTTCTGAAGCCGTTTACGTATGATCCCGTAAATAGATTTATATTGTAATGTTACTTTATTTAGTTGCGCCGGAAAGTTCTAGAATCTTACGCTCATTAGTATATAAGGAAATCGGTTTAGCTTTTAGAGAGGTTGTTGTTTATGAGAAGAGAGTACGTGTTTATTGAAGTGTGACAAAGGTCACGTGTAAAGTTTGGCAGAGGCCGTGTTTATTGAAGTGTGACAGAGGTCGCGTGTATATTTGGCAGAGGCCGTGTTTAATCAAGTGTGACAGAGGTCGAACTGTAATTTACAAGCCTAGCGTGTGCTTGTTGTGAAGTTTTGTGTTGAATTTGCTACGCTCATTTGGAATAAATAACCTTGTTGTTGTTCCGACAACCCTGCGTTCTGTTTAGACTACGAACTATTCGCCACTCACAAAACGAACTCGTAACAGTGTATTTTACTTCTTAAATAGGTTATATGTGTCTCCGAATCATCCTCCATCTGCAGAACAGAAAAGGATTAGTCCTTACAAATATTTGAAAGATAACTTGGACATACCAGAATTAAATAAGGTCAGGGGATCTCTTCTGGCAAAACTGGAGTCAATTGCTGCACAAGAAGGTGAGCTTCAATTCACATGTACATGTACTGAATGTGCTAACTAACGAGTGTGTACCCAGTAGTGAATACTGTCATGCAGTGCCAGTGTCTTGGGATTTTTCTTTTTTTAAACAACTTGGCCTTTACCTTTATTGAGTTTGCAAAGAAAATCAAGTCACAAGTGGGATTTTTTTGAGTGGGTTGTTTGTGGGGTTCATGTACTTTAGGAAGCGTAGCCGGATTTACTTGTGCACAATGTAACTATTTAACCCCATACCTAAGGTAGTATTGGTACACATGAAGCACTGGAGGTTTCCAAAAATTTTCACATTTTTTCGAAACATTCCCTAAGGAAATGCAAACATTTTAGACAATGTTACATTTTTTCCATTGATTGTTGATAGTTGCAAGATTTCTTTTTATTTCCTGTAATCAAAGACTGCTGAATATTTCCAAGGATCAAAGGAATTAAGATTTTTTGGCTATCAAATAAAGTTAGTGCTGATTGTTTTACCATGTTTAAATACGTTTTTCATGTTTATGTAAATTTAAAGCCCAAACCACCAGACGAGTTCAATTTGTTGTCTGTACAGTAGCTAAAAATAAATTAATACATGTATGGTGGTAAATTTTACGAAGCTATCACTGAATACAAATGGTAAGGATTTTTCAGATAAAATCAATAAGTCGTTAACCTTCTGATTGGTTGGTTAATCTTCACAGCTTACTTGATAAATGTCTACATACCACTGAGTTTTGTTAGTTAGGGCTGATAACTTTATTTGACTTGACATGTACCATTATGCATTAATTATTTTAAGCAGAAATGTTTACTACAAGCAATAGGAAACATGAGTGTGGAAGGCAGTGTGTACATGCATGTGTGACATGGATGTAAATGTATCAGTTAAGACCAACAAGCATGAGTCAGAATTGTCCATGCCAGTTGGCAGGTATTAGCTAAATAAAAGCTCATGATTAGAACTTGTTTCTTTTACAGAAGCTCTGTCTAGATCTCCTCCCCATGCCTCAGTGGATGGTCTCCATCGCCGTCATTCAGCTACTGGCGATGACAGTCAGTACAGGCTTCATTGTTTGAATATTTTAGTCCTTTAAAGGACATTATTTATTAATATAACAAAACCTTTCCCTTTGAAATCAATAATTGCCTCTCAGTTGCTCCTGGCTGAACATACATGAGGAGAGAACAGCTGTCAATCCCTCTTGAAATTCCATTCTTGCGACGATATGATGTAAATCGCAAGTTTATAATTTCACATAATAAACTAAATGAAACCACCCACAATGTATAAATTAATATAATTTCTTTTCTTAATGGCAGAACGATAGACTTTCATGGTTTTGACTTGCATTCCTTGGAGAAAATTTGGTTAAAGTACCCCTAACGCCTTAAGTTTTTTTTAATTGAAATAAAACTCTTTTGTTTTTGATCATTTTGGCGAAAAATTTTTGGCCAGGCTAGAGATCTCATAAAATAGAACAAAGGTACATACATGTACAAAGTAATTAATTTTACTATTTACTTTTCTGGCCAAATGTTCAGAATCAGCATGCAGTCTATGAAATCTGACAAGGAATGTTATTAGGCTGAATTATCCCGGTTAATGTATAAAAATAAGTTAATTAATAAGTTAATTAACGCATTTTTTCTTTTATTATTTTAGTCTCACCATTTTTCTGTATACATTTTAGATTTGTTTATTCCATTTTGTACATCAAAGGCTGTAGTTTGACAGCTGAAGGTTCAGATTTCTTTTTTTAATAATTTTTGTAAAGAACATTAAATTAAAATAATATTTTGATATGTCTTATCCTGGCTATGCATCAATTTTTAATGTATTTTTTATTGGAATTTATTTTACCTTGCACTGTTTTTGCATTACTAGCTGTTATTTTCAAACTTAAATCAATTGTTCTATTTATTTAATAACACATTTCTAGGCTCAATTAACACTTCAGTACAGTTGAGTGATGATGATGACGATGAAGATATTCAGGTTAAACCACAAAGACGTGTTCCTCTTACTACTGCAAGCCACGATGATTCAGATCTGGTTGTAAAAGGTTGTTAATTCTTGCAAATTTGTAACATTTTTAGGCTTGAGTGACAGACAGAAAAATGAGTTAATAACTATCAGTAATCAAAGATTTTAGGTGACATGTTTGAAGGAAACATAAGAAATGGGCAAATACCATAAAGCAGCTGTTTGAGCAAGAAGGGAACATGACACTGTACAGTGGACTCCCAACAAACACTCAATGGAAACAGAAATTAGTTTGGGAATTAAAGCAGGAAATTCCAGAAAGCCAGAAGTAAATTATCGTAAACAGCCACCAAAGGGATATTAGTTTCTGTTCAAGAAAGAATATGGCTCAAAGATTGGAGGAATGTACTTTTAGTTCCAAGGCTTTGTATGTGTGTGTTTATTCCAACATGCCTGAACAAAAAATTAAGACCTTTGAAACAGGGTTGCTATTAGCAGCTGGCAGCAACTACAGTTAATACAACAACAACGGAACACATTGTTTTTTTATGGCCAGCTACACTGTGGCATTTTCCTTCTTGAGCCAGCTTCTCCAAAACCAATTTACACTGTACAATGACCCAACTACAAAATAATGCAAAACAATGTACTTTTTGTCAGTTTTTCATACAATTTAAAACAGGTTTAGCTCAATACAATGTAGATGTGAATCTGTAAGTTTAAGAATTCTGCCCACCCCCCCCCCCCACCCCCCCACTCCCCAACCACAAAAAAATGCCCACTGGTTTTGTTGTATTATGTGTTGTTGTTAGTGAGTGCATTAGTAAGTACATCACCTTGTTAATGGTGACATTGATTGACAACTGTTTAACTTTTATGACAGGACCACTAAGGAGAAGAGGAGGTCCTGCCAAGCCAATGACAGGTTATAATGAACACCTTAAATTTTATTAATACTTTTGTATAATGTTTTTAATGAAGATAAAACAAAGGAAAATAAAAGTGGAACCATTTAGGATAATAGTGAACCACAACATAAATACTTGTACTATATGCGTCATGCATACTCAAGATTTTCCATGTCCTCAAAAACCAACATTTCCAAATTCTAGTCAAATCTGGATAGTACTCTAAGTCAATGAGCTCAATGCTAGATATCACTGATGCAAATTAAAATAATGTTATTTACTTTGGGGCAGTGCTGTCAATAAGTTTTGAAGTAGACGTCCCAACTGAGAAAGTAGGCGGCAGCCTACTTTTCGAGTGCCAAAGGCGCGAGCCTCCTAGGGGGGTCTGGGGGCATACCCCCCAGAAAATTTTAAAAATTTAGATGCTTGGAAATGCTATTTTCAACGTTTTCCAGACTGTATTTGGGCCTTTATAAGAACAATCAAAATTAAGACTATATTAACCATATTCTAAGCATTCTTTTCATCAAAATCTCAATCACTGGGTTTACCATTTTAGGAAAGAGTGAAATAATAAATCTTCAACTGCTTATTCAAAAAAATACATTCAATGTTTTAAGTTCATGTTGTCCTTTTGACTTTGCCCTTTGGCGACCTGGTGTACACTAATTGGTAACAATACTGAAGTTAAAGTAAGTTGTCCATATCAGATTCATATAAATTATGCACTGTCTTCTTACATGCAAAAGCCTGGGATCTAGTCCTGTGAAAATGTCCCAGGCATTCCACGACGCTTCGATCACCTCGATCTGCTTCAACTTTTTATACTTCCACCGAAAGCGGGCGAAAGGTTAACACGTTTAAAACTCCTGAAATGTGCCTTTACTTAGACCCAGACGTTTGAACTGGATGTTTTACAATTATTTTTGCGTGATCTTTTCATTATTTTAAGCCGGTTTCTTGCTGGATCCTGTTCTCTGAAAATGTCGCAGGCGTTCCACGACCCTTCGATCAATTTCCATCGCGCATGGCAAAGTAAACACGTTAAAAACTCCTGAAATGCGCCCTTATTTCGACTCAGACGTTTGAGGCGGATGTCTCACAATTATTTTTGTTGAATCTTTTCCTTATTTTAAGTTTCTTACCAAAATTAACAGTAAAGTGAGACGAAAGTAGCCGGCCGAAGATTGGCCAGTAGCCGGCTGTTTTGGCCGGTTACCGGCCCTTATTGACAGCACTGTTTGGGGTGTATTGTTTATTTCACTAGGCCATTTTTCGAGTTGCTGTGAACCTCATTGTGAAAGCGAGGCTAAGTGCAAAGCTTTTCATATGAAAATTAGTTTTGTTTGCATATGAATGAAAACTAATTTTCATAACAAAAACTTTGCACTTAGCCTCGCTTTTAAAATGAGGTTCAAAGTAACTCAGAAATGGCCTATCTATTATTTATGTTGCATTGGTGTTGGTGTTTGGAGTTGCTTCGCATTGAATTGAATGGAAAATATCTGTTTTGTTTTATTGTAAAAAAGCATCGCACACACACTGATGCTTCATCTAATGACCTTGCAGGTTCTCAGAGCCCCAGAGCAGTTGTTGTTGATGATGACGATGACAGCGATGATGATAATATCCGACGCACACCACAGAGGCGTGTCCCTGCTGTTCCAACTTTTAACTCCCCAAACTTGGATGACTCCAGCCTTGTAGTAAAAGGTATCTGAAAAATTAATAGAATCATGCTCTAGTTAACATCTAACTACTTATTGTTTGCTATTAAAGTAGTGCCCCTTTGATCCAGGCAGTGTTTAGAGTAATCAACATGTTGTTTTTGACCTTTTTAGTGAGTGAGGTGTGATTGCAAAGATTACTTGAAAATCTCTGCTTTTCTGACTGACTTTGAATGGCAGGATAGCGATTAATTGCAGTGTGTGAGCTTACACCTCCATAGGATTCTCGCTATGCATAAAAAATTCTCAGAAAATCTAAATGATTTGTCTTTGATGGTGATTTAATTTCTTATAGTGCCAAGAACAACCGCCGGTTATGCGTGACTGCTTGAATGTTAGTGTTCAGTAATGTTGAGTGAATGAGAATGATGTATTTTTCAGTAAGGCGTCGTTCACACTTGGTGCCCGGGCACTGTGCCCAGGTACCGGTATGAAACTGTGCGTTGTTCAAACTTCGGTGCCCTGTTTTGAATCCGTGTTCACAATCGGTGCCCAGTACCTTGTCAGGACATTTAAACTTTCGTGTATTTCACGATCGCGATGTATCGAAGGCGCATGCATTTCTTAAATGTACAAATAAGCATGTTATATGCTGTTTGTACCTTTTTGATGATGTTCTTCCACATGAGGAAATTACAAGATGACAGATACAAAGAAGAGAGACTAAATTTTGCCCGCACTTTTACAACCACCTGCCTTTCAGTTGCTTGCAAGTTGTGAGACTTTCTGTCAACAAAGGAACCCACCCACCCACCCGCCTTCCGCCATTTTGAAACTGAAGGGCAGGTATTTGTGGGTGAAATAACTGCTAGGAGCAGGGGTTTGTGGGTAAAGTTCTTGGGCACTCGCTAGAATCGTGTACAGACTTGTGCCCGTGCCCGATTCAGTGCCTAAGTACAAGGTCTCCACCTAGTACCTGTGCCCGAGCATCGTGCCCAATTATTGGCACAGGCACTAACAAAACGTTGTGTTCACATTGGTGCCCGTCAGGCACCGTGCCCAGGTACAGTGCCCGGGCACCAAGTGTGAACGAGGCCTAAGTGATACAGGCATACTTGATTACCTTCCGATAACTAGTTTGGATGCTCTGCCACTGAGTTACAGGTGATTGGTGGGAGGTAAGGCCATTAAACTAGGCTCATGGGACAAACATCCTACATACTGCTAGGATTGGAATGTCAATGTGTGGTATATGTGCAATGAAAGGAAATGTGATGGAATATCTTAAGCCTGGTGAATAAATGAGGTTGATGTATTATTCATTAAGTTACACAGGCATACTCTGAAAAAACATGTTGAGTGAGTAATTGTAAATCTTGTGATAGGTCCACTTAAAAGAAGAGGAGGCTCACCACACCCAAGAGCATCAATTGGTGAGTTTGCTGCATACAGTCATAAATACACATACAGTGAAACAATACTGAAGAGAACAGTGATGGGAAGCTGACAAGTTTGCCAATCTGCTGATTCCAGATTATCTACTTTAAGTGGTTGAAAAAAAAAATGTTCAATAATGGTGTTTGTTGAGTGCATTCTCTAAAATATTAATATTCTTATGTCCTTTACATGTTTGGTTTCACCCTGTGCATTCAAAAAGAATGATTGTATTTTTCAAATCACAGATATGATAATATGCACATTGTAAGAAATGGGCTGATTGTGAAGCCATTTCAACACACAATCGACAGTTAATTTTTGCACATAAAATGTGTCTAAGGAGGTCAACACAGGATTACTGCGAAACAAATCCTGTCATTAGTTAAAGAGAGGAGTCACACGAGTTGGTTGTGTACTGTACATCCTTACTATGGATGCAGTGTCATGCTATTTCATGTCCCAAGCTCACCCCCCAAAGTAGGAAATCTAAACATGTAAAGGGCTGGTAGCCTTTTCATTAACTTGCCTGAAGTTAACTCTCTTAGACGGCTGGTGATTTTTTTTTTCAGTTTCTTCACCAATTCTCTTTGCTTTCTCCAAAATGATGAAAATTGACATCACAGGAAGGGAAAAATTTGTATTTTTTTACCCACACACCATCAATGTCCTCCTAAAGAGTTAATTTTTTGTGAAATATTGGCACCAGTTATTTATTCAGTAGACCTATTTAGACAAAACATAACCACAAAAGATTTCTCTAGTGATTCGTCTTCATCATTTTTGAACAGCAGCAGGTCATGACTCAGGTCCTCACTGTCACAAAGTTTGACAAAAAATGTGAATTGTAGAAGTTTTTGCTACAAACGTCCTTAATTCTAGATAACAAGTCAGCACTCCTAAGCCTCAAGTACAGTGTGCACAAACTTACAGCAAATGACTGAGAATGCAACAGTGCTTAGTGGCACAGTGGATATGTAGTGCCATCGAATATTATAAACTTGCATAATTTTATGCGAATTGACATGTGTAGGTAACAGCTCAAGAAAAAGTATAATTTTAATATATTACTTTCAATATTATTGACAGATGCAGTTTCCTACGTGGATAATGACGATAGTAATGTCGTTATGCCACAAAGACGTACGCCAGTATCTCAAGATAATGAAGATCTTGTTGTCAAAGGTAAGGCTCCTGCATCATTGTTCCTTGATTTACAAAAAAGGCAGAAGAAACATTCAGAAGCAGGTCAGGTGAATGGATCAATTCAATTCAATTCAATTCAATTTATTAAAGCACATTTTTCACGAAGGTAAGGCAAGAATGCACTAGCCCGCAAATAGCATAGGCTAATCTAGGCGGGTAGTGCAGTTGATTAGTATATATTTACAGAATATAATTTAAAGATATACCAATAATTAATGTGTAATAAGTTAAGTAAAAAATAATGACTGTCTAAATTAAAATTAGGAAAGTTTCATATTAGCTAATCATACCACTGATATTTGAAGTTTTTAATCAGAGTGTTGACGTCAACATAAATATCCTCTTGATCAAGAAGTTTTAGTAATCTGGTCTGAAGGCATTTCTTAAAGGAGGCTGTAGTTTTTGCACGGAAAGATTCCGGTAATTCATTCCAGATTTTACAACCTTATCTCGAAAATGAGTGGCTCAGTTGTGTCAGCTTTGATCAGATGAATCATTAAAATCTGGTTCAGTGGCACAGTTTTTAGTAATCATTATTAATGCTTAGTATATTTATATTTCCTACATGTGCTTATTTTATGGGTTTCTTTTTAAGACAGTGAGTGTTTGATTTCTGGTACAGTCGAACCTCGATTATCCGGACTTTTCGATTATCCGGAATTTTTCCGATGGTCCCAATTTTTTCGTGAATATTAATTACTGTAGTTGTGATCTTGAAAACTAAAAGTCGTGAAAAGCCCAATAATCCTTTCAAAAGACTGTTGAAACAGCGTATTATCCTGTGCGCTTTTCAAAATTCGCAAGTGCGACGAGACAATACCTGAACTAAAAGTTTTTATTTGTAAATACGTACAGGCTGTGTAGATTTCATGATTAAAATGATGTTTTCTTTGCTGTAACCTTTTGTTTACATTTCTATCTCATTAATATTCATATTTTCGATTATCTGGACTCTCGATTATCCGGACTATTTACAGCTCTAGGTCCCGACAAGTCCGGATAATCGAGGTGCGACTGTATTATGTTGGTGCCTCCCGTATTAAAGTGATGGGGCTGCTCGTCAGAAAGTTTGAAAAGAACCGTTAAAAGGACTGTCATTTTGTGGGTGTGGCATGAATTCGTTTTTACACTGTACCATGAAAAGGCCAACCTAATGAGGGTTAAGTTTAATAGATTGAAACACCCTGAGTGGTACCAAACCACATAATATAACTGGTAAAATCCCTTAAAAGGTATGGTGAACACTGTCAATATTATCTGGGAGTTATCTCCCTTGGGGATGGAGAGGAGGGGAGGGGGTGTTCACTGTTGTTTAAGGGAAAAGCAAAGGAAATGGTTGACATCATTGTAGTGCATACAAAGTGTTATAAATTATATTTGGTATAATTATAGTTTGTGGGCATAACTGCGGTAGGTGACACTACAATTCGTAGTTTGGTTCATATAACGAGTGCTGGCGTTGTCAAGCAAGTGTGATGTAGCATTGAATTACTGATATGAACAGCAGGGTGTAACAGATATGTCAATGTATATCATAGGTCCATTGAGGAGACGAGGACCCGGGAATCCGACACCTAGACAACCAATGGAATCTGGTTAGTTTAATAAAATTTAATGTTTATTAACAAAGTGCAATCAATAATTTTTCCCTGGCTCTTGAGTGTTTGGTATTGTCATGAATTGAAGTTCAAGAGATCCATCCACTTTTTGTAAATGAAGTTGGAAACGACCATATTGTCGCTGTTATGCAGTATGCTTATAAAGTGGAAGTAACTTTTTGGTAGCGGTATCAAATGTTCTTGGTCCTCTGCCACTGGTACATTGCCTGTAAGTAAAAGTGCACCACTTCATCAACCCACAAATAAACGTTCCTAACAATTTTCTTACATGTCGCCCGATTTCAACAACATCAGAAACAAAGGGACATTAGTTATTTTGAGTACATTTAGTGTAGCACTCCAGATTTAGATTTGGAGCACTTACCATTTACATGGAAAGCCCGGAAATTCCGGTTGGAAAGTCAAATGATGCGCGTCGTTCCATTTGTAACAGTTCTGAAATTATGGGCTCCCGGTCAAAGTGATTCGATTTTACTGCTCCTTCTGGGATTTCCAGTTCGTGCTGTTACATTTTGCACATTATTCGTGTCGTCTAAATCATTTCATATATATACCGAAAATTTCCAACCACCGGTAGTTTGCGTAAATGGTAAGCGCTCCAGACCTCTTTAGCTTTTTCGTCGAGAACAACGTGGTAATTTTTGGTGCATATTCACGCCTTTAATATAAGTGGTTTGTATTCATTGGAATTGGTTTGAATGATAACCTTGGTTTTATCTGTGCAATCGATCAAACAAGCGTAGTATTAGTGAAAGAGAAGCATGTTGATAACACGCACCAATGAATAAACACACAAGTGCAATTATTTCTCACTGTATTATATGAATGCACAAGAATTGTTTAAAGTCACATGAATCACGCATTAATTGTCCATGTTATGGCAGCTCCTGTGAGAAGAAGAGGTGGATCACCGCAGCCTAGAGCATCATTTGGTAAGCATGTTGCTATAGTCACACGCTGGTGCTTATGTCTGGTTTATCAGTATTAATCTGGAGATGTAAGGCTACTCTGTGCAGTTTCCCAATTTTCCTGGCCTATTGGTGCTAGTGGGTATTTCTCAGTTCCCAGGTACATGGTTCGTACAATCTTGAAAAGGTCTTGAATTTTAGTAGTCGTCTTGAAAAGTCCTTGAATTCGGTTAAGGTCCTTGAAAAGTACTTGATTTCTTTATTAGGTCTTGAAAAGTCCTTGAAATTTTCTAATTTGTTTATTCCATATCACATTTTTGAAAAATGAAATGATTTTGCCGGGTAAATTTGTGCATTGACGACTAATAACTGGCGATAACAATGGGACAAATGGTCGGTATAACTCATGTAAGAATACATGAAGCGAACTTTGATCTTTGCCTCAATTTCATGTACGTCTCACCAGATCATGTGGGTTTGTCCACCACATGCGTTTGTTTTCAGGGGCTGTGTGATCAGTCGCGTGTAGCGTTTTTTTAAGCGAGGCATTTTTGATTTTCTCTTCGTTTGCAATTTAAATGAGAGATCAGCAAATGTGTATTTAATCGTAAATGGTTTACTGGTGCAAAGTTGAGCTGGGTGAAAGGATTCAAAGGCGATAAACATAAAACCATGTGTTGTCGGTTTGTAATGAAGAGATCAACATAGAAAGCATGGGAGAAAGCGCCTTGAAGTCTTACATGAAAGGGGAGAAACACAAAAAGAAACGCTGGAACTGGATATAGACTCACTTGTGAAGTCAACAGAAGATTTGAGTGTCAAAGCTGAAGAAACTGGGCAGCTGACTCTTGCCAATAAGTCCAATGCTCTTTAATAGAAAAGCAGCCAAAGATAAGTCTCCTCAACTGCAAGAAGTTGAGGACAAACTAAATGGAAAGTTGGAAGCTCTAAAAGGCTGCTGAAACATAAAAATTTTATCATTTTTGTTGAACAATATTGTATTTAATTGCTGTATCTGCATTTCAAAATTTATTTCTGTACCTTAGACGTAAGTGCAAGTAAAATAGCCAGTGGTTGATCATTTTACAGAATTTCATTACATAGACTAACTTCATCAACCAAGGCTGAACTATTTGAAAACCAGAAATAAGTTATGACTGAATTGAGTGTTTTAGGTGTAAAAAGGGGACGAAAATGTTGATATACCGAATAAACATTGGTCCTTGAAAACTAGTTTTTCTCCTTGAAAAGTCCTTGAATTTTGTTTGTCTGAAGTTGTACGAACCATGCAGGTATGTTAGTGGTAACTGTGCAAGGCTACCTCACAGATGTAGACGAGGAATATGCGGTGCGTGGAAAAGACTAGAGAATATAATAATGGGCATAAATCGAAAAGAAATAAACTATTAATCATTGACGATAATATTAATTTTATTTGATGTTTAACCTGGAACAGATACAACTTCATATATGGATGATAACGATGACGATGGTTTTGTTCCACAAGAAAGGCCACAGAGACGGGTTCCAGTATCGCAAGACAATGAAGACCTTGTTGTCAAAGGTAACACTTCCAACATTTTACATCTTCAACAGTGTACCGATAGTATAGATAACGGGTGCAGCCACGTCTGGCTCAACAGACTCTTGGTAGAATACGGACTGTTTTTCATTTTATAACGGTACGATCAGTAGACACTTTCTAGGCACCCAGTCTTCCACCTGCGAAGGTCGTTTTGCTCTGCTTTGTTTGATCGTGTGATAAGCTCGTTAATTTTTTTTACGTGAATAGGATTGTTGTTGTACACAGCACAGTCTGTCAGTGGTTTGTTAACCAATCTTGTGTGACTGAATGACTGACTGACTGACTGACTGACTGACTGGTGGACATATAATTATGATCATTATTTGTTGTATTATAGGTCCACTAAGACGAAGAGGAGGAACACCAAAACCCAGACAGCCTGTAGCTACTGGCTACGGTAAGGAACAGACTTTTAATGTCAAAGTTTTCTTAAAGATCATCATTATGAAAAGCATTAAGTCAATTACGTTCATAAGGACAAACATGTAATTTTCTGCGTGTCGATGGCATATTTGTGTCTAGGCTTTATGGCCGCTGTGATTATTTTACTGGCAAAGCGCCGACCCCGTTTTTATCAAATGTTTCCCTGTGGTGACTATTGATGCTTGTGCGGATTCTCCGGTCCATACAACAGATGAGTAGGTAGACAGATCTATCTTGGATCAATCTGCCACAGATGGTACATGGAAGAGAGGTTTAGGAAGAGGGCGCTGAATCCTCCTATCTCTTTTTCCTGGGACTGCCTTGTTAACCCCAACCAAAAGGCTTTGTTCACATGGGCGAAAACCTTTTTGTCTCTTCTTAACTTTAGGTACCCCCCCCCCCCCCAAAAAAAAAAAAAAAATAAAATAAAATAAAATAAAATAAATGAATAAATAAAAAATAAAGGTTCAAGTAGATCTCTTTTTCACTGATACCAGAGGTAATTATTAGCGTGTTTAATCGACCGCGACAAGACCGTGGCTTAACCAAAAAGGTTCGGTGACAAGCAGCCGGAATGGTTCTAGACGAGCTTTGCGCATCTTGTAACCAGCGGTCCGGCTCAATGTTAGCAGCTTTCTTCCTTCTTCTTTATATTTGGTCGCTCGCTCAGGTTACGCGTCTTGGTGCATTTCTGAAAAATAACCACATTCACCTTCCTGCGGAATTTGAGTCTGGAACGAATGAGTTCTTAGCGTATCTACTGAGTAGGAGCGTCAGCCTTGTACTGAAAAGATGTGCAGTCCTCAACACCACATTCGTATAAATCGTAGGAAATCTTGTTGTATACAAATGAGTGTTTAGGTTTAAAAATTGTCTTCTAACAACTGTAAGAATACCCGTAGGTTTCAGTGGCCAATCAGGTGACCATGTGCCAGTGAAGACAATAATGTATATTGAAGCATAAAAAGACTGTATTACTGAACATTTTCTTTTCTGTATGAAATAAATGTAATGGTATATTTCCAGCCTGGTGAATGAATAAGAATGATATATTTTTCTAGAAAGTGACACAGGCATACTCGGAAAAAAGAAATCCGAGTGCTCCTATCAGGATTCGAACCTAAGACCTAGTAATCGGAAGGTCTTAGGTTCGAATCCTGATAGGAGCACTCGGATTTCTTTTTTCCGAGTATGCCTGTTTCACTTTCTAGAATAATACATCATTCTCATTTTCTTTTCTGTATGTCAAACCAAACAGGCATGGTTGAAAACGATGAGGATTACAAAGATGTTGAACCAAGAAGACGCGTTTCATCACCTAACAGTTATTATCAAGATGATTATAATGGTAAGTGAGCACTTTGTATTGGGTGCATTGCTATCTTGTATTCAGTCGCATCTATTACGTGTGGCGTAAACCTAAGATGAATCAGGTCTGCCGGGAAATTACAACAAACTCCATAACGCCATAAATGAATAAATACTGGGATGTACATGTAATGTCTTTAATCGTGTGGTTTGGTGTATTTTTTGTGAAATAACTTTGTAGATGAGCTGAAGGCAATTTAGTCAACATTGTTTGTCAACGTTTTACACTGTATAACTTGGATATGGTCTCTTATCATTCTAGGTTCTTATCAGCGAGATGAACAGAGGTCTAATAACGACATTCCCATAGTAACAGCAGGTAAATACTTGTCAGCTAATTAATATAATACTGTTGTTTCTTTGAGATTTTGTCTTGTAAGAAAAAGTCCAAATAAAACAGCCAATAAAAGCACTTTGTACTTCTTTCTGCTGTGATTAGTGAGAAGACGTGAACCAAGCCAAGTCAAGAGACGGGAGCCTGCTCGGCCCAGAACAGCGGAGGAGATTGAAGTACGTAGGCGCAGTCTACCACAAGCCCCCACACAAAATAGAGGTCTTATAAGCTCGTCTGGTAGGCACACCTCTCCACAGTCGCCTTCTCCGAGGAAACCAACACCCAGAACTGGTCAACTGGCGGCACCCAGGTATGGAAAATGGTGTACGTGTACTGCTCGGCTAACTACCTTTGCTTGGACGTAACAAAAAAGGGCGAGAAACAAGGCTACATGTGAAACTGCAGGATCCCCGTGGGATTAGCTAATCCGGCCCGCCATCTCAGTCTTATGTTGTATTTCAAGTCTCCTGCCTTGTCAGTCTTTAATGTATCTTAGTGTATAGTGGTTTAACATTTAAGCCGTACGTTGGTGTCACCATGCTCACATCTATAAACTTTTGGCAACAACTCAAAAAACAATGACATAACGGGCTTAGTTTCTAAAGAAACTGTGGTGCTGCGTCGGTGGGGGGAGTGTAAGCGATTGTTTGGTTTGTCAACAAATTGATCACCGGAAACAGATTCGAGTGCTCAGTCTCCCTCCGTCAGAGCGGATTTGTTCTGTCGAAGGGGTATCGCTCAAAACGTCAGCATTCGAATCTCGTTATGGTGGCCGCTTGGTAATTGGCAACCGTAGAGAGATTTGAGAGTTGACGTCTCGAACTTTAGCTCTCCAGGCGGAGGCCAAATTACCTTTTCAACTTAGCTGATAAAACTCAAAAAACATGTTTTATCGATAAATATGATTTCTGTTCGTATTTGTTTTCCAAAGGAGAATTCCAACACCTCGAGGAGTGAGTCCAGCCAGATCTAATGACAGTGATGGTTGGAGTGAAGGATTTTACTAGTGTTACGCTGAGGACGGTACAGTGAGAACTGCGGAGAATCTGCCGTGTGTCCAGGGGCATGTAAAAATGACGATGAGCGAATTTACTAGTGCTGCCCTGCGCATATCAAATCACAATAATAACTGGAGTGGAGAATATCACCAGTGCTACCCTGTGTAAGGAACGATGATACATGTAACTGCGCAGAATTTGACCCAAGTCAGTGCTCGTTTAATAATAATGCCACGTGGAATGATGAATTTTTCTAGTGCTACCCTGTGTATGGGGTACCATGGAAACTGCGGAGAACTTGTTACGTGTTCGTAGCTGGAGTAAAAGAGTTTACCAGTGCATATGGAGTCGAGTGACGTTTATCGTGTTTCCAGGAAGGAGTTAGCTTTGAACAAGGGTTTGCTCTGCGGTAGAAGGGATAGTGAGGGAAAAGCGATTCACTAGGTATACCAGTGCATGATCGAGCAGCTGGGAACACTGTGGTTTTACATTATTAATATCCTATCATTCTTATAAGATGTGGGGCAAGTGCTCCAAGTCTTTTGGATACGGTTTTACGTGAACGCGGTTTAAATCGAAAGAAAGCAGGGGTATCCTGTGAAGATATTTAAACGTTTTTGCTTTTTAAGCCTTGCGTATGGCATAGAGTTTTGAGATAGTTTTATATTTTGCAACGACCTCCCCCCTCCCCCACCCCCACGAAAAAATAAGCCAAATGACATTTTCCGCCAAAAAATTATCATATTATTATATATATGCATTACCAAACCAATATAATTTATGAGACAGTTGTGAAGTTCAGACTTTTATTGATCGATAACTTAAAAAGTGTAGTTAAAGGGGAAGTATCATGGGGTTTTTGATATCTTTTGTTAAAAATGATGAAATAAGACCTTCAATCAGCTGCCAAATAATTCTAGAGGAATTCGAGAGGAAAGAAATCAACTCAATTCCTGAAAGGAACAACTTGTGATCTGTTCTAGCGCATTCTGGAAACAAAAATGCGAAAACTTGAAAAACATTAGCCTAACATTTTTCAAGTTTCAATCCATGCCGGCCCACTCTGTCTTTGGCCAGAGGCACTAATCGACAGTTTTATTGCACTGGGGTGATAATTTATAACAAACTTGACAATTATTTCGTTGTTTCTACTGACAGACAAACATTTTTGAGTTTTGAAATGACAGCAAATTTTCGTGATACTTCCCCTTTAAGTTCATTTTAAACAGTATTGTCGGTCTTCTTGTCAATCATAATTAAAACAAGACAGTTACCGCAAGACACCAACACCTCCAACTCGCAAAAATAAACCTACCACAAAACTTTGATGCCATACCACCCAGCATACATAAGCTTATATTTTCTTTTTGCAAGTTTAATTTATGCAGACAGACGATTTCCTGTGAGGATGCTTTATTGCTATCGGCTTGACTGCCTTTCTGTAGGGGCCCAGTTAAGTCGTCAAACGCCACGTTGTGTGAATAGAATGTGGTGAGTTAAAGTTACTTTTGCCCGCATTGCAGATGATTTATTCGTTTTCCTCGAGGTTACCTTTTGGCGTCAGCTTAATTCAGCGATTTCAAGTCAAATTGTCGACTTTTAAAACTGTTCCAATAGACCTTTTTCGCGGTAACTAAAAATTGTCGATATCCTAAATAATGCAAATTATTAAATTCTCAGCCTCGGATATTGCATTTCTAGCATTCTGATTGGTTCACTAAATCCCGGTTATCAGCTCATATACCGTAGTTTGACCTTATATGGAAAACGATTGCCCCAGGTGTCGCTAAGCTAAAAACTTTTTTTGGCGGGAAAAAAATCGAGAAAAAAAAAGAAAAGAAAAGAAAAGAAATACCATACAATGACAACAATAAAAGCCACAAAGTTCGGCATGACACTATTTAATGGTACGTATCTCCGAAGTTTCCTTTAAAATCAGAAAAATTGCACGATTTTACGATTTAGATCACATAATAACAACATCAACAATAACAACCGGTTACCTTGAAAAATTTCAGGATGGTTGCAAATCCTGGCGGTAAGAGGTTAAAACCGATCGAAGAAATTTCTCAAGAAGAGTTTAATGCCTGCCTTTCTGTTTCTATGCATTTACGAGGACTCCAGTTACAAAAGTTCATCCATGAAATCCGTACGAGCGGCGGCCATAATGTTCGTTTCCGTCGCTCGGCACCACTCTAAGCAAAACATTTGCACAAATGTGCACAGCTCTTACGCTTCTCTATACGCTTGAAGTTTAAAAACTTGCACTGAATGCTTGTCTCAGTGAGGTTGTACCTCGACACTTGTACTCGGCTTGCCCTAAGTGTTTTAAAACGTCTGCGAGGAATTCAGTTCAGCATAAAAAAAGCCGTCCTTGATCCCTTCCTTCGCTCGGCACCACACAGCAAAACATTTGCTCAAATGTGCACAACTATTACGCTTCTCGATTAGCTGGAACTTCAAAAGCACTTGAATGCTTGTCTCAGAAAGGTTGTTACGCGTACACTAGAACGTTTCTTGAATTTGAGATGTTCGACTGTGTCCGATCTTCTTCGCTTTGGATTTTTCCTTCAACTCCGTTCGCAATGAGCTGTGCGTGACATGTGATCATTAAGTTTCGCGCGCTTTGTTCGGAAGTTGCCTCAACATCTGGTCGTTTTAATTTAAAAGAAATATTTACTTAAACTAAAATTCTTTTAACTTCAACATCAATATCCAAACGGAGAGAATTTAATAAAACAATTATTCCATTCGCGCTTGTTGGATATGAGATTGGTTATAGCCAACTCGGCGCTTCGCGCCTCGTTGGCTATTTACCATCTCATATCCAACGCACGCTCATGGAATAATTGTTAAATAACTGACACTGCTGGAAAGACCAGCTTAAAACTAGTAAAAAGGCTGAGTTAGAGAGGCTTGTCTCTTAAAATAGCGAAGATATGGTTCCGTAAATTCAGGAATTTTTGAGTTGAATAGTTGATTTCCTCAATAAAATATTAGGTTATGCTATGTATTAGTGAAAACGGGCAAGACTTGCCCGTTTCGATACAACCGCCTATAAAATTTTCAGACTTAACGGAACTATATCTCTGCTCTTTTACAAGACAAGACTCTCAAACTTCACCTTTTTATTTATTTCAAGGTGCTCTTTCCAGCATTGTCGATTGTTTTGCGTTACCAGGCCAACATATGAAAAAATTTTAAGTTACCGTGATAAGGGAGGATAATGATTAAAATACAGTCAACTCTCTCATAGCGACCACTTCTCGTAAGCGACCACTTCGTAAACAACCGTTTTGTTTCTCAGTTAAATACTGTTTCAAGAGCTCTCTCTTAAGCGACCACCGCTCAATTTCTTAGGAGACCGCGACCACTTTTTAGGCCAGAAATTATACATATTCTTTTGTTTTCTGTTTCCGGTAAGCGACCACCCAACATAATCACGTATGATCGGTAGTAAATCATTATTTAAAAGTGACGAAAGTGCAATTCTTAATGACGCTATCCCAGACTGCTGACAGATAATAACAGTTTACAGACAGAGAAGATGGCTATAATTAGATCTGTAGGTAAACGGGACAGATCTGTTCCGAAATGTTATACAAAGTTTCATCAGAAGAATGAATAAATGTGAAAAAAATCAAATAAATTAGTTTGTATTTGCCTAATTTAGCTGCTTAGGTAAAATTACGCTTATTTTGTTGATCTTTCCTGAAGCGACCACCTCCCGTAAGCGACCTCTTTGTCGTGCACCAAGGGTGGTCGCTTACGAGAGAGTTGACTGTAGTCATTTTCAGATTACGTTGGTTTTGTTTCAAAACAAAACTTAGATTCAAAATCTTTCCCGTGCAAATGAATTGGAACAACGTGGAAATGAAAAGCTGAGTAACACTTTTGTTCGCCTAGTTTCGCTTTGAAACAAGAAGCAGTTGTTACTCGAAAATGGAACTGTTAAGATTGGCGTTAAAAACCGATATCGTCAAGATCAGAAGGGTTTATCTTCAAAGGCAAACTCGCTTAATCTAGTTGTCGCTTTAAATAGTAATCTCTGAGGGGGATCATTGAGTGTTTTTACTGACTTGAATATTTTGAAATCAAAACCGAAAACCGAATTAAAAAGTACGTGTATGGACCATGATGTTGTGTCAGAAAGAAAACTATTTAATTATTGCCATTTCCATGTAAATAAACCGGAAGGCATTCTATTGTGAACTGTAATAGAAAACCTGTTTTAATTATTAGAACAATAAATAATGTGGGACTGAGCTTTCTTTCTAAGAGAAATAATAACTACAATCATTTGCACAGACGTTTGATTCTCTTTACTTGGTCCCCCCTCCCCTCCCCCCCACTTTGATAATGTACCGGCATTGTATTTGGCTTGCATTCATTGGTCGCTTATCATGGTGGAAATTTCGCCGTCGCCCCACTGATCTACTTGAAGGTTTCTTTCTGTCAGTAGGCTTTGGAATTTTAATTTGTACTGACCCTATTTTTTGTATCAATGTATATTTTTGTCGCGTGTCAAGGTTAGGTTAAAACGATTTTGCCAAAAGGACTATTTATTTTCCTTTTTAGCGCAGTTCGTCAGTGAGCTGTGATTGGTTGAGCGAGTGGTCTAGAATTTTTCGTTAGGTTCCCCCGGCCTCATCTCTAGGGTGTCGTTCTCTTGTAGACGGCTCTGAAAGCGAATTGTAATGAAGGATACCATGTCTAAATAAAATGCATGTACGATGTTGTGCAAACCTTGCTCACCTATTTTCTTGAAGGACAACAGCGCATGGGAACGGGGTAGGCAACCTTTCCTGTGGACCGCTCATGAAGGCTGTATAGAATTTTCGATGTCAGAAAAAAAAAATGGTAAATGCCTTATTGACTGACTTTCTCAAGATCATACGCATGGTTATAGTACTTGTTTGTTTCCCTGTTCATAAGCAGCACCGATTTCTATGAGGTTACCCTCTTGGCTGGTGCGAAACAAATCTCATGTACGTCACACAAGTCAGGCCTCCTTTGCCTGCGTAGCAGGTGTAATCGGGTAGGGGGAGGGAATACAAAAAAAAAAGTTAGAAAAAAGGGGAGAGGGGAGCGGAAACGCCTTATTGCAAGGTTTTCTCTCCCCCTCTCCCCACTCCTCCCCTTTTCTCTTGCTCCTCCTCCCCATCCTTCCCTCTCCCCCTTACCCCTCCCCCTCCTCGATTACGCCTGCTACGCAGAGTGGTAATATGACTCGAACTCAAAGTGCAGGTTATAAATTACAAAGGCCTTTCACTGCCCTCTTGTATACTCCAAACAAACTCGATCCTCAAACAAACTGCATGCTTGCCTGGTACTAGAAGAGAAAAACATTCCCAAAAACGGAGATAAGATTCCGTTCTAGGAAAAGGCTTTTCGTATGAGAAGGAGAGTGAGTTTTTTTTGCTAGTGATCGTAATCTATCTTGCTGACTGTTCAAATGATATGCATCGTTTGTTTTCCATTTAATCGTCAAACGAAACTGTTTGTTCATCCTTTCATCTTCCAAACACAACTGGAATTTCATCCCGGGCTAAAACCCATCGTTTTATACAAGCAGAAGCATATACCCCCGGGGTTGTATGCTTCTGTTCACGTATTATGAATGTCTCTTCTGTTTTGCATTCAATCTGTTGCTAAACTGCCAATCGAGGCGGGATTCACTGAGACCTCATCAGTACCCAAAATGCCAAATCTATTAGGCACAAACGTCACGCCTTACAATTCAACGAAAAATAGACCAGCAACAGAAATACTGTCCATATTTAGTTATCACAAATGTTCGTACAAGCCACCTATTAGAAGCTGGACTTTTTGTAAACAGGAAATCAAATATTGTTTTGCAAAATTTAAAGAATTTACCAACGAATTAATGACGCCGCCAACACTTCGTTTTTAATGCATCAAGGGATACTATGCCTGCGGCAACGTTTCAAAACAAATTACTCCCTCAACTCGCTCTTCCATAAATCGTATAGTTACATACATGTAGTTTTCGTTCTCAAGTTTTAATCTGTCCATCCGTGCGTAATCATGCTTCAATATTTTCCCATCAAAATTATTCATCTTCTAGACAGCAAAATTAGCAATTTAATCAACCGCCTAGGAGACATCACAAACTGCTTTGCAATGCGGAATAATGCATTATTTACGTTCACATCTTGGACTATGATGGACCCATGTCTTTCACTTGCTCGCCGGGTTAGGGAGGAAATGACTGCCAGTTTTGTTACCTTGAGGTAAACTGTGTGACACACAAAAAGGGAAATCTTTCGGAGAAAAAGGTAGTGGCTGGAGAAACTTGTTTTAAAGATGAGAAATAATTGAGATTGGGGGCACTTAAAAAACAAAGCGGAAGGGTTATGAGGTTTACCCTCACTATTGATGTATAAATAGCAATATTTACAATATTACAAAACCTAATAAAACAAGAGAAACGTTATACTGGTTAAACATTGCTTAAAATTAGCTAAGAACTATAAACTGAATCGTTTCGGCAAGCCGGCTTCACCAGGATTCACCAGGATTTCAGAAAGACAAATGTTTTATGTACTTTGCGGTGAGTGGGAGGGCCGATATTGCTGCGGATATGTTTCCGCAAAGAATGTTTAGTCCTCGTTTGCGCTTCCAACCCGATTTATCTTCTATCCTGGAAATGTAAGCGTGTGAGTTCTCGGTACAAGATTAACACAAGAAAAACTGGATGATCCCACAAACAGAGGAGATTTCAATATTGCGTTGGTATGATAAACGGCGCTTAGTGTTTACATGGACGAGAGCCAGAAACGGATCGGTGATCCTTGGAATCAATTAACTCTTCAATTAAACCAAATATGGACTACAGTTGGACACGTTTTCTCTGTCTTCTATGATTTCGACATTTCTGTAAAAAAATTCAATGTAAAAGTCGACTGATTGATCAGTTTCACATGAAGCCCAAGCTATCTCATGGAAGCATAGGTAAAAACAGCTTCTCATTTAGCTTTAAGCATAGTTAATGAAAGGCAATGGTTATCCGGAAGCTTGACAAACTCCTTTGTTATATGTTTTTGTTAGCGTTTTGGCCTTGACCGCGCACAAACTACAATAGATTTTGAAATGTGTTGGAGCAACTAACCAATAGAAACGTTCCTGCTAAGATATTCAACAGTGGTGTGAACAGTTAAAACAAAGGATTGTGCACGGTCGCGGACCTTCTAACATAAACTGCAGCACCATTGTTTTCATGGCAAAGTTTCATAACCAGTCTCTCAGTTAACTATGCTTTAAGCTACTTCAAACAAAACCTGAATAAAAATCCTGTTTTTCAGTAACTTGTAAGAGATTTATAATATCCATTTACATTTTAAAACAAATTAGAAGTTTTGGACCTCTTTGAGAACAGAAAACAAGAATAGTCTGAAAGTATTATCATTAAAGATGTTTATTCTGAAAAATAGGGAACTTAATTAAATTTTTCCCTTTTTGGAGCGTGTTGACGCCATCGCGTTTGTAACGTCTAACCACAGTCATCAACAAGAGCTTTTCCTGTCTGTGGTTAGGAGCAAAACCAGAGGTCGACTAGCAATAGAGTTATTTCAGTAGAGTTATGACTTAGAGTTAGAGTTAACGACTGCCAAAATCCTGAATTCGAGATTTTGGACGTCCAAAATCCAGAATTCAAGATTTTGTACTGCCAAAATCCTGAATTCAAGATTTTGTACTGCCAAAATCCTGAATTCAAGATTTTGTACTGCCAAAATCCTGAATTCAAGATTTTGGACTGCCAAAATGCTGAATTCAAGATTTTGGACGGCCAAAATCTTGAATTCAAGATTTTGTACTGCCAAAATGCTGAATTCAAGATTTTGTACTGCCAAAATCCTGAATTCAAGATTTTGGACGGTCAAAATCCTGAATTCAAGATTTCGGAAGGGAGGCCAAAATCCTGAATTCAAGATTTTGGACGTACAAAATCTTGAATTCAAGATTTTGTACTGCCAAAATGCTGAATTCAAGATTTTGTACCGCCAAAATGCTGAATTCAAGATTTTGGACGGCCAAAATCCTGAATTCAAGATTTTGGAAGGGAGGCCAAAATCCTGAATTCGAGATTTTGGAAGGCCAAAATCCTGAATTCAAGATTTTGGAAGGCCAAAATATTGAATTCAGGATTTTGGCAATACAAAATCTTGAATTCAGGATTTTGTACGTCCAAAATCTTGAATTCAGGATTTTGGCAGTCCAAAATCTTGAATTCAGGATTTTGGCAGTACAAAATCTTGAATTCAGGATTTTGGCAGTACAAAATCTTGAATTCAGGATTTTGGCAGTACAAAATCTTGAATTCAGGATTTTGTACGTCCAAAATCTTGAATTCAGGATTTTGGCAGTACAAAATCTTGAATTCAGGATTTTGCAACTCTAACTCCACGCTATAACTCTATGAAGATAACTCTAATAGTAGCCGTCCCCGCAAAACCACACCATAAAAAGAAACATTCGACTTCCGGTTGCCGTCCGAGGCTCACGAACTGTCTGTGCTTTAGCTCCCTAAAACAAAACTTAGCCCCGGTCTGGCCAGCTATGCGCCTCTCTCCTGCATGGGGTTATCACAAGTCACACAGCGTGCGAAAAATAAATAGTTTTTCCTCTTTATGTTTTCATCCTGTTTCTTTATCGTGACTTTTGCGTACGACTCGCAACAGCTCATTGCAGACGATGAACTTAAGGAATGAGGAAAAAAAACAAAACAAAACAAACATGACGATCATTATCGCACGTAGCCCTTGTTTATAACGCTTATTGGCTCGTTCCTTCTCAAGCACCCAACTGATTGACATATATTTCCAGACTGAACCGCTTTAATCAATCAGTTCTTCAGTCTGAGTGCCATACACCAGTTCTCATAAATCTGATCATTGTTGGAGTGAGGAATAAGATTGATCCTTAAAGGTAACAGGTAAACTTGTACAGTTTCTTTGTACGTATAATATAGACATCTGAGATATGTCCAAAACTTGTAATGTTTTGTAGAGTGGATTCCCAGGAGCGCGTGAAAATTTTCGAGAATTGAAAGTCTACAGCTTATGTTATGATTGGCAAATTTGTTTGCGATGATGTGCGATCGCAACGTGTTTCGCTTTGACGCAATTTCGAACCGGAATTCCTTCGCTAACAACTCACCGATTTCCTCTGTTTAAGCAGCCGAGTGTTCCTAAGACATTCTTCTTTTGATTCACAGTATTTAGAACCTGTGTTTTCCTTCCTAGAATCACAAACTGCCACCTTAAAAAATCAAGCATAATAGACGCAGCAGCCATTTTGAATTAAAATACGACCAAAGCCGACCGAGATTTCGTCAACCTGTCGTGGTGAACTCGACTCAACTTCGTGTAAATTCGCCGATTCCTTAAGCTTCCGATTTACGGATTTACTTATAATACTATAGCACATACGCCTTCCCAGAAGGGAGGCAGTTGCCACAAAAATGTGAGATTTGGGTACAAGATGAACACTATCCGAAAGCGGAAAATCAAACATTGTTTTGTTTTGTTTTGACAAAGTTCGATTAGTTAAAAAGAAATCAATGGCATTGTCATCATTTCATTCCTAACCGCACATGTAGGGATAGTTTGCTTGCAACAGCGTTTTATAATTTTCGAAACAAATCCCTTATTATTTCTTCAAGTAGCTCTTGCACAAATAGTTAAATTGCTTTCCTTGTTAATTTAAGTCTTTATGTAGGAAACTTATATATTTTATTTCCCCTCGAACTGATTCCTCTTAAGTTGTCAAAACTATCAATTGAATGCAACGTACCTCGGTTTAGTGAGAGTGGCCTGTTGATGAGATGATATCACAAACTGCTTTGCAAAACGGAATAAGGGCCTTGGAAAGCTCTGTTTACGGTGTCCTTACGCCGGGTAGCAATATTTGAGGTCTGGAGCACTTCAAAAGCAACGCGTGCGGAATGATTATTTCATCCTTTGGATGAAAGTGAATATATAAAAATTCATATATTCTGGGATAATATATGAAAATTCATATATTCTGCGATGATCACTCACTCAGTATTCGTTCATTCTTTGGAGTTATTGGCCGGCCTTATTTTTGATGTATCATTCTCAATGTTACTGCATTGGCAAAGAAAGATCATGAAAAAACATTAATAACGTTACAATGGTTGAACATTACATTTTTTTCTGTCACTGGGTAGGTTGTCGCAGATAGGTATATTAATCAAACACGTCACTTCGAACATTTAGGAATAAAAATATGGGTGGGGGTGGCGTGTCTCTTTTATGATTATTTTAAAAGTGAGATGAAAATTATGAGAGCTTCTCTGAACGGTGTGGACTTCAACTTCTTTCCTATTCGAACCGTGATTTGTCTCCTAGTCCCATCAGGAGTCAGACCTTTGTACTGAGGTTTTAACTAATCCGCAGGTGTAAAGCTTTTGATGATTTATCCGTCTAACAACCTGGTGACAAATCTCTTGCACAATTTTTCACAGGATGAAGATCATTTATGGCCAAACTCTTTTTGTTCGTGGATTGCCAAAAGAATGGAGTGACAGGCGAAAATATTATCTTCTAACGGCTTTGTTTGAAAGGTATTTGCATATATGGTTATGATTTATTTGGGGGATAGGTTATATTCATTATGTTATTTCCAAGTATGGTTACGTGTTATTTATTTGCATATATGGTTACACCGTGCAGAAAAGTGAATTACGACCCGCGTCTTATTCAAATAAGTACACCATTTTGCTAATTAGCTAAATGGTGTGTTCCTTATGAATCCTGGGTAGTTTCAGTCCTTTGTGATGGCAAAACGGACAAAATGGAGTATTTGAATTTCCCGGTGAATCACGAGTAGTTCCAGTCCTTTGTGGGGGCTAACGGTTCGTTTTGCCCCCCGAAGGAGTGGAACTACCCAGAATTCACCCTCATAGTGAAGGACTGAGAAAATGGAACTAGTAAAATGTGCATCAGTTATAACTCTTGGTACTAAATGAATCGAGTGGTAAAGCAAACAATGTGTTTGAGACTGGTAATTGAAAATTGCTTTATCTATTTTCGCAGTAACACCTTAAGCTTTAGACAAATAATGAATAATTTAAGTTATTATGAAAATGTCAAGATGTTCAGGGATGTCCGTTCCTTCAAAGGTATGGCCAACTTGATCACGTACAAGTTGCTCCCGGAAGGTTGCATGCCTTTGTAACTTTTTACAAACCAACTGCACTGAGATTCGTTTTGATAAACGAGACAACCAGGACTTTCAAGGTGGGTGTCGCTTCGCGGTTCATCTTAATTTCCTGCTTTTTCCTTTTAAATACCCAAAAGTATCACAAAAACGTCGTATTTATAGGTACAAGGGCATGACCTGGAATGCAGCAAAGCCTACAAGTTGCCAAGGTTTACAGGTTTTTCCGATGGTGAGTAAATTTGGCAAATTTATTTGACCCTAGAGTAAAGCCTGTCACCCAAACATAAACCGAAGACTTTGAGGTGGTGTAAAAGCAAGTGGATTGATCTGAAAGCTCAGTTGATGGAGACCATTGAAGAGGTCAACAGGAGAGCAAGCATCGTCCTGAATGAGAAAAGATTGGACAAACCGCTGGAGCGCATCGGAAGGCGCAGACACGTTTTAACAATTTGTTAGCAACTCATGAACAATTTTCTTCTTATTGTGTAAAGACTCTGTTAAAATTTGTCTTTTTACAAGTAACCCTCTGTGAATGGTCTTTTCCACAATATAGGCCCCACCTGTGTTGTAGGTGAGAAATCACCTGACAAACTCGCTGTAAAAGGTAATCTGATTCCAATATATACTTTGTAATTATGTTGTCAGAATTGTTTTTATTGAAGTTCCTTCGCTTGTGTGACAACCACCCATAGTAGAATTCTAAAACAAAAAAATTACTTCGCCAAAAAATAGACTTAATTCCCGAATCTTTCACTCCTTATTACGGCTGCCATTTCATCGCTACTTTTCCAGTATGGCTGTCGGGACGTCATAGTGAACATCGAATTCTACTGAGTGCTGTGTGACCTAGACCATAGCAATGGACGATTACAACAAACACAGAAACCTTAGAGCAGAGCAATTTTCAGGGATCCCTCTGAAGACTACAAAACGCAGGCGATCAAGTCACAATTCAATTCGCCCGAGTACCTATCCCACAAAGTCGTTTTTGTTTTTGTCGTCGCTGTTACGTTGCTGGACTTGCAGTAGACGTTATGAAAAACAAAGCTATGTTTTTGAAATATATTCGTACAGTATTATTGACCCAGTAAGTGGTTGTCTTATCACCAGAGAATCACCCTTGGCGGGCTGAGATACCTATGAATATTGATCATTTGGAACCCTTGCCTAAGAAGAAAAAGCCACGTCACAAGAAGCGCGACCTTTATATGTCACTTTTGGGTCCATCTTCAAAAAAGGTATGTTTTTTTCAAGGCTTATTTTTCCTTGGTGTAAGAACCTGTCAAACTGGCAGATGTCGTAAAAAGGAAGCAAAGAGGGCTGAAGCAGTGGACAAAACCCTAAACAAAAGCTTAGAACAGAAAGAAAAGCTTTTTGGGTTCTTTCCCTCTTTCATTCTCAAGGGGTTCTCCGCTGACGAGTAAAATAGTCTTCGCGTTAGACAGAGTAAAATCCAAGTGGCATTCTTGAGAGTGAAGTGAAAGGGTTCTCATCAATCTCGTACCCAGAGTCCTCAGGCTTTTTGGTCAGCGGGGCGGCGCCAGGAGAGACTCTGGGATAATGGAAAAATATCATTTTTTTGATTGGTCGTCTGCATAACAATGGAAGATCGACAGGAAGTCCGTTGGTCATTTGCGGAAGTTAACCAAACCGGAAACCCCCCTACCAACTTTCCTTGTTTTGGAGGGAGATTTGAAATGTCAAACTCGGAGTTTTGTAATTTTTATGTGTGTGTCACGGTTATTTATTTTTTTTTTTTCACACCAAAAATTAGAAACACTCCAATTCAAAGGCAGGTTTTGAATTATGTCAGTGAAACAATTTCTAGCCGGCTAAACATCAGCCGTTTTATCGTAGGAAGTTTGCCACTACCGTCATACGACGGTAAATCACGGCAAAATGCAAACAGCTTAAACTGATTACTGTCGCTGTTGTGAAAAATTATTTTCGGAAAATATCATTACATCAGTCAGTTTGGGAGAAAAAGCGGTAGGAGAACGAATTGGTGAAGCCGTTCGCAAGTATGGAAACATTAAACGTAATAGAGACGACATTGGTGTCGTCAACGTTCTGAATAATTCGAACATGTTATTTACTAGTGACGGTTATCATGGAAAAATAGAGAAGTTCTTTAACATCTACAAATTTTGTTGTGGATAAAAATTTGGAGATGACTGATCTGTTGTGGAGTGGAGTCCATCTCAGGTTGCCGTTTCAATTAATTCCCTTTCGGTTTTGCCACAAGGGAAACGCTGAAGACATCTCCACGATGATCAAACGCCGCACACGAAAGCAAAAGTTTCACTTTTTTCAGTCACGGCCCATGGCCAGTTTGCCAAAGAAAAAAATTCAGAAAAAATTCCCCCTTTCAGGCGGAGGTAATGGTGTGTTGAACATTTTTCTTAAATTTTGAGAGATTTTGTTTTGAGAAATTTTGTCAGATTTTTTTGTCACTGTTCCATATTCCATGCAAAATAAGAACAATTAATTATTTGTCCTAAAAAGTGTATATACAGATTTGAAGTTTACTTTTACAGTATAGGGGCAGTTGAGAATAAAGACTTGTTGCCGGTTACTTACAACCATCTTCTCTGCAAGAAAGTCAACACACTGTGACAGTGAAGAGCCACCCAACTTGACCAGTCAAAAAACAGGTGTAGATAATACTGAAGCCTAAAGCTGGACTTCGAAATGCAGAAGTACCTTAAAATCTTTACATTTATTTATTTCCCAAACGTAAACAGACAAACAAATAAAAGAAAAAAACTCAAGTAGTGGAGAGGATCAGGCTCAATAAAAGATACCATGAGGCTTATGAATATTAAGCCTCCTCAATCTTAAAAATATACAAAAGTTATTACATAATATATTGCTTGGAGTTTTTTTTTATAACTAAAATAATGTACACTGAGTTTAAAATAAAGATGGCAAAAATTTGAAGGTAATGATATAGTTTAATTGTACTCTGTTAATGTACTGTACATTAATATGTAAGTAAAAACAATCTAACTTTTTGAAAATATTATTTTTCCCTTCATCTGACAAAACATACAAATACTCCATTGAAGAAGTATGAGACAAGGAAACTGTGGGTTCCCTTGTAGACAAGTGTGCAATCATGCCTAAAGTACCAGTTGTTGAAAAAAAAAAATAGATGAGCGGTGGTGTGACTTTCTGTGCTATATGTTATGAGGAAAAACACCAAGTCTTCCCTTGAAGGGTTCAATTGGGACGCTATTATATTGAGGAGATACAAGAGAAGGCCCCTGCTCGATTTCATTCAAAAATGCAAGTGTACCCGTTGTACATAAACATGGAAGCCAAGTACCCCAAGTTTGTGTGGCATATGACCTGCAGATAATGCTTGCACAGCCTTGTGCAGAAAGTGACCACTTTCATCATAATTATATCCTTATCAAACACTTCACTTGTAATTGGCAAATTTACTGACATAATTATTTTGGCAGTGGATGGACTTTACTGAATAATTTGGTGAAGACAACCCCGTATATCATTTCTTCATGTAATATTCATTCATGTAATTATTATTGCTAGTACATATTAGCAAGAAATTTGTGGTAGCCAGCAGGTTTAAGCATAAAAATTATACTTCTCAGTGAATCCTACCGTTTATTGTTATTTTGCATGGATAATCAAACAAAAGAAAAACTTTCAGACACTACAATACTAGCTTGCAAAAAAACTGCATTCAATATTTATTAAAGAGTGACAAGTCTATAAAATATATATGTTGAACATTCCAAGGATTCCAATGGGTCCTTTACTCCCTTCCCCTTCCCGGTTAAGGGGTAACTAATAAAATTATGTGTAACCATAATCTCATCAAGTATGTAGAATTTTTAAGTATAATTTGTTAACAAAACTGTTAATTATAGAGTGATTATAGATGAAACATGAAGTTTTACAGTCAATGCTTGTTAGACCCTCTCCCCCCCCCCCCCAAAAAAAGAGTT
This sequence comes from Pavona decussata, assembly GCF_977016875.1. Lineage (NCBI taxonomy): Eukaryota > Metazoa > Cnidaria > Anthozoa > Scleractinia > Agariciidae > Pavona > Pavona decussata. The sequence continues at coordinate 2,109,473 of NW_028145642.1, forward strand.
ACTATTCAAATCTAACTTATGGGTTAAAGAAACATCACTAGCCTTATTGTTTATTCTGCTAACCAGCTAAAAAGAAATTTGAAACATCTTTTTAGATATAGTTTTGTAACTGATGGTATGACAAATTTAAATGATTTTGAATTATTATTTTGAATGTGTATTTCTATTGTTCTAGACCTTTGATCAATGCAGCTGATAAGGTTTGGTCCAGTCCCACAAACATTATGCAATATGCTGGATGACTTACATTGTGGCCTAATAGACAATCAGAGCCCAGGAAGGGCTTGAAATAAGAGTCACGTTTGACAATTTTCAGTTTTAGTTCTTAGCTAACATTATTGTCAAGGGACCACAAATTCCCACAAGCGCTGGATAATTTACACAGTTCAGCAAAGGTCTCACAACACTGTGTGCCAATCATTCAGGATATTGGGGAGTTTGACAATAGTAATCATCTGTCGTCCAGTACTCAAAAGAAATGGCAAATCCTTCAGAAATTATCAATTTACCAGTAATGTGCCCTAATCAATCAGAATACATTAGGTAATGTGTGTCAGTATCTGAGCTATCTGACTCAGCTCTTAGTTAAAGTGTGCACTCCACAACCAGATGAAGTCAGGCCCAACAAAATTATTTCAATTTATAATATAAACACAATTTCCCCAATCTTTCAACCCCTTCCCTGTGCTTCCTACACTGCACCCAAAATTACAAGAGAACTCACATAAGATGGTTTTAAATTATTTTACCTTGATTACATGTATACAAGAACAGACTAAGGAGATTATACGCACGGTATAGAAATTTACTGACTAAATGAAATATTATAGTCAGGTTATCAACAGTCCCTCAACAATCACATTATAACCAATTTACTGATGAGAAGTGGCATGATTACCACTCTCCATACAGGTCTCATATAATTACTCTGTGGTAAGGCAGAATAGTTAACAAATTAAACCTCAACACAACTCACTATCCTTATTTTCAAAGCCTGTTGGCACAATTATCCAATCTCTGTTATACTACTTCATTTTATTTCTAGATACATTATTAGTATACCTGGGAGCAACTCTACAGCACTAAAAGCATGCAAGATGTGAGCACTCTCTATCAGTTTTGCCAAAAGCTAGGCAAAAGGAATGTTTATTCAGAAAGAAAAACTTCAAAGCTGCTCTTGAATTCATGGCATGTATTAAATATGCTGATGTTGAAATTGTACTAGCTTGCACTCGAACACATATGACTTTCTTAAATTCACTTTAAGAAAAGCGTGCACACAATTCAGTCTAATAAAATTAACAATTTTTGGGACAAAAAAACCTTAATTTACAACAGCAAATATTACTAATATTAAGAGGTGATTTAAATTATTCTGAAATGGTAACATGTATGTGTTCATTGAATCCCATTTGGTCGTAAACTGTTAAGGGCAGGGGAGCAGGTAATTTGAACATAAATTCAATATACAGTCAGCTGCTCAGTTCTGTGAGAGGAGAAGAGATGGTTCCTTTTTATTTGTAAGTATAAACAGTAATAAAGAAATATGTTACTTGTCTGTTGTAGCAACGTCGAATCAAGTCCACCTTTCGCTCGCTCTTACATGAAAAAAAATCCAGTTGCTTTGATCCGCTCTTACGGGAAAAAAATCCAGTTCCTTTTGATCGCGTGTAAGAATCAATTTTGGCTTTCTCGAACACTTTCAAGACCCTATAAAACCTTCAGGCCCAATAACAATAACACGGCTGCCATTTTGGGGCATTTGACTTCCGTTTTAATCTTAAGCATGCGCACTAAGACCGGAATCCCACGTTTTCTGGGATAAGAAATTCATTATCCCAGAGTCTCTCCTGGCGCCGCCCCGCTGACCAAAAAGCCTGAGGACTCTGGGTACGAGATTGGGTTCTCATCCTCGTTTCCAGAGCCTACGATCTTCTGGTCAGCGGTTGGATCGTTGGCCCTGGTAACAGCCGTTACCGGATGTCTTGAATTTCACGACATCCGGTAGCGCACGCTCAGTGTGATAAATTACCATTGCGCTTGATCAGTATTATTATTGCTCAGTACTGATCAGTATCAGGAAGTAAAGACAAATGCGCAGAAGCGTAGCATTTTTCACCTAATAGCGCATCAGGTTTTCGACAGCCAATGAAAAAACAGATATTTTTGGATGGACCCAGAGCCACTCGTTCAACAATTTAAAAAAAAAACGTTGGGGCTCTGGGGACGAGAATGAAGGGTTCTTTACTAAGAATATAACTCCTAAAGCAAGTTATGGAATCTACATGAAATCGAAACATCTACACTTTAATTTCAAAAGCGGATGAGAGAAAGAAATAGCGGCTCTTAGATCCGCATGAACGCGGCGAACGAAAATTTAATCGAATGGTGGCAAAAGATAAAATAAGACCGATGCTAACTTGGGCCTGACCGTATGTTAATTCATCGTAAAATTCAGAACGGAAACCCACAGAATTAAAAATTAACCCAGCCTTCTTCACTGCAATTGCCCTTTTTAAATATTTTTACCATTGTTGTTACTTTTAAAAGGTGACAAAGAGGACCAAGAAACAAAGAAATAAGAAAGTAAAGGAGCAATACGAACTCTATGAACCACAGCCTTTTCCCAGTTGCTGTGACTACCCCTTACACAATACCTACGGACTTGATGGCAAAGGGAACTTGACAAAGGTAGGCCACACTGAGTCTGAGTCTGAGTCTGAGCAAGAGAAAATCAACACGCAGGGAGGGGAGGGTACGTGGAAAACCGGCCTAACACTCTTTAAAACTTTCCATTCTAGCCAAATCCTTTACTCAACATCAAGGCAGCATTGACAAGAACTACTTTTGTAGAAAAAGGAGAAGCAAGGAAATCCAGCGAGTCAACACTAAAAGAGTAAGTAGTTTTAACCAGCCTCCCTTATCGCTCCTAGTTTCGGACGTGAAACAGTATAAGCCAAAATCATACATCATACCGCCGACCGGTTGGCTCAGTTGGTAGAACACCGGACTCCCGTGCGGGAGGTCGCGAGTTCAAACCCCTGAGTAGAAAGTGCTGCCTTTGTAATGACATCTTCCAACGGTTAGACTTTCTAGTCTTCTCGGATAGCCAATAGTTATATTATATTAGTTCCCGGTGTTGTGGTCTGGCCTTCTTTCTTTCACTTTCATGCTTGGGTTGAGTGGGTGGGTGGGTGGGTTGGACCGATAGCGACTGCCAGAGGGGCCTTCACATCCTGACGTCCGGATCTCACCCCATAGAATTGTAAAGCGCCATGAGACATGGTGATATGTGCGGTACTTTCAGAAATTCATTCATTCATTCATTCATTCATTCATTCATTCATTCATTCGTTCGTTCGTTCGTTCGTTCGTTCGTTCGTTCGTTCGTTCGTTCGTTCGTTCGTTCGTTCGTTCGTTCGTTCGTTCGTTCGTTCGTTCGTTCGTTCGTTCGTTCGTTCGTTCGTTCGTTCGTTCGTTCGTTCGTTCGTTCATTCATTCATTCATTCCGTTCATTCATTTATTCATTCATTCCGTGCGTGCGTGCGTTCGTTCGTTCGTTTTCCTTTCCCTCACTTTGAAAACGCGCTGATCAAGGTATTGATCTTGTGATTGTAATCCAGGCTAAAGTGCATGCCTTCACAGAAAATACGTTTTGTGTTACATGGATTTTGGGAACAGCGGCCGCGGACTGAGAGGATCCAGAACAAAGTCGTACAAGTTTTCAACGCTAGGGGAGATTTAAATTTGCACTTTATAGCTGACGAAGGTAGTTTATACTTCATACACAAAAACGTGTTTCGGAGATATGTAATGTACGCCGGAACTTTTAACAGTGAGCGCATAGGCATGGGGTTATATTTGATGGTAAAAGAGTATGAGATGGAATTCCGTGAGGTGCAAGCCTATGTATTCGTTGAGTGTGGGAGGGTGGGGGAAGTTCAATTTAACGGTATTTTGTCCGTTTTTCTCCTTACACAGGGAAAACGCGATTCCTGAAAAGTCAAATGAGATCAGTATCGGTGAAAGTGTCGCTTTTATACGGCTTTTGAGTGGTTTTGTTATGCCTTGTCTAGTTCATCTTGACCAGGTAAGTGCGACCGCAACCATTTCACATGATTTCAGTAACTTTAATCCGTTAAAGGAACAAGAAGTAGTTTGTCATGCGGTCGTCTCGAGTCCATTCATTGCCAGACAACATACTTTGGCAGGAGCCCTTAAGTAGGAGCCATACTCAGTCTGGGAGTCAACCCATTCCCGCATCTCTCTATTTTTAGAATACCGCGCATTCTTTAGAATGCCCAATCAGAGAGAAGCTCGTGCATACATCACTCGTCTGTCATTCGGACGCTGGTGGAAACAAGATAATTTTCGCGGGAGTTTTTCGAGAGACAAATTCTATAAATAACCAGATACGTGGAGATGGAGGGTCTTGGTGATGGGCTCTTGAATTTGGCAATAAAGGGTTGAGAAGCATCTCTAGTAGTCATTCCATCTCTTCATCGTTTCATAGAGCGATTTTCAATTGAATTTCAAAAGTAAATTTGGTGTCTGCGTTGGTTTTAAATTCCTACGCGTGGTGGTTAGCTTAACATATTTTTGCGCCAGGTTCTTAGCGAATCATATGCAAAAGTAAAACAAATGAATTTGACTTGTTCGCTCGCGTTTTCCCGGGCTCAGCCGTGGCGCGAGTCATGTATTTGCGTTGCGTTATGCCTCTGTCTGTTGTTATTAGCCAAAGTTAGAACTCAGGTTTTGGTTTTTGCTGACGCGCGAGCCAGCCAAAAGCGAGCGACCAGGCAGCAGATATAGTATGTACAGGGACAAAGATTTTCGATTTCTACCCACGATGCATCTGGATTTTTACCACAATCCCTTGCACGCCCATTACCCTTAAATACTTACTGTGCTCCAACGACCTCGTGCCGCTGGCGTTTCGATGCATTGAACTTCGTTGAGGTTACGCTATTCAAACTCCTTTTTTATGTGTCTTTCTGATGAATTTCCCTTTTATGTTCATTTTCAGGAAGTGTCTTGACAATCTTGAAAGCGGCTTTTGGTAATTGTCTATGAAGCAGCGGAAAGCTCAGTTACTGATAGCAAAAACAATCTTGTCCGGATTTGAAAGAAACAGAAATTCCTTTTTCAACTTTTTGCAATTTATTGCCGAACTTGTGGGGTACACCTAAAGGCTCACGAAATTAAATTCTAAATATGAAATCATGTTTTTTTTTTCCTTTTAACCTTTTCCCTAGCGAGACCCACTAAAGTGGGTCCTGAACTCATAACTTGGTCAGTATTTGCTCAATTACAGTGAAATTTTGTCAGCAAATTGGTCTTGGAAAGATTTTTGCATTTCAAAGAAAAAATGGTACCCTCTGGTAACTATGATGTTGTTTACCACCCCTATGATTTGTTGAATATTTTCATTTAAAGGAAGACAAGAACATAGCTTTCTTAACATTTAAATCGAATTTATAGGGCCAGATACATCCATTTGAAGTAGTTACAAGTGAAAACGCGCCTTTTAACATGTTAATATAACAATAAAAAAAATGAAAAATAATTTGAGCAAAATGCTCCCCCGTCTCTGCTCCCCCCTACCCCCTCATTGGGGTAGAGTTACTGGGCGCAGAGTCTCTGCAGAGTCCCACCCTCACCGGTCCACCCGCCGAGGGAGCTCCAATAGCCTGATGATGCTGAAAACATTATATAAGACGCGACAGCGTCTTTCCCTCCCATGTGGGACACATTTTCTTAGACGTGCACGAAGCACGGCCTCGTTTTGGTGCGAAGCTTGTTTTCGTCCTATAACGTCATAAAATTACTGTTTTCGTTCACAACTCTGACAGAAGTCTTAAACTCGTGGATTTCTTGACATCTTTTAGGTTAATGTCGATTACATCAAGGAATTTCTTGAAAATGTTCCTCTTAAGGCGGGGGTAAACCTTAAAGCCGTTTTCATGCTGATTAAAATCGGTTTCATGGAAATATCTCGTTCACGTTTCAAGCAATCCAAATTCTCTCTGCTTAAAACGGAAACCAATGATGTTGGGTGTTTTGTGAATTTTTAGGTGAATTTTGGGTATATTTGGGAGGAGATAGTTTTTCTAGAAGGATTGGTAAAATTAAGAGAAATAAGAAATATTGAAGATTTAGTGAGGTTTTAAAATTAGAATTTGTAGTTAATAATTAATGGACGGATACCCAGTTAGTCCACTAGAAACCTGGGGTGCTCTTGCGTGGGTATCAACTGTCTGTTGGTGTTTTAAAAATCATTTTCTTTCTTTTATCTCTTCTTCAAACCTCTAAAAATTCCATTCAAATTCACGTTTACCCCCACCTTAATGCATCTACAGACTCTTACGTATCTCAGAGTGTTCTATGCATTAAAAGCTGTAAAATAAGCTACAGTTTTAGGTATACCTTAGACTTGCTTACAAGTCGAGCTTAGAGAGCGCGAAGCGTGATCGTCAGAGCTCGAGAGAGCGAGCGCGGAGCGCGAGCGAGCGAGAGCTCGACTTGTTTCCCTTGCTGGAAATCGAATCAAGTGACGTCATTTTGGCGCGAACTTTTCAGGGTGCGAAGTTCAAACTGTCAACTCAATGCATTCTTGACATTTCAGTCATTTCAACGCATCTTTGGAAACGCCGACAATTGCATTGGAAAACTTTCTCCATGCGTTTCAAAACATTGGGAATGTTTCCGAACGAAACCAAAATACGTTGAAAATCATTTAAAAATTGGGCCAACGCATTTGCAAAACATTTTTCAAACGTTGACAACGCATTTGAACAGTGAAAGGACAAGTCATTTTCTTTATCAGCCCCGCGAAACGACAGTATCGTACTACACACTGTTCATGCGAAGATTTTGTTTACATTTTGATGACTGCAGAAATTATGTCGATTCGCTTCGCGAAGATTTTTAAAATGCTTTACTTCGAATGTGCGAGTAATAATAATAATACCGGCTACTGCTAGCGCTGCTACTGCAATAATAAATTTTAAAATGAAAGCACTACACAGCATGACATGCAGAGTGCTGTCTTGACGGGAAAACCTGGAAAACAACATAAAATGTATCGGCTCTAATGGGTTTCCTATTATATACCGAACGAAATTCGGCCGTTAACTCGTTTGGGATAACGGCCGAATCCGTATCGCTTTATAACAACCGAACAAGTTAACGGCCGAAAAATGCTTGCGATATACCGAACAAGGTTGAAGCTTATCTCGTTATTATCAAAACACTCATTAAAAATGCAGCATATAACTCGGTCAGTATAAGCCACAAAATACCGATCGATCGCCTCTTGATGTTGATGTCCGTTTAACCGGAACCAAGCAAACGGACATAACATCTTTTCTTTCGCCGTGATGTAGAAAATCGAAAACGAATGGGGCCACCTCAAAGGTCAAGCTTTTTTCCCGATCATCCTGTAGGCGCCGATAACTGAAAACACGTCCTTTCCACAACAGTGACTTTCGATTACTTTGCGCTAGCCTGCGAGCAAGCTCTCTTGGGGGTGGGGGCGGGAGGGGGAAAGAGGAGAGAGCTTGCAACGATTTGAATGCCGCCCCCAATACTCCCCGCGGCTCCCTGCTGTCCTAGCTGTCAGAATTTGGCCAATCAGCGCAAACCGGAAACGATAGTAAACGTAAACAAACATGTGAAAGGTACGATGTTATCAGATACACTTCGAAAGACGGGAATTCTTGCTGACAAAAACTATAGTTTCTCTGATCGAGTATGCCTACCGAGTGCCACAAAAATCAGAAAATTTAGTGAAGGATTTTACTTAATTGTGAGCACACTAAAAGCCGATTGACCAAAAGGTCGAGGTCACAAATGTCGTCCCAAGGGTCAAGTGAATCTTGCCGACTGCAGTGTCAACGCCACAAACTACTGGACATAAAAAAAATGTTGAAAACTTGACACGGTCCGGCCAGGGAAAAAAGAAGCAGTGCAAGGAAATCGGAAGGATCTCGATTTTGCAGCCGGGTCTCCGAGAACGAGGACGCAATTCTCAGTATCGACAATGTGGTTTCATTGGAACACTCCACTCGTGTGAAATTTGTGATGTTGTGAACGAGTAGCAAAGCAGACGTGAGAGTGCCAGATCAAAAGGAAATCATTGCGCTCCTAAAGAACGTTGCCCTAAAAAACTGGCAGTTCGCTGCTGACGCCGTACCGAAGCACTCGGAATTGAGTCAATATATTCAGAAATCTTTATTTTGTGGCGTAAGCTGAAAGATGTTCATATTTTTTTCGGCTGAGCCAAACACCAAACAAAAGCTTAAATTTGGCCGACCTTGACTCTCCATCTGAAATATCGGCAATCGAAGCGGCAGGCATTCCCAGTTTTCTTGCTTCTGCGATCAAGTAATCGATAATGATACTTTGCAATGGGCAAACAACTAACATTGTTTGATGTTAGACTTTAGACTTTCAATCGCTGCAAAAGGTTGAAATATCAAACTTGTCCCAAATCTCGTTGGTAAAACTGCAAGAGCATCGCTACTTTGAAGTTAAGCATTGGCAGCTTGACTTTGCTCGGGTTTTAATTCCAGAGAAAACCTAACTTTTTTAGAGAAATTCTCGCAACCTTCACAAATAGAAACTCCACCACCATTTTTGTGTTGTCAACACGACACACGCGAAGAGCAATGACGTAAGCACCAAATTCAATATCCACCCAGGCGGTGTGCGTCACGACCCACAAAGGGTGCTGGGTAAAAATATGGAAATGGCTCATTTGCCTCAGGTCACGATCGAGTAAACATCTCCCGAACGTAAGACTTAGGTCGACTTACACTCGCACTGAAACTGGGCATTCAAACTTTGCTTCCTTTTCCAAAAACTATGACTAAAGACAGCAATTTGACAAATTGTAACGGTCTAGTGGCAGCCGTAGATGCTTCTTGTTGGACACACAAGGCGATTTCGTTAGTATTCCCGGTTCGGAGACAATCAAGGCGATAATTTTTTATGTTTTTTTCAGGTTTATCCTTTATAATAGTATTTTGTGCCGTCACGTCTGCCTATAGACGCTTTTCTTATATATATTTAGACCGCGAGCGGTCGAGCGGTCTCTTTCTCCTAAGTTCTGCGGCAGGCAATATATGGAATTAGCGAGCGGTGAGGCCGCGAGTCACAATTTTGTAATTTGCATAATCTTACGGTCAGTTTGAGAGCGTGATCTAAGGAAAAAGTACGACTGCTCGCAGTGTATTTTTCATTGCTTTCGCTCATTCTTAGTTTGCTTTTTTATTTCAGGGTGAAAGAGATCTACATTTCCTTCCTGGATTTGTTGGAGAGAAAAAGCATTCGCCCGTTGGCTTTTCCCGGTCGGTCTCCCGGGAGTTGAGCTACTTTGTTTACATGATCTCTCCATAGATTCTTTATTAGTTCAACGGCTTCCAACGGGAAAACCATAAGGGGTAGACCCGGGTAGACCCCGAAAATTCTGAAGTAGAAAGGATAAGCTAGCTTAACGTGCAAAAGTATTGGCCATACCCAGCAAGAGTAAGAAGCTTTAGCCTCAAGAAATGCAGTAAATCAACGACCAAAACAACATGGCGGCAGGCGCAAGGTCGTCACCTTTGAAATGGCTACAAACGCGAACAAATGCTTCAGCTTAAAAAGTAACCTAACCAGCATTAAGCCAATTTGTTCCTCTAACTTTGAAACGACTTTCAACCGGGAAAAAATGTCACAGGCTTCGTTAATGACGAAATTTCAACAGGCTGAACTCTCCAGACTGATGTTCTTGGGCGCGAAGACTACTGATCAAATAACGCATTCTGATTGGTCGAATTTCGTGACGCACACCGCCTGATATCCACCAGTCAGCATTTTGCGTTTAAAAATTCAACGCAGAAATGAAAATTCCTGAGACATCGTTGCAAGCTCTCTCCTCTTTCCCCCTCCCGCCCCCAACCCCCAAGAGAGCTTGCTCGCAGGCTAACTTTGCGCTGATGTTCGCGGACATCTCTGTACTTTGCTTTTTGCAACCCATACACGAATTGCGTCGTTAAATGAACGTGTAATCAGTGCGAGGAATTTAGAAGTTCTTGGTCGTAGACCGAAATAACAATCGCTATCGAAGAGCTAGTGTTGTATGTTCGAACAGCTTTGCGCGTGATCTGGTTATGATCTGGCTTGATTGACGTGTACTTTCATATCGCTGGTTCTGATTGGATAATGCTACAGGAGGAAAATTCCTCCTGTGATAAAAGTCGCTCGCGCCAGGTCCATTCAAAGAGAAGCAAGCGAGCGACTTTGAGAAAGTCTAGGTATACCTATCACATGAGTCGATCAGTGAAATTGTGACCTTTGGAATTTTTTCGTTTTAAAACCATTTCTACCAAAGACCTGACTTCCTTCAGTTATCTTGATTTCAGAAATGAAGTACACTCATCAAGACCTTTTAAACGGTATATTACATTAGCAACCTGGGTATGTTTTCTTTACCGTTTTGGAAAAATGGGCCAAAAAACTTGTTAGGGAAAGGGTTAATCAATCTTGACTTCTTCCTCTAAAATTACAACTTGGACTCTGAACTTAATGTCCTATTGCTGTAGACTAATCAGATTTCAGGTATAATGTCACACACTTCCGCTCAAAACTGACACTGTTGTCTAAATCAATGAGAAATGGGGATTAAAGAAAGTCATTTCTGTCATCCAATAACTACTGATTGGATTTATAGTTTCATTGGCCGATTGTAATTGTTTTTGCTCTTGCTGGATACACGATTTGAATAGACTTGTTTCAATTGACATCTGGGCAGCACTCTTTTACCTATTAGGTACACTAGTTTATTGAAACTCATTTCAGATCTTTCGCACTGCACGAAAAAACGCCTTTACGCACATCAAAGGTGTGGTCAAAGACTGTCAAAGGCCGCCTTTGATTACCTTTGATTCGAATCACAGGTGACAAAGGCCGCATTTGATTCACGGTGGAGTCAAATTTGTTTCGAATCAAAGATATCATATATTTGATCCACCTTTGATGCGCGTCATAGGCGGAGTCAAAGTTGTTTGATTTCAATTTGACGCCCGTCAAAGGTAGGGTCAAAGTTGTACTTTTGATTCGAGTCAAAGGTATATGCAAAGGCGTCACATATTTGATGTGCATCAAATGTGTTGTCAAAAATGTAATTATATTTGACCTCATCTTTGATACGGATCAAAAAAAAGAGCAAATCCAGTTTTTCGTACAGTGTTGATTCCACTCCCCTGAAAAAAGCCACAATTCCGAAATCATTTGGTTCGTCTATTTAAGTTGGTGTTATTGGAAACTGCTTCATTCAAATGAGACACGAAGTTTAAAATTTTAATGTAAAACCAGATATTTCAACACGTGTTCTACGTTTTAACAATTTTGTTTTTCTATTATTTTATCAGTCGCTTGACGAACAGATTCTTGATATAGAGAACGTTTGTGGTCAGTTCCCAAAGAACGCGTACTTCGTGCACGGAGGGAAAACTGTAAGTATTTTCAAGCTTTCTTCAGGATTGCCTCTAAGTTCAGTTCGTGCAGAAATCATATTTCTCGTACATCGACATTCCCACCACTAAGTTCATGTGAGGTTCGGGTTGAATCAGGATGTGGCTTCAAACGTCCTTTTACTCAGTAACCATGAATTTTAATCCATCCATCCATCCATTTGTTAAAAGCAAAGGCAAACATTCGATTAGAAAGGATTTTCGTAAAATCCGTTCTTGAAACCCTAAACTCTCTCCTATCAAAGAAAGCTGTTGGGATCGACTCTATTCCCTCAAAACTTCTGAAAGTTGCAGCGCATGTCCTCGCGGAATCTCTCTGCAAAATTTTCAACAAATCTGTCGAAACTGGTACTTTTCCATCGGAGTGGAAAAGTGCCAAAGTTTTCCATGTACATAAGAAGGATGACAAGTCTGATCCGAATAACTACCGACCAATTTCTGTTTTATCTACTGTTGGAAAAGTTATTGAAAGACTGATTATATATGATTATCTTTCAAGAAACAAAATCTTAACTAAACATCAGCCTGGTTTTCGTTCTCTGCATTCCATAGTAACAGCACTGTTGGATGAAACGAATGAATGCATGGTATTTCAACATTCACCAACTGAAGGTGACACAAACGTGGTGGTTTTTTCTGGATTTGACCAAAGCCTTCGATACTGTATCGCATGAGATTCTCTTGAAAAAACTTGAGCTCTACGGGATTAGTGGACCGACTCTGGATTGGTTTAAATCCTATCTTTCTAACAAAGACCAAGTTTGTGTGGTCCAGGGATACACATCCGAGCCTCGAACAATCAATTGTGGTGTTCCACAAGGATCCATCCTTGGACCACTGTTATTTCTTTACATTAATGATCTTCCCGCGTGCTTAAAGTATGCGACAGCTCGTATGTTTGCAGATGACACTACCATCACAAATTCTCATAAATCTACGGCGCGCCTTCACCGGGAAGTTAATCATGATCTGGATAATTTACAAAATTGGCTATTAGCTAATCACCTTAGCTTAAATTTCCTTAAAACGGAGTACATGTATTTTGCTACTGATTATAACCTATCTAATCTTGGAATCTTCGCGATAGATCCCTGGAAAATTGCAATTGGTGAGCAACCTATAACCAGAGTTCAGTCCACTAAGTCCCTTGGGGTTGTATTTGATCAACGTCTAGTATGGGAGGAGCATGTTGACAGCCTTTGCAAACGTGTCTCTTCAGGACTAGATACACTAAAACAGGCTCGTCAGTGTGTTCCCCAAGACAGACTTCTTACGATACACAACGCGCCTATCAAACCCCTCTTTGATTACTGTGACGTAGTATGGGGTAATTTAAAGAAAACACTAACGACCAGACTCCAAAATCTCCAAAATCGAGCGGCCAGAATTATAACCCGAAAGGGTTAAGGTGTAAGGTCTGCTGATATTAGGAAGGAATTAAGATGGGACGACCTGGAAACTATCAGGATAAAACATTTAGCAATCGTTATGTACAAAGTTTTAAACAACAAAGCTCCAGGTTATCTCATCAATCTTTTTTGAAAAAAGCAACAGTGGTTATGCGCTACGAGAGAGTGAAAGTAGACTTCTCCTCCCCAAATATAACTCTGAATTTGCTAAAAGCAGCAGTTTCTCTTTTATTGGGACAAAGATATATAACACCACTCCAAATCATATTAGAACTGCTCCCACTCTTCTGCTTTTAAAAAACAAGTAAATAACCTCGCTCTCATTTAAGTCCTGTATATAGTCTATCAGTCTATTTTAACCACGGCTTGTCTGTAAAGCAGTAGGTTTCTTTTACTAATGTAAATTTCGTGGGTAAATAATGTTCATTCATTAATTCATCCATGCATGCATGCATGCATGCATGCATGCATGCATGCATGCATGCATCCATCCATCCATCCATCCATCCATCCATCCATCCATCCATCCATCCTTTCATGTATTTCAGAATTTGCAAGCATCGTTGAATCCCTCCAACCGCTAAATCACTTACTTCACTTCTTCATGCTCTCAAACTCAGGTATTGACTGACAAACCATTTCAAGCACAAGGTATTGTTGGCGATTGCAATATTGAGGTGCTGCTTCGCTTGCAAGGGGGAGGTCGAGACGGTCTAGGAAGACGAGGAAGTGGAGGAACAGGGGGAGAAGGGAGAGGAGAAGAAGGAGGAACAGAAAGCCAGGAAGCTTCCAAAACAAATGAAGAGGAATTACGAGGTACTTCCCTTGCCTTCTCATGTCGTAGACCTGATTCACCTCAGACATGTAGCCTGGTGACACACTTCATAAACAATCTAGCATACCTGTATCCTGTAGGAGAGGTCCAGCGAAACCTCAGTTTAATCCTATAAAACAAGACAGTAACCTCTCCAATAGCATTAAGTGGCATTATAACATTTGGTCTGTGTGTACGAGGCTAGTTTCCTCTTGTTGATCATTAATGAGATAACAGTTTGGTTCTTTTGAAATCGGCCTCATTGTAGTTAGGGAGGAGAGATGATAGAGATTCACACGTCTCTTGAACAAAGAATCCCGAGATCATCCAAAAGAACGTATTAGAAATGAACATGCCCGAAAAAATTCAATGAAAATCTAATTTAAAAAATCCATGGAAACAAATGTAAATCTCACATTAAACTCGTAGGAATCACATGCGAATGCCACGAATATCCCATGAAATACCCCTGAAAATTATATGCATTTACCTTAAAATTAATATGAAGATCCTGGATCTTCTGCACGTTTACCTGAAGTGTAATGGGTCTCGAGCTTGCTCTGTTTCTGCTCCCGAACAATTTCCTTTCTTACTTCGTAGCTTGGACTCGTAAATGAGATGATCGCATCTTCCATATGGTACACATTGCACAGTTTTCACATGCGCATTTGTTAATCTCCGAATGTTTTAAAAGCTGTTTCTATATTGCCTTATCCAACTCACAGATAATATCAGATACATGACTCGGAGACAGACTAAGTAGATTGCTTTTTCCTTCTAATGTTTTCTTTTAGCGTCTTGTTCTGCACCTTTGTGCTGATGAGCGCGGCATGCTGCATTATTAGACAGGCAATGCGTGCTTTATTTGCGCGGGGTTGTAGCTCATACGACAAGCGTGGAAAGGTCGAAGAGCTGACCCATTGGTAGAGGCTGTTTAGTGTTTGTAAACCATGACAAATCTTGTATTTAAAAAAAATCAATAAAAATCTGATGAAGAAAGTCATGTGTTCACCCGCCACCGGAGTGCTACTTTGATATGACATCTGCAACTGGTTTCCTAATTCTTGTGGTAATGATGATAAACCGAAGGTCCCGTCTTAAAACAATTGCTCGTAAACAAGAACCCACACGCTGTTCTCAAAAGCGATTAAACACAGTAAGAAGACTCTGATAAGATACTCTGGCCTATTGCGCAGTTCAATTTGTAAAGCGCAATGGAATATATTCACATTGAACTGAAAATGCGCTTTATAAATTCCATATCATCATTGTCAATTAAACACCTTTATAATATGACGTTGTACTGTGGTTCAGTTTTTATTATTATACGTTTTATGGCGTTGGAGTTATGAAGTTACAAGGTTAACCCAAATACCGTGTACACAGAAAAATTAACAAATCTGTCCGGTTCCACCTGCAGAACTAGGTGAAAGAATATCCAGCCTCAAGCAAGGAAAACCAGAAGATATAGAAGTCGAAGTGAGAGCCCTGTACTCAGCAATTGATAGTCTGGAGGACACATCTTCTAAGAAAACGTTTTTGAGCCAATTGACCGCTGAGGCAATCAGAGGACTGGGCGAAGACTTACAAATTCTTCTCAAGAACAATGGTCTCAGCGACAAATCATTGCAACTTGTTCGCGATTATACAACGAGGCAAAGTGAATTGGCCAAAAAGCTGTACCTTTCCGAGACCTCTGAAACTGACAAGGATACGTCTTATTCGGTGCTTGCTACAAAACTACTACCAAAGCTTGAAACACTTGGCGCTCTTTTATCTAATAGTATTGAAGTCGAATCCCTGGATTGGGTCAAGGAACTGGTCGCGAAGAGCCCTAATCTCACTGAGCTTCGCAGGATGAATTATGGCGAGCTCGATAAAATATTAGAAGAAGCAAGTGCTGGAGACCGTTCCGTTGTGGAGAGTTTGTTTGCGAAAGGAATCGAAATCAGGGAACAATGTCAACGCTATGGCATAGGGCTGAAAACGGCAGAAAAACTTAAGGAAAAAGGCATCAAATCGGCAAGCGACATGTCAAAGGAGCAATTGCATGAAGTCGTTAAAGAAACTACAGGTAAGGGCTCGGCCATAAAAAAGATGTATTTTAACGAAAGCATCGAGTGTGCTGCCGAGCGAAAGGAGCTCGAAGAAAAGATGGAGAAGACCAAGAAGAGAACAGAAGAGGCAAAGGAACTTGCTAAACAAGCGCGTAAGATTACACAAGAAGCTCCCAAAAAAAGAAAGAAAGAGTTAGACAGCAAAATAAAGGAAATAGCCGAGAAGTTGAGTCTACCAGAAGGTTGGAACGAACAGCATAAAGATGATCCAAATACCCTTTTAGAGCAACTAGACAAAGAGATAAACATCGCCTCAGATTCTCTGGCTTTACCACCCTATGTCTCAAATGACGAAATTGCCGCAGCAGCAAGCGGTGGATTGGCCCTCTACGGTATCCTGTTTGATGATCACGACATCAGAGGTTTTTCCAAAAGCCCTCCTGTCCCGTTTCTAAAGAGACCAGAACATGTGGAATGGCTAAGCCCGGCTCTTGGATTTGAAGTTCGTTTCTTCAAATCAACTGAAAGCAATGCATCTACCAAGTTTTACAAGACTGCAAAGTCCTCCGGTCTCAGCATAGCTGCTTCCATCTCAGGCGGTGGCTGGGGATTTCATGCTAGTGCATCTACTGCCCATAGCAGCAAAGATACATCAGGAAAGCGGCAGGAAAACACGACTCACGCAACTATAACCCAGTACATTTGTCAACCAACTAAAGCGTTCCGCATTCCAAGAGAAGAAATGGAGCTCAGTTATGAAGCTAAGACACGGGCGAAAGAAATAAAGGATGATGAAAGTGCCGAACGTTTCTTGGAGAGTTTTGGATCACACGTGTCTGAAGGGGTTCATACCATGGGAGGAGTGTTCTTTCGTAATCTGGATGTAACTACCGAAAGAGAAGCAAAGGTTTCAGATGTAATGATGGCTGCAGGAAGTCAGTTTGATGCTGATGTTTCAGCGGGTTACAGTGGATTTGGCTATTCTGTTGGAGGCTCCGTGAAAACCAGCAAATTTGAAGTAAGTGGTTCCAGTGAGGCTTCTTCGAGCGAGAAAATAAATTACATGTCTGAAATGACTGTACAATCGCTAGGACCACCAACTACAAACCCTGCAATGTTCAGTCAATTACTACAAAGCAACAACGCCACATGGCACGTGATTGACCGCGGAGATCATGCTGCTCTTGTTCCAGTGTGGCAGCTGATGTCAAACATGGAGGAACTGAAGGAACAAGCAGAACATCTTAAAAACGCTTGGAAAAAGAAACAGAAGGAAAGGGAAGAAACGGTAAGGAGCAAAAAGATTACACAACCAAAAGCCAGCAACAGCGTGGCCATTCTAAGCGGGCGTTTAAGACTAAAATTTTAATCAGTATTTATTAATTAATCTCACAAAACCACAAGCACACACACACCACTATATATACGGACAACTTTTGACGACGTTTTCAAAGCTGTACGTAATTAATTACCCTCGTCCGCCTGTGAATCATTTGTTGATCCAGCGTCATCACGAGAAAAAACTGGAGACCCACGATACCACACACTAAGTGATTTAAAAACAACTACAGCACGTAACCAACATGGTTGTCCTGATATTGTAGTGGTCATCACTCCCATTTACTGATGAGGGGAACATGGGTTCAAATCTCGTCTTGGTTTCCTGCATTTCTGTTGGGTGTCGGCATCCGCGGTAGTCACACGGTCAGCATACGGCGCAGCAAGGGCGTGAAATGTGTTTAAACACAAGTGTTCCATCCTTAATTGAATTTATAGGGTATAAAAATTTGAAAGAAAATTTTAAAATTTTGAATTTAAAATCTGGCCCTAAGATTCCCAATACGTCGATAAGGAATACCTTGTCAGGGATTTCCGATTTTCAAAATTGATCTCCCGCAGTTGCCTTTATCGTCGCACATATTTCTGATTTTCTTATGAGAAAATTTAAAAGTTAAATTCGAAGCAACCAATAGGAATATAGAAAAGCCTCACATGGTTTCTTTTAGACTAATGCCTTGTGATTGATATTATGCAGTTTTTTTGTTGTGCGGTCGAATTCGATTATCAACAGTCGTTTTGGGCGTTGGGACGCAATCTTCTTAGGGGTGGTGGGGGGGTGGGGGGATAAAATTAAAGCGAAACAATTTTTACCGGATAGTGCATTTTATAGAGCGCTTTTCAATTGGGTGTCGGAATACCAATACCATTATAATTACTCCGACCAATCACACCAAGTGCAAACAATGCAAAAAAAAAACAATCAGAATTTAAAGCAATTACATGAAACTTACAAAAAGCGCGGGAAAAATCAAGCGAGCAAGGTGCAATTGGTTTTGGTTTTGCCTCTCATTGGATGAAAAACTGGCGCGAAATTTTTAATTCAGTCACTGAGTGTAGCAATCCTAGTCGCGTGATCACTTTCGACAGTCATTTAGAAACCGCTCTATAAGCTTTACATTGATGTATAGTTCGTTGTTGTTGCGCTTTTAACAGCACGCTTATAATTTAATTCGCGAATGGCACACGGGAAAGTCTACGATAATCTTAGTACCGAAGTATGAATGATCAAGGCTGTTCAGTCGCATACTCTTTTTTCTTTTCATTTAGCGCAAGGAACGAGGAAGATGGTGGTAAAGCTATCTTTCTACTCATGACAGGCGGATACAAACTGAGGATACTACTCTATCCTCGGGGATTTGGAAAGGGTGAAGGAACACACCTGAGTATCGGTATGCATATTTTCGACAATGGAGAATTTGACCAGATATTGTCCAGGTCAAAAATGAGTGGAAACATTGAGATTGCTCTGTTAAGTCAGCAAGAAGACAAAACAGATCTGGCAAAAAGTTTGAATGACAAGTTCTTACACGACATGCTCTCAGGAGGTTTGGAAACGTTTATCTTACGTGAGATTGCTCAGTTAAGTTTCAATGACATGTCCTTAGACAACTTGCACAAAGGATGGGGGATTTCCAAAGTTTACCTCACTTGAGAAGTTAGAGAACTCTCCATATCTCGGAAATGATACAATCTTCATTCGAGTCACTTGCACGAAGTAATAAATTCACTATTAGTGAAATTATCGCGTGGATATTAAGAACTAAATTAAATCAAAGATAGCACCAAGAATATATTTTACCTTTTTAGCTGATATGAACCAAGTGTGATACAAATGTGTAATTTTTGGACATAGCCATAATTTTACAATATCCAGTGTTTTAAAACATACACAAATGTTACACTCTCCGATATTCTGTACATGCATTTATCTCCTTTGCTAATGTTATTCAAACGAAGTACACTTGGGTTTCCCTTGGATTCACTTGGGTTTCACTTGGGTTTCCCATTCACTTGGGTTCCCATACAAAGACCATGTTGATTTCCTAAACACGCTGTCGCGTTAATTGGAAACCGCTTCTGTCAAAAACATTACTAACTTACAAGAAGCCGTAATAAACGTGATGATTTTTATTTTACTTGTGACTTGACGTTTCGTGCGCCCCAACATTTATCTTGAGAAGTAACGGGTGAACAAATTCTAAAATCTTAGATACTGATTACTAAGAGACTGGTGACTAGATTGCGAACAAAGCTGTGTAGCAATAAATCAAAACCGGCATCTGACTGGTTCATAAAACCGGAGTTTTTCACTATCGTTTCCGCCTAGGGTTGACTTTAACTCACGTGTTAATAAAGTTTCCTTAATTTTGCACTGTATATCATATCGACGATTTGTTGACACTACAAAATGGTCCCACTGTTTGGATACCATCATCAGCAATAGCGAATTGTTATGAAGGATACCATGTCTAAAAATAACGCATGACAATGATGTTGTGCAAACCTTGCTCACCTTTTTCTTGAAAGACTGACAGCGCATGGGAACGGGGTGGGCAACCTTTCATGTCGGAGCTCATGTACGCTGTATAGAATTTTCGATGTCAGAAAAAATAATGGTTAAAGTATTATTAACTGACTTTGTCAAGGTCATATGTATGTTTTCAGTCCTCGTTTGTTTCTCTGTTCATAAAGCCTGGTTTACACGTACGACGCAAGCATGAGGATAAGCACAAGCATAAGAACAAGGATATTCACACGTGCGATAAGCATAAGGTGACATACGCAAGCGCAGAAGCATTAAAATGTGGCGCAATCGCGCGGCCGGGCTGCCTTTTGGCGCGCCGGAGATTTGATTCCAACATGGCGGAAAATGGCAATGCATGAGTAACTAGAATGTACGATGACAACTTGTCACTGTTTTTTCGGTTTCCTTTCCTTGCAGTTGTGCTTATGCTTGCGTCGTCCCAGTTTACATGTACGACGCAACGACGCAAGAACAATCACAAGAGAATAAAAATCGTTCCATTCTCTTGTGTTTGTTCTTACTTTTGCTTGCGTCGTTGCGTCGTACGTGTAAACCTGAACGACGCAAGCATAAACACAAGCGAAAGCACAAGGAGCTTATGCTTGCGTCGCACCGGTTTACACGTAGGTTTCTTGTGCTTATGCTTTCGTCGTACGTTTAAACCAGGCTAAAACATAAGCAGCACCTATTTCTATGAGGTTATTCTCGTGGCTGGTGCGAGACAAATCTGATGTACGTCACACAAGTCACGCCTCCTTTGCCTGCGTAGCCGGTGTAGTCGGGTAGGGGGAGGGAGTGCAAGAAAAAGTTAAAAGAAAGGGGAGAGGGGAGAGGAAACGCCTTATTGCAAGGCGTTCACTCCCTCTCTCCCCACTCCTCCCGTTTTCTCTCACTTTTTCTTGCTTCTCCTCCTCTTCCCTACGCCAGTATGACTCCTCTTCCCTAAGCCGGTATGACTCCTCTTCCCTACGCCGGTATGCCACCTCTTCCCTACGCCGGTATGACTCCTCTTCCCTACGCCGGTATGACTCCTCTTCCCTACGCCGGTATGACTCCTCTTCCCTAAGCCGGTATGACTCCTCTTCCCTACGCCGGTATGACTCCTCTTCCCTACGCCGGTATGACTCCTCTTCCCTAAGCCGGTATGACTCCTCATCCCTAAGCCGGTATGACTCCTCTTCCCTAAGCCGGTATGACTCCTCATCCCTAAGCCGGTATGACTCCTCTTCTTCAAGCCGGTATGACTCCTCTTCCCTAAGCCGGTATGACTCCTCTTCCCTACGCCGGTATGACTCCTCTTCCCTACGCCGGTATGACTCCTCTTCCCTACGCCGGTATGACTCCTCTTCCCTAAGCCGGTATGACTCCTCTTCCCTGAGCCGGTATGACTCCTCTTCCCTACGCCGGTATGACTCCTCTTCCCTAAGCCGGTATGACTCCTCTTCCCTAAGCCGGTATGACTCCTCTTCCCTACGCCGGTATGACTCCTCTTCTTCAAGCCGGTATGACTCCTCTTCTTCAAGCCGGTATGACTCCTCTTCCCTAAGCCGGTATGACTCCTCTTCCCTACGTCGGTATGACTCCTCTTCCCTACGCCGGTATGACTCCTCTTCCCTAAGCCGGTATGACTCCTCTTCCCTAAGCCGGTATGACTCCTCTTCTTCAAGCCGGTATGACTCCTCTTCCCTAAGCCGGTATGACTCCTCTTCCCTAAGCCGGTATGACTCCTCTTCCCTACGCCGGTATGACTCCTCTTCCCTAAGCCGGTATGACTCCTCTTCCCTACGCCGGTATGATTCCTCTTCCCTAAGCCGGTATGACTCGAACCCAACTACAAAGTGAAGGTTATAAGTTATAAAGGTCTTTCACTGCCCAAACAAACAAACTCGATCTTCAAACTTCTCGTCAGACTTGCCTGGTATTAGAAGAGGAAAGTACTGCCAAAAACGGAAATAAGGTTCCGTCCTAGGAAATTAAAGAGAACCCTGAATCATCGAGTTGAAGTTCACATAATACGAATATTACAGTGTATGAGATCTGACTCGTCCCCAGTCGTCTCTCTTGTTGGGAAATGCAGAGCGCGAAGAGTGATGGGAAGGAAGAAAGAGAAGCGCAAGGGGTGATGGCGCCTTCCCATCACCCTCTGCGCTCCCCGTCACGCGAGACATCACGCGAGACAAGAGAGACGACTGGGGACGAGTCAGGTATGAGATAATGTAGTTGCCAACGTCCAGTGTGCTGTATAGGCTGTCCTTTCAGCAATGCCTTATCAGTGTATTAGTCCAGATAAAAATGAAATTTGGAAAAGAGAAATATAATATGTTGTTGCAATACGCGCTGAAACAGTTAAAGAAGCCCGACTGTTACCTGAACGGACGATTTTAACAAAGTTACTAATAAATTATTTCAACAAGTGTCACTAGCGAAACAGTTATAGACATGCTTCTATACGTTAAGTTAGGTTGCCATTTCGTTTTTTCGACGAGGTTATTTACCATTAGGCCATATTTTTAGAGTTTATCAAGGATTTTAAAGCTTACGATTAGCTGCTGTTTCAAATCTGTTAAAGAGCTTAGCGCGTCAAATATTTCCCAAGCACTTATCGAGAAAACAATGAAATCCGGGAATCATATGAGGTCACAGTTTTGCGAAGAAACATTTGTGTAAGAACATGATATCGTTAATGTTAGTTAATTACAGTATTTCAGTCGTAGTTTGCATGGCTTCCGAAGCACATGAATGGGATTACTTTTTGATACCTCGATACATCACAGAGGGAAGAAGGAACGTGTGCTGAAATGAGAGGACCGGCATTTGAAGGTTAGGAGGTTAGTTTGACCTACTCACTGAAAGAAAATGCCGTTAATCTTATTGCGTATCCAGTAAATATGTTAATGACCTCAGCTCATGTAGAGCACAGATAAAAATCTCTGTTAAAAGTAGTTGGAAGTTAAAGTACCGATAGTAAATAACTAGTATCTCCACATTTGAGACTTGATATATCAACCTCAACTCATCTCTGAATCAGGACGCGAACAAAAATCCCGAGATAACGATTTAATCAGTGTCACCGATAAGAGGTTCGGTTTATGGATATCAAGAAGAGCCACTACTCTTCACCTGTAGCTTCTAAGCTGGGTGATATGCGAAATAATATCGCCCAAGCACAGCCAGACCACCCTCTGTTTGTGTGGTGTAATTTTTGTTTGGAACTTGAGACATTTTGTTTACGCGACACGATCGGTTGAAATTTTCACTGAGGGGAGATATTTTAAGTCGCCTTTTACCTTAACTTATGTTGAAATAAAGTTTCAAGGAAATGTTGATTTAGTCATTCGTGGTGTTTTTTTGCCATTCCGAGCCGTAGAAACCGTTCTCTGGCGATTTTCAACAGTGTTCAACAGTGGTGCCGACCGAAGGCCGGTACTAGAGAAAGGGAGACAAGGCAGGAAAGAAAGTGAAAAAAAAACCAAAAAAAAAAAAAAAAAAAAAAAAAAAACCAGCCAATCAACGCTTGGGTTGGGTATTTAAAGCGCAACGGTCACGAAGCATTGATTGGCTGATTTAAAATGGACCGCATGCTTAGAATTCCTTTGGTCGCTGACTTTTCTACAGATCATAGTTTGAAACCTACCTGGAGGACTTTAGCTCCGCTTTTCTCGGAGGAAATTTGACGAATGAAGCCCAAACTCGGCCACGACATGGCGAAATATGAAGTTAATCGGAGGCCGTTGAAAAAAAGGCAAGAATTTTTCAAATTTTGCGACAATTCTGGTTTGAAGTAGCGACAGCGGTCGCCGGCGGCTTCTTTCCTACCTTGTCTACCTTTCTCTAGTATAGTACCGGCCTTCGGCAACAAGAAGCAGTTGCTACTCAAAAATGGAATTTTTAAGATTGGCGTTATCAACCGATATCGTCAAGATCAGAAGGGTTAATCTTCAGAGGCAAAATCGCTAAGTCTAGTGGTCACTTTAAATAGTGATCTCTGAGGGTGTTTTTACTGACTTAAATATTTTGAAATCAAAGCCGAAAACCGAATTAAAAAGTATGTGTATGGACCATGACGTTGTGTCAGAAAGGAAACTATTTAATTATTGCCCTTTCCATGTAAATAAACCGGGAGGCATTTTATTGTAAACTGTTATAGAAAACCTGTTTTAATTATTAGAACAATAAATAATGTGGGACTGAGTTGTCGTTCTAAGAGAAATAATAACTACAATCATTTGGACGGAGGTATGAGTCACTTTACATGGTCCCCCCTCCCCTCCCCCCAACTTTGACAGTGTTCCGGCATTGTATTTGGCTTTCATTCATTGGTCGCTTATCATGGTAAAAACTTTCGTGGGCGCCCCACTGATCTACGGAAAGGTTTTGTCTAATTCGTTCACGTTAGACATACAGGGAATGGTTGCTTTTATTATAAGGGAGCAATTAACGCGGGGACAATTGGACAAGATCAGGAGCCCATGACCTGACAGTAGGCTTTGAAGTTTTAATTTGTACTGACTCGATTCTTGTACCGAGATATTTTTGTCGCATTTCAAGGTTAGGTTAAAACGATTTTACCAAAAGGAATATTTATTTTCCTTGCCAGCGCAGTTCGTCAGTGAGCTGTGATTGGTTGAGTGAGTGGTCTAGAATTTTTCGTTAGGCTCCTCCTGCCTCATCTCTAGGGTGTCGTTCTCTTGTAGACGGCTCTCTGAAAGCGAATTGTAATGAAGGATACCATGTCTAAATAAAACGCATGTACGATGATGTTGTGCAAACCTTGGTCGCCTATTTTCTTGGAGGACAACAGCGCATGGGAACGGAGTAGGCAACCTTTCATTTGGAGCGCTCATGTACGCTGTGTAGAATTTTCGATGTCGGAAAAATAATGGTTAATACCTTATTGACTGACTTTGTCATACGTATGTTCATAGTACTCGTTTGTTTCCCTGTTCATAAGCATAAGCAGCCCCGATCTGGGCTTACCCTCGTGGCTGGTGCGAAACAAATCTGATGTACCTCACGCAAGTCAGACCTCCTTTGTCTGCGTAGCGGGTGTAATCGGGTAGTGGGAGGGAGTGCAAGAAAAAGTTAGAAAAAAGGGGAGAGGAAACGCCTTATTGCAAGGTGTTCTCTCCCCCTCTCCCCACTCCTCCCCTTTTCTCTCAGTTTTTCTTGCTCCACCTCCCCATCCTTCCCTCTTCCCCTTTCCCCTCCCCCTCCCCCTCCCCGATTACGCCTGGTACGCAGAGTGGTAATATGACTCGAACTCAAAGTGGAGGTTATAAATAATAAAGGCCTTTCACCGTCCTTGTGCATACTCCAAAGAAACTCGATCCTCAAACAAACTGCATGCTTTCCTGGTACTAGCAGAGGAAAACATTCCCAAAAACGGAGATAAGATTCCGTTCTAGGAAAAGGCTTTTCGTATGGGAAGGAGAGTGAGTTTTTTTTACTAGTGATCGTAATCTATCTTGCTGATTATTCAAATGATATCCATCGTTAGTTTTCCATTTAATCGTCAAACGAAACTGTTTGTTCATCCTTCCATCTTCCAAACACAACTGGAATTTCATCCCGGGCTAAAACCCATCGTTTTATACAAGCAGAAGCATATAACCCCGGGGTTGTATGCTTCTGTTCACGTATTATGAATGTCTCTTCTTTTTTGCATTCAAGCTGTTGCTAAACTGCCAGTCGAGGCGGGATTCACTGAGACCTTATCAGTACCCAAAATGCCAAATCTATTGGGCACAAACGTTACGCCTTACAACTCAACGAAAAATAGACCAGCAACAGAAATACTGTCCATATTTAGTTATCACAGATAGTCGTACAAGCCACCTATTAGAAGCTGGACTTTTTGTAAACAGGAAATTGTTTTGCAAAATTTAAAGAATTTACCAACGAATTAATGACGCCGCCAACACTTCGTTCTTAATGCACGAAGGGATACTATGCCTGCGGCAACGTTTCAAAACAAATTACTCTCTCAACTGGCTCTTCCAGAAATTGTATAGTTACATATATGTAGTTTTCGTTATCAAGTTTTAATCTCTCCACCTGTGCGTAATCATACTTCAATATTTTTCCATCAAAATTATTCATCTTCTGGACAGCAAAATTAGCAATTTAATCCACAACCCATTTAGTGAGACCTGAGATCATGACGTCACAAACAGCTGCAATGCGGAATAATGCATTATTTACGTTATCATCTTGGACTATGATGGACCCATGTCTTTCACTAGCTCGCCGGGTTAGGGAAGAAATGACTGCCAGTTTTGTAACCTTGGGGTAACCTGTGTGTCGCACAAAAAGGGAAATCTTTCGGAGAAAAAGGCAGTGGCTGGAGAAATTTGTTTTAACAATGAGAAATAATTGAGATTAGGTGCAATTTAAAAACAAAGCGCGAAGGTTATGAGGTTTACCCTCACTATTGATGTACAAATAGCAATATTTACAATATTACAAAACCAAATAAAACAGTAGAAACGTTACACTGGTTAAACATTGTTTAAATTAGCTAAGAACTATAAACTGAAACGTTTCGGCGAGCCGGCTTCACCAGGATTCATCGATTTCAGAAAGATGAATGTTTTATCAGTACTTTGTGATGAGTGGGAGGGCCGATATTGCTGCGGATATGTTTCCGCAAAGAATGTTCAGTCCTCGATTGCGCTTCCAACCCGATTTATCTTCTAGCCTGGAAATGTAAGCGTGTGAGTTTTCGGCACAAGATTAACACAAGAAAAACCTGAATGATCCCACAAACAACGTTAATTAGACTGACTAAATAACCCCATTTGCCAGAGAAGATTTCAATATTGCATTGGTATGATAAACGGCGCTTAGTGTTTACATGGACGAAAGAAACGGAGCGGTGATCCTAGGAATCAATTAACTCTTCAATTAAACCAGATATGGACTACAGTTGGACACGTTTTCTCTGTCTTCTATGATTTCGACATTTCTATAAAACAATTCAGTGTAAAAGTCGACTGATTAATCAGTTTTACATGAAGCCCAAACTACCTCACGGAAGCACAAGTAAAAACAGCTTCTCATTTAACTTTTAGCAACTCCAAACAAAACATACATTAAAATCCTGTTTGGCAGGGGATCATAAACTCGTGAGAGATTTATAATATCCGTTTATATTGTAAAACAGATTAGACGTTTTGCACCTCTTTGAAAACAGGAAAGAAGAATTGTTTGAAAGTATTATTTGCAAGATGTTTATTCTGAAAAATAGGGAACTTAATTAAATTTTCCCTTTTTGGAGCGTTTGACGCCATCGCGTTTGTAACGTGTAACCACAGTCATCAAGAAGAGCTTTCTGTCTGTGATTAGGAGTAAAACCACACCAAAAAAAGAAACATTCGACTTCCGGTTACCTAACGTGGCTCACGAACGTCTGTGTTTAAGCGGCCTAGAGACAAAAATTTAGCCCTGGTCTGGGCAGCTTTGCGCCTCTCTCCTGCATGGAGTTATCACAAGTCATACAGCGCGCGAAAAATATTATTAAGGCAATAGGAAGGAAATAGGCCGAGATAGTTTTTCCTGTTTGTGTTTTCATCCTGTTTCTTTATCGTGACTTTTGCGTCCCACTCGCAACAGTTCATTGCAGACGATATACACTGTTTAAAGCTCGGAATTCGGCCGGAACTCGAGAAATGAGGAGAAAACCAACACAAAACAAACATGACGATCATTACCGCACGTAGCCCTTGTTGATAATGCTTATTGGCTCGTTCCTTCTCAAGTACCCAACTGGTTGACATATATTTCCAGAGAACCGCTTTTCTCAATCAGTTCTTCAGTCTGAGTGCCATACACCAGTTCTCATAAATCTGATCATTGTTGGAGTGAGGAATAAGATTGATCCTTAAAGCTAACAGGTAAACTTGTGCAATTTCTTTGTACGTATAATATAGCCTGACATCTGAGATATGTCCATTGCACGCAAATGAGAAAATTACCAAATTTCCTAATTTTTGTGAGGAGGCTACAAAAATTTAGCATGGATGGCGAAGGGAAGGCGCCAAGCACCCTTACGAATTCAACGGATTTGACAATAATGATAAATTTTATAAAAATATCAAACATTTGCAAAGTTCGCTTGGAAGCAGAAAGAGAGGGGCTCAGCACCCCGAACGTAAAATACGAAAAATCTCTCTTTCACAAAATGTTGCACACCAATGAAAAATCATAAAAATCGCAAAATCACCGTGATAAGTGAGACATGAATTTGGCAAAAATTTTATCTGCTTCAACAGACAGCTCGGTTGCTTTAGATATATTAATCATGTGAAGTGACCCGGGGTTTTCAGGGCTCATATCAACATTACGACAATCAGATATTTCCAGCATCAACGACATTTGGAGACTGAAAATTACTTGAGGAGGGAAAGAAAACAAGATCAATCTATGAAATTTGTCTGGACAGCTTCGAAGTCATATCTCAAGATTGATAGATATATTGGTGAACTTAAAAAGGAATGACAATAGGTTATGTTATCGTTTTTGCGTGGTTTTCATGCATCGACCACACTATTGATGTACCATAATATCTACATTATTATAAAGAAACAGATACGACATAGAAAACGTCAACCGTAAACCGCAAACCGTGTTTCCGCTGCAAGAATGCCTCAACATTTGCGCTTTTAACCTTGTATCTTCCGTTGCAGTTTGTAGCAACTTCAGTTTTGTCAATTGAATCGTAATCTCAGTGAATAAAAGGCAGTCTATGACTGCATGTGGCTACTGCTTTATTTTTGTAGAATATTGCAGTAAAAAAGCAATGTTGTATGAAATGCAGATGGATGAATGAACATTTGCAAAGTTCGCTTGGATGCGGAAGGAGAAGGGCTCAGCACCCCGAACATGTCGAATTCGACGAAAACAGAACTCAATTGGATCGGTAGCGATTTTTTCGCAAATATCGCAAAATTTGTAACACTCGTAAGCCTTCTCTTGACGAAGGGGTAATTAAGAAGACAAAGACAAGGCAAATATTCGTAAAATGCGAAAAATCTTTCTCTTACAAAATGTTGCATACCAATGAAAAATAGTAAAAATCACAAAATCACATAAGTGGGCATGTATCTTGCAAAAATTTTATCTGTTGTAAAAGACAGCTTGGTTGCTTTCGATATACTAATCATGTGAAGTGGCCCGGGGTTTTCAGGGCTCATATCAAGATTAGGACAATCAGATATTTCCACTGAGCAACAACGATATCTGGAGACTTAAAATTACTTGAGGAGGGAAAGAAATAAGACCAATCTATGAAATTTGTCTGGACAGCTTGGAAGTCATATCTCAAGATTGATATATTTATTGGTGAACTTAAAAAAGAATGCGAATAGGTCATGTTATCGTTTTTGCGTGATTTTCATGCATCGACCTCACTACATAATGTCTACATTTTTACAAAGAACAGATACGAAATTCAAAAGGTTAATAGACCATTTCCGAGTTGCTTTGAACCTCATTATGAAAGCGAGGCGAAGTGCAAAGTGTTTGTTAAGGAAATAAGTTTTCATTCATATGCAAACAAAACTAATTTTCATATGAATAGTTTTGCATTTAGCCTCGCTTGCATAGTGAGGTTCACAGCAACTCGGAAATGGTCTATTGCGCAAGTTAACTGTTGTTTGCTTGAAATAAGCTTATTTGTGCCAACTTCTCATCAGTGGACTTATCAGGTCCGAAAAGACGATATTCTAGGTACTTATGTACTGCGTTGGAGGACCGATATTGCTACGCAAACGGTATTTCTGCATGAATGCCTTACCATTTGCGCTTTCAACCTTTCGGTATGTTTCGGTGTAGTTTGTAGCGACTTCAGTTTTGTCAATTGAATCGTAATCTCAGTGAATAAAAGGCAGTCTATGACTGCATGTGGCTACTGCTTAATTTTGTAGAATATTGCAGTAAAAAGCAATGTTGTATGAAATGTAGATGGATAAATAAACAGCTGTAGTCAATGCCAAAATTGTGACAAAAGGACGATTTGGTTAGAACTGAGTTTACAGGGCAGGGAATTAGCTGCGCAAATAGAATGGGTATTTTACGTCCTTTTAGTGTTTGAGGGTATGACAATTTAACATGTAGTTGAACAAACTCAACAATTTTTAGCAGCAAATCTTTCGTTGGTACCTGAGTCCGGTAGGGAACTTAACGCTATGTCAATGGGGTGGAAATAGATGTGTGACAAAAAATAGGCGTTAAAGTTGAGTATTCAGTAAAATGATGCGTCGATAGACAGACCGGTGTTTACGCCTGAACATCATTTTGCCTCGAGTAAAGCTATGTGAAGGCGACCGATGGAAGCGAACTGCTAGTCACTTTCAAACAGAATTTCTTGACCCTATTAAAGGTGACAAAAAAATGTAACAAAAAAGAGATATGGATCAATAAAAGTACAGTAAAATTCACATTCAAACTTGTAATGTGGATTCCCGGGAGGGCATGAAAATTTACAAGAATTGAAAGTCTACAGCTCATGTTATGATTCGCAAATTTGTTTGCGATGATGGACGATCGCAACATGTTTCGCTTTGACGCAATCTTGAACCGGTTTTTCTTTGCTAACAACTCACTCATTTCCTCTCATGACAGGACGCAGGCGGGCTCGACTGTAAGATGCTAGTAGAATCTACTAGCATTCCTAACATTCCTCAAATTAAGACTCACCCGGTTTCTTTTCTTTTGGGACTTGCAAGGTGTCGTAATCTGTTTTTATGTCATGGAGGATGTAATTAAATCGAAAACAGACCAGGCAGGGTATAGGAATATGATCTGGACTACATGTCACATCAAGAAGTGCCAAGAAATAAAAACGTGATGTGAAATTAGAGTAAATGCAAATGTACAATGTAATTGCGCTACTCGAAATGGCGGACGCGGCCGACTAAAATAGTTCGCAAAGGCGGGCCATTTACTGGCGCAGAGATACTCATGAAGAAAGTTTAAGGCAGAAGAGAGGAAGGAAAAAGAGAAGACGTGAGAGGGAAAGAGAGGCAAGAAATGCTGTAACGGGATCCTGCAAATGATTTGATAGTGTAAATATACGGTTTCGATTACGAAACAATCACGCGCATAACAGGACACAGGCGTTCTCTACTGTGAGTAACGTGGTGCAGAATTTACTAGCATTCCTAGATTATTCTGTTTTGAGACCACAAAATTGTATGCCGAAAGAAAATGGTCTAAATTTAATCATCGAGAAAAAGATACGTTTTCTGAAATGAAGTGCAACATTTTCCCGGAGTATATTCAAGAGGGCAGACATTAATCAAGCGCGCTATTAAATCACCTTGAGACACGGTTAGAAGAAACATAAAAAAAGACATCGTGAGCTTGGGAGTGAAATCCTGAAAAAAGTGATCGCACGAGTGTTATTGTCAACACAGTACAATGACAAATGCATTAATTATGGTGAATCTTGAAGAATATGCATATTCATGGCACTACCATAGTAAACAGTTCCTCTCTATTAGTTTAAATTTACTTTAAAGTATTATCATATTTGTAAGAAAAAAGTTGAGCCGGGTAAGGGAGGCTTATGTTGACAAAATTATCAGATCCCATGGCATTTGGCGAGCGGTCCTGTTAATGTTGTGACGAGTTGTCTCTCTTCACTTATAATCTGCGATACCAGATACACTAATTGTCTCGCGATTTTTCGAAGAAGCTAAAAGAACCCGAAAATTGAGTACGATATTTGCACGGAAAAAAAGTTAACTTTTAGACGAAAGCAAAATGCACACGCACTTTTCCCTAGAAGAAACACCAGACTGGCCCCGCAGAACAAGCGTTATTTTTTGTGTGTGTTTCGCGGGCGAGGGCAAAACGCGAGGAAAACGCGCACTTCAAGTCACGCGCGACAGGAGTTGTGAGACATGTACATGTATATGCATACCTCTGTCTTGTTCCATCATATTAACGATGCTATAGTAAACTGTACAAGGAGAAACAACCTTCAGTCTTGTGGAAATAAATTACTTCATTTTATTTTAGAGCGTGTATGTAAGGGGGGAAGGGGGGGGGGGGGGGTATCTACCATTCTGATCGATATCAATTGACCGATGCCTGGCTACACTGGTGACTGCATTGTCACATCATACCATGTAAAATTGAAGGCTGTGTTTCTGTATTAGCGTTTTTTTACGTTACACCAGACCGTGTCAGGTGGGTCACCCGCCGTTCTGATGGATAAAAAATTAAAGGCTGAGTTGCTGTATTAGCCATATCTTTTTTTTACGTTACATCAGACCGTATCAGGTGGGACACCCGCCGTTCTGATGGATAAAAAATTAAAGGCTGAATTGCTGTACTAGCGTTTTTTACGTTACATCAGACCGTATCAGGTGGGACACCCGCCGTTCTGATAAATAAAAAATTAAAGGCTGAATTGCTGTATTAGCGTTTTTTACGTTACGTCAGACCGTATCAGGTGGGACACCCGCCGTTCTGATGGATAAAAAATTAAAGGCTGAATTGCTGTATTAGCGTTTTTTACGTTACATCAGACCGTATCAGGTGCCGCCGTTCTGATGGATAAAAAATTAAAGGCTGAGTTGCTGTATTAGCGTTATTTGTTTTGTTACACGAGACCATGACACCGATATCGACCACGACATTGGCTGTGCATTTTTTTATTTTGCATTTAATTATTTTTACAAGTTTGCTTCATAGTCACTTCCTTCATTACTTCACCAGCTATATAGTTGCGTGTTTTTTATTGCTTTTTTGTAAAATACTGACCTCACTGATAAAAGCGTTCTATATAGTCCCCTCATTATGGTTTTGTCTGGTGTGAAAATACATCTACAATTTGGACATTTCGAGCACAAAGTGAATTTGTCGTGCCCCCTGCTCTGAAGTGAGTATGGATGGTTCCATTTCATTGTAAGTTCAGGAGTATAAATTTTAAGGGCCGCTCTGCTACACTATGAATGTTATGGCGCCTACCCCCGGAACAATAACCCGGATGATGCACAATGCAAGATCATGTTGGTCGTGTTTATGTTAAGCGTGAATATTCAAAATTGTGGTTATCTAGGCAAATGCTCTTCTGTGATAACTTACGTCTTCTTGACTAAGCGAGACTTACCTTGGTTCTGTCCCTTGTATTTCCTTTGTTTCAATGCCTACCATTTCGCATAATAAACACGCGCCAATTCCAAAGCAGAAGAATACGTCTCTCAGGTTTTGTATTCGCATCTTTCCTGCTTCGCTTTCATTAGCCGCTCTTAGCAATCGCTTCCTTTTATTTCTTGCTTTGCGCATCTTCCTTTTTTTTTTCTCTAATGAACTTCCACGCGACTTTCGTGGCATGATCGATCACAATTTCGGAAGGGCGCTCTTCCTTCTCGTTCCCGCTAAACAGTGCCGTAATATAATTACGCGATCGCATTTCAAGATGCTTGTATATGTGCCCGCGTTTCCACACAGTGATAGTTATTATCCAAATTTGAAAAGCCAGCGGCTTATCGCAAAACAATAGAAACATTAGCTGGGAACGTTGTGTTCCGGAAGCGAATGTACAACTAGTAGATCTAAAGGCCCGGTCAAAAAGGATCGCGATTAGTTTCCGAGCTTTGTACACAGGACGCATCGTACGAAATTCAGGCTAATATTTTTTTCACCATACAATTGCAGCGAAATTCGCGCAAATCGATCTTGTTGATTCATTACAAAACAAAGTACGTGGCCAAGCAAAGCGTCATACAATCTTGGTGTTTTGCCGACGCGTCCCTTTTATATAATTAAAGATATAGGAAGACTGTGTTTTGATTTTTCCGTATTACAGTGCTCGATACATAAAAGTAGAGCGTAGTATATCGAAAATAAAGAAAAAAACTAACAACTAAGCATTGCAACATTTAAATTTTAAATTTTAAATTTTAAATTTTCCGCAACGGTATTTATGTAAATTTTTTAGTATATAAACGATGGTTATGTATATTCTTGTCATTAAAATCCCCTGAAGAGTGAGAGATCACGAAACAGGCTTGTCGGGATGAAAGTGT